>NC_077233.1:150727159-151041847 GCF_027887165.1 Monodelphis domestica
AGAATCTTGAATTACTATAGAAATAAAGGGTATTGTTATAATTGGCAGTGCCTCCTTCCCTTGAAACAGTGGCAACAGTTAATGTACAAATTGAGATATCAGAAGTTATTTTGCCCAACTATATACCAATAAATCTGAAGCGCTAAATGAAATAGATGAACAGTAACAAAAATATAAACCAACTAGATTATCAAAAGAGGAAATAGAATGTTTAAACAATCCCATCCCAGAAAAAGAAACTGAACAAATCATCAAAGAACAGCCTAAGAAAGAAGTCTCCAGGGCCAGATGGATTCACAAGTGAATTTTATCAAATATTCAAAAAACAATTAACTCCAACATTCTCTAAACTATTTATAAACATAGGGGAAGAGGGACTCCTTCCAAACTCTTTTTATGAAACAAATATGGTATTGATACCTAAAACAGGAAGAGATAAAACAGAGAAAGAAAAGTATAGAACAATTTCCCCAAAGAACATTGATATAAAATTTTTAAATACAAGCAAGGAAATTAAAACATTTTTCACAAGAATAATACACCATGACTAGGAATGCAGGGATGGTTCAATATTAGGAAAACCATCAACATAACTAACCTTTCTCAATAACAAAACAATAGAAATTACACGATAAATTCAATAGATGCAGAAAAAGCACTTGACAAAGTACATACTAAGAACTATGTAACAGAAACAAAAAGACAGAGAGAGAGAGATTGACAGAGAGGCAGAGGCAAAAAGAATAATAGAGACAGAGATATGAGAAATAGATAAAGCCTTCGTGCACCTACTTCATTTTAGGCATTATGCTAAGAGCACTCTATGTTGTCTTCAAAGTGTTGATTTTCACATGTGTGAGTAAACCTGGATGCATAACCAACAACACAGTATCATAAAAACATTGAACCTAGAATCAGAAGCTGTGGGTTCAAGTTCCAAGTCCTTTGACTCCAGACTCAATGTTCTTCTTAGTTTTTTGACCTCAGGCAAAAAACCCCAACAAGCTGGAATCTTTGCAGTCCTTGGCTAGCATGTACAAATCATACATAGAGCCTGAAGGATCTTAGAGTCTATCTAAAATCCAACTACCTGCCTCATTTCCCAGATGGGAAACTGAGGCCCAAAGAAATGAAGTCAATTGCTCATGGTCACACAACTAATAATTGTCAAAGGTGGGATATGAACCTTGGACTTTTTGACTCCATGTCCAGTGCTTCACCCATTGCCAAAATACTTACACTACCTACTTCACATGGCTGCTGTATTAAATGAGATGACATATGTGAACTGCCTTGTATGCTTTAAGGCAATCTTAAAATGTAAACTGGGTTATATGGTACAATAGGAAGAGCCTTGAATCTGGAGTCAAAAGACCTGAATTTGAATCCTGACTCCAACATTAGAGCTGTGTGACCTCGGCCAAATCAAGTCACACAAGTTTCCGTTTCCTGATCTGCAAAATGGGGATAATAAAAGCTTTAACTAGCAATTGAAGTCACTAGGTGGCATAGTAGACAGAGTGCTGAATCTGGAGTCAGCAAGAACTGGTTTCCAATCTGGCCTCAGACACTTGCCAATTGGGTGACCTTAGACAAGTTATTAAATATTTTTTACCTTATTTTCTCAAATGTAAAATGGGGGGAAATAATAATATCTGTAAAATGGGGATAATAGAAATTTCTTCCCAGGATTGTTACAAGGATTGAATTAGGTTACTTTTATTTAAAAAACATTTTTTTATCAACTCATTCCTTTTATTTTTTCAATGACAAGTAGAAACAATTTCTTAACCATTGCTTTCTGGCCTTTAGAATCCAAATTCTCTCCCTCTTTTCTTCCATGCATCCCTCCCTCCTGAATTAGGTTATTTTTGAAAAATTCAACACAGTATTTAGTATATGGCAGATATGATATAAATACTAACTACTATTATTGTATCAGGGCCGCTAGGTCGTACATTGGATGTAGCGCTAGGCCTGAAGTCAGGAAGACTCATCTTTCAGATCAAATCTTGCCTTAGACACTGTAATCAGTCTCTTATTTTTATACTTCCTAGCTCTGTGACCCTGGGCAAGTCTCTTAACCCTGTTGGCCTCAGTTTCCCCTTGTATAAAATGAGCTGGAGAAGGAAATGGCAAAATAGTATCTTTTGCAAGAAAACCCCTAATGGGGTCACAACTGAATATTATTATTATTCTATTATTATTATGCCACAGGATTGCTGCAAACAAAACATGTTGTAAACTTAAAGCACTCCAGAAATGTGAGCTTTTATGATCATTATTTCTGCCCACATGAATGTGCTATTTTCAGCCATTGTTGCTGGAGAGAGGTAACCCCGAGCTCTTCAAGGCAGGAAGGTGGCCACAGTGCCAGCTGCAGCAAGTTCTATCAAGTTGAACCTCCTCAGAAATGAGCCCAGGAATAAATGGCATGTCGAGTGCCTGCTGACCAGCATAGCTAATCTCTGAGGCAAGGATCTAGGCACAGGGAAATCCCATCCCAGGGCTGGGGTTACCGTCTTCTTTTTAAACCCTTACCTTCCAATACTATGCATTGGTTCTAAGGCAGAAGAGTGGCAAGAGCCAGGTAATGGGGGTTAAGTGACTTGCCCAGGGGCACACAATGGGGTTGCCTTCTAGTAGGGTACTTCTCAAGGAGGGTAACTGCAGGCCAGGTATAAAGGCAGTGCTAGTCATCTGCAATTGCTGATGACACTGACGGGCCACAGGGGTTCTGGCTCATCCCTAGCTTGCTAGAGGAAATGCATTGTTTTGGGCACAGCCAGTCTCCAAGACCATTTATTGATTGCATTCGGGGAGCTGTGATCAGTCACTGGAGAGAGTACCCACACTGATGAAATTACAGATCTCTGGAATATCGAAGTACTCTCGCCTGCAGAGCCTCCAGCTCTCTTCCTCTGCGCCGTAAAGGTAGGCTCTTGGCTTGAGGAAGGCATTCTCAATTACCAAGTGCTCCAGACATGTCACTCACCCGACCCTCAAGGGTTCCTAGCAGACATGGGCTAAAGTATACCTCGTCTAGCTGACTCTGCAACAGTCCCCAAGGAAGGACAGCGTCTACTTGGGAAAAAAGGAGCGCAATTGATGGCTAAATTCCTATCTTTTAAAACCTCCTGAACCTGTGACTGATGAGAAACAAGCCTATCTTTTCACAAAAGGAACACTGGAATAGGAAGAAAGAATCCTGAATCTAGTGCTGACAAGTTAGCAGCCAGGTGGTGCCATAGATAGAGCTCTGGACCTGGAGTCAGAAAGACCCAAGTTAAATCCAGTCTCAAATACTTACTAGCAACGTAACCCTGAGCAAGGCACTTAATGACTGCTTGCATCAGTTTCCTCATCTTTAAAATGGGGATAATCATAGCTTCTACCTCTCAGAGTTGTTCTAAGGATCAAACCAAATAATCATTGCACAACTCTTAGCACAGTACCTTGCACATAGAAAGAGCTATATAAATGTTAGTTATTATTACTGTTGTTATTTTTGTTGTTATATGACCTTGTGCAAGCTGCTTGACTACTCTGGGCCTCAGTTTCCTTATCTGTAAAAAGAATGATAATCCTTTTACAAAGGAAAGCACTTTGCAAGAAGTAAAAGATAGTATAAGAAGTTTTTTTTTTATCATTTTTCCTTTCCTGAAATCCTCCCTGGATGTTTTGTCATCCATGAAGCTTATGTATGTGAAACATAAAAGTTAGCAAATATCTCAAGGCCAGCCTAGCTCAGGTCAGGAAGTCAGTGGTGCAGTGGATGCAGTGCCAGACATAGAGACATAAAGACCTGAAATAAAATATTGCCTCAGACACTTGCTACTTGTGTGACCCTGGGCAAGTCATTTAACTTTTCTCTGTCTCAATCTATTAATGGGGATAATAATAGCACCTCCTTCACAGGGTCATTGAGAGAATCAAATGAGAGAATAAATGAAGAGCATTTTGCAAATCTCAAAGTAATATATCAGTATAAACTATTATTATCATCATTATTATCATTATTCAGAGAAGTTTATCACCATTGTTTGTCAATGGAGCAGATGTTATTTTAGAGGTCATCTAGCCCTAGACTTAGAGTTAGAAGTGAACTTAAAACTCATTCAGTTTGAGTCTCTTATTTAAAGATGAGGAACCAAGAAATTAAGTGACTTGCCCAAATTAAGTGGTTTGACATGTAATAAAAGAGATAGGCGAAACTGAACTCATTTCTTGTTTCTCCAAATATGTTTCTCTTTCCACTATATCACATGCATGTAACCCCTTAATCTTAGAAGAGCAAACCAGTACAGAACTGAGCTGTCCAAGGTTCTAGAGATGGTAGCAAAGTTCCAAAGAATCAAACTCCAAAGCCAGAACTCTTTCCTCTACACCATGCTGTTCTCTAATCAGAGATCAGGAGGCATTGCATTTGAAGCATTAGGGATCTCTTATTGAGTGAGGCAGTTCAGGTTTCAGAAAGTATTCCTAGTTTTAATTTAGCTAGAACATGGAATACGTGGAGCAGAATAATGTTTAATGAGACTGATCACTAGTGGATTTTGTCTGGATGGATGAGTCCATTTTTAGACATAACAATTTATAAAGACTATCTTAATAGGTGTGGAAGAATTGCCATCTGCACTGGGAGAGGGAATGCTCACATTGATAAAACTATAAATCTAGAAACTGTTGAAGAGTTATTATATTCATGAATATTCTCTCCAGTACCCACTGGACCTTTAAATATTAGTCTGGAAAAAGAGATGTAGCCCTACTGTAAACTAAGGAGATAGTAACAATCACATTTCCATTTCTAAACCGCCCAATGCTGACCTATTGATCATTTTGGATGTAGACACCAAACTTCCAAAACAGAACCCTCTGGTTGGCTTCCAGCAGCCAATAAGCAGACAAAAAAGACTCAAGAGGACTTTACTTACTGTCACATTTCATTCCTTGATGAATCAGCCCATATAGTAAAGAGCCGCAGTGATCACAAAATGTTGGACTGGAGTAAGTGTGGATTTTAAACTTGTGCTTGCTCCGTGGATCCTGAAAATCAAGGGGGAAAGGGATTACTATTGATTTGTAGGAACTTCCAATAAGTCAACAATAGGTCCCAAAGCACTCCAGGTGATCACTTATAAGTAGCATATAAATAACAAAAACATACTTCAACTTTTATAGAATGGGTCTATAGAGCCCAACCTAAAGCCCTACTCTTTTCATGTTACTCTCCCAACCAAATTCCTTCAGTGTTACCCCATTGCCAATAGAATATGGACCAGATTTCTTAGTCTAGCATTCAAAGTCTTGTACAGCCTGTTTTCAACCATCTTTGCATTCTTATCTTATACTATTGCCTTTCACTTTCTACTTCCCAGACAACTGACTTGCCTGCTATTCCCCAAACAAATCCCTTAGCTTCCCCCTCTTTGATTCTTTGCTCATCCTGTACCCTCCACTCATAACTCCCTTCTCACACTTTAATGTATTTATCCTTAAAGGCCTAGATCAGGTGCCTTTTCATTTGTGAAATCTCCCCCAGGATCCCCAGCCAGAAGTTATCTCTCCCTGAGGCTAACTGTCATAGATGGCACTCTTTTCATATCTCTTACAATTTATTTCACTCTCCTTCAATGCAAAACTATGAATGCCCCTGAATGTTAGCTTAAAACACTCAAACATACAAATAACACCACATACACACCAGGAAATAAACTCTAAGTTGGAGCAAAGAATACATTCTGAATGGGTTGGATAGATTTTAAGATAGATTTTTAAGTAATGATCACCAATAGCTCTACCAACTAACTCTGCAGAGCCAAGGACAATGGAGTGCCAGAGTAGGGAAGTAGAATTTATTTCAATACATTTATTCAGTTATTTCCATTGTGTCCAACTTTTCATGACCTAATTTGAAATTTTCTTGGCAAAGATACTAGGATAGTTTACCATTTCTTTCTGTAGCTCATTTTACAGAGGAGGAAAATGGAAGAGGAAAGAGGCCAACAGGGTTGTGACTTGCCCAGGGCCACACAGTTAGTAAGCATCTGGGGCAGATTTTAATTTGGGAAGAGAAGTCTTCCTGACTCCAGATCTGGTATTCTATCCACTAGACCACCTAGCTGCCTTGGTGGCAATCATCACCATGGTTGCAAAGAACTAGCAAAATTAGGATTTGAGCTTGGATACTCTCTTTCTAGGACGATTTCCATAATATCATTCTGCTATACTACTATTCAAAAATCCTTGCATCTCCTAATCTCAGAAAGAAAGATTATGGATGACAAATAAAGAGCATCACCTCACTCTACATAGATTGTATGTTATCAACATTTTCTGAATTAGATGCTATTCTTAAAATGACTTTTCCCTGATGTAGACTTAAGCATCTCTATTCCTTTATACTGCCTTTAATCTTTTATACTCTTCCCAAGAGGATCTGTTTTTCTGAAGAGATATACTTCAGTTGTAAGCATAAATAAATTTACATATATCAGCCAATTGGTGGCCTCCTGACTGTAAGCCATTGCCTTCATTAAATACTACATAAATACTACATTACAATGATAAATAATCAAATAGAACAGATATATCTCTATGAAAAAGGTATGGGATCATCTGAGAAACAAATATCAAACAAGGTTACTATTGGTTAATATATTATTTTGAATAATCCTGAAGAAAAAAATCAAAAATTTAAATTTGTATGAAGCACCTTAATTTGCTACTAATTTTTTCCACAATATTACAGACCAATGCTATGCTGATGGGCTGGACAAAAAATTGTCCACCCTTAATTCAGTCAGACTGAAATGCTTGATTTTCCTCTGCCTATAAAAACCTATAGGGCCATGTAAATGTGAGCGATTCTTGTTAGGAAGCTAACTCTGGAAGCCCAAAAGAAGTGGAGGAAAGATTAGAACCAGGGACAATGAGGAAATAGTGTAGTGATCTAATCCGGAGCTGATTAGGCCTAAAAACTAGGGGAAATAGAGGGAATGGAAGTGGTATGAAGAAGGAAAGAGAAGGAGGAATTTGATAAACACTGTAGAGAGGGAATTAATAGAGCATGGCAACATAGGAAAGAAGTGATACTGACTCCTCCCTAAAGGGAAAGCCCACATGATATGTTTATTCTGAAAGGGAAGAGTTATGAAATGATGCCAAAACTACTGTTAAAGAATACTTTTGTCTTGGTCAGAGGAATTGTGTGAGAAAAATTCATCTGGTCCCCACTTACTATTCCCTTTAAAGCATGACTGGGTCGATATCCCAGGTTTTGATTTCCTGTTACAAATTCTTTTCCTGCTAGACTCTTAGATTTGATTACCACATGATATCATTACTATATGAATTCTCTCCTGACCTTAAGCACTTGCTTGCCCTCCTTAGGATTATTTCTCTTAGATTACATTAATTATTCTTCCTTTGCCCTACCATGCCTCAATCACCTTCCCTTCCCAAGTTGAAGTGATTCAATAATAATCATAAGCAGTCAACAAACTGTCAGAGCTATTTCAAAAATGGATGGGGGCCTGAAGTGCCGTCCCTCCATCCTTCAAGGTCCATCTTCTCTAAGAAGTCTTTCTTGATCATTCCGGCCCACTTTGAAGGTGTCTTTAAAATCATTAAATCACAACCCTCCAAGACCTTGACCCAGTGATTAGGGGGCACTTAGAGGCAAAGTCTCTACATAGGGGAAAAAGAGGATGCTCAAGTCTAAATTGCTCAAATATAGGCAATTTTGGGTTAAAGAATGGTTTTGTGGAGAGAAAAAAATGTTCTAGAATTGCAGTAGTTAACATGGTATAAAGAAAAAAAAACATACTCCAAAAGCAATCAACAGGAGTGTTTTTTTCTCATATGGCTTCTCTGCCCCAGACAGTATATATCCCAATTCCCTCCTTACTCTGCCATGGTCGTAGTTTAAATATTTAGACTTGGAATGGACCTTGGGCTCACCTAGTCCTATCCATTTCATCTATAAATGAGAAAACTGAGGTCAAAGAGGTTAAATGAGCTTCCCAAAGCTACATAAGTAATAAATTTCCCTCCCAGATCCCCATCTTTTTACTCTAAATCCAACATTCTATCCATTGGACCATGCCTCTCCAAAGAGTACTTTTTTCTCATTTTAAATATGAAGAGAACTCTGCCTTCAGAGGTCCAGGGACTTGCCAATGGTCACACAACTGTATCTGAGAAAGGATTCAAACCTGGATCTTGTGACACCAAGGTAGGCATGTCTGCAACTACTCAATGCCTCCCGATGGATCCTGAACATCAAAAATGAATTTTGCTCTTTCAGAGAAACGAATAGTGCCAAGAAGTCAGACGGGCAAAGAGGCTGATGCAGAAGTGGGGAGAAGTTGGAGCTTCCATCCCAAACATTCAAGAAGTGTTGACATGGGCTCAAGCCCAGTTGATTCTGGACAGAGGGGCATAATAAGGCCAGGGGAAGAGCTTGCTTCAACCACATCCCTGGGCACCAGTAAGTCTCTCTAGTCCAGCAATACCCTATGTCTAAGTAAAGGACACAAACAGCTGTTATAGCAACATTAGCAAAAGATTAGAGGGTTGCGTATGAACAGGAAATCTAGAAATAGCATCCATCAGTTGGATATAGATTGCCTCCCAAATATAGGCCATTACACCACCTGTGGTCAAAAAAAGGTGTGTATGTGTGTACATTGAAACATGTAACACTGGAAATAATATTGATTGCTTTTCTGCATTCCAGATTCATATAAATTATATTTAGGATGAAGTGGGGAGAGTGTATTAGATTAATGTAATAATTTGAGTGGAAATGAGGATAGGAATCATAGAAATTTGGATCTATGATTGCCTTGATATAAGGAGTTACCAAATGAGAATTTTCCTATAAATACAGAGCAGCACTTTCTTAACTACTTTATAGTGTCATAAAATTGTCAGAGCCCTGAAAGATTAAGAGACTTTCCCTGACATGTACTCCCTGAGGTGGTACTTGAACTCAGGTCTTCACTTCCATTTTCTATAGCAGCTCTGCTTGGTTTCAACTCCAGGCAACATGCCCCAATGCCAGGTGCCCCCTGGTGTCATGTTGCCCTTTCTGGATTCCTTTTGTTTATTTTTCCCCCAATTAGAATAGAAGTTCCTTGAGGGAAAGGACTATCTTTTTTTTTTTTTTAAGAACTCTTACCTTCTATTTTAGAATTGATACAAGTGTCAGTTTCGAGGCAGAACATCAGAAAGAGCTAGGCAATTGGGGTTAAGTGAATTGCTCAAGGTGACATATGTAGGGAGTGTTGGAGGTCAAATTTAAACCCAGGTCCTCCCAACTCCAAGTCTGGTTCTCTATACACTGAGCTGCCCCCTTTCTTTTTCTTATTTCTACCTCCAAATGCTCAGCAAAGTAGCTGGCACATAGCAGGTACTCAATAAACGTTTATTGAATTTGTTGTATTGCATGATTGACTCCAAGATTATCAGTTTATCTATTATGCCATGCTTCCTACTTAAAAATACAAATGTACAACAAAATTTTATGGAATCCTGAAACTATTTCATGAGCTCTATCTCCCTGAAAAAATCAGGCAGCTCTAATCTTCACCTGTGTATCCTTAGAGTGGCTTGTACATCTTGAGCAATAAATAAAGGTTTGATGAATGAATGAGAAGGAAGTGGAAAATTACACTGATGTTACCAAAACAAAAACAAACAACTGGGTCTGACTCTCCTTTATGCTGAATAATCTAAACCTTACTTTGACTAAGAACAAACAACATGGCTGAAAAGTGGCTGACTGCAGAGACATAAATTAATTTGCTGGTCTGATCTTCTTTGGACCTGTATACTCTGATTAATCATGAAAAAAGGAAAAGATGACTGATGGCAATGGAACTGTGTTTGTTTCTAAGGCTAATGACCAGCTCCTCTATTGCTGGGCCCTGAAATGGGGATGAAGTGGGTTAAATGTTTCTGTCTGATGCATTTAAGATCAGAGTTACAATAGGAAAAAAAATCTCACTGCAGATGCATTACAAAGCCATGGCACAATATAAACGCAACTCTGTCAAATTAAAGCTGATGTACTAGAAAGGACACTGTACTTGGAGGCTAGAGACCTGGGACCAGACCACATTCTACCACTATCTAACAATGTCATTACAACCAAATCACATCCTCTTTCAAGGCACAATTTCTTCCTCTATAATGAGAGGTTAGATTAGATGAAGGGTTCTTAACCTAGGGTCTATGGAAACCTTTAAACATCTTTAATATCTTTTTTAATATCTATATTTCAGTCCAATTGGTTTCCTGGATCATTTTTTACATTTTATTTTCTGCATGTAAAAGTATTATTCAGAAAAAAAAGGATCCAAAGGCTTCAACAGACTGCCAGAGGAGACCATGGCCCCAAAAGGGTTAAAAAATCCATTTCGGACGTGATCTCCAAGGCCTTTTCCAGCTCAGATAATCAGGGTTCTAGGATCTCTTTCAGTTCTGACATTATATGTACCGAGGACCCTTGTCGTTCTCAGATTCTGCATTCTAAGGTCTTTTATGATTCTAAGATTCTGGGAATCTATTATCTTATGTTTGCGTACAGCCTATTTTTATGGAGACTGTATTTTAGCATCCGATGTCCCCATTGAGTACAGTAGCTGTTTAAAGGGAATATTCACACTGCATCAGATCACACCCTCAAGTTATAAATAAATCCTCTCACCCACCAACACATACACACCCCCTCCCAGCAACCCCCTTCCCCAATCATGGCAAATGCCAGGGATGCAGCACATTCTCTCCTCTCACTGCTGAATTTGGAATGCTTGAATGCAAATGTATGACACGAAATTATATAACCTCTGAAAGTCCCTGTCAGCTTGATTTATGGGTGTATTTCAAAGCTCCCAAGTATGCTAACACCCTACTCTGCTCTCCCATGGTAGACCTCAGAAATCTGCTTTTCAGAATAGCACACAGAACCTTTTTATAGCTGAATTAGTGAATTAGAAAGTGAACTCCCGCAAAACTGCAGTTGAAAGAAAATATTTCCTTCCTCCTTCTCTCTGGATGGCGAGGAGCCAAGAGAAAAGGCCCCAAGCTGGAAGCTGCCACAGACCTGCCCAGGGAATGAGGTAGATCTCACTTGTTCCTGGCAGACAGCAGTTAGGAAGAAGGGAGTCTGAAGGTCACTAGTGTCAATATGGATAATGACCTTTCCTAAACTAACTCTAATCCTCCGGCTACTAACACCCCCAGGTCTCTGCTACTCTTTCCTTCTTTACAGAAAGCATCAGTAACCTAAGTGCTGGGAATTAGAGGCAGACAAATGTAAGATGGAGCTAAGAATGTCCTAAAGCAGTCAGGCACACTGATTCTAAAACCTAACCAATTAGTAATTTATTTCACTGCTTGCACCACCCTGAACCAGACTGCTTCTATGTAAACTTGAGAATGTCACACCACATTTCTAAAGCTTCAGTCTTGCCATCTGCAATATGGGGGGTGTGGGAGGGCCAGGTAATTACTAAAGCCTCTTACACCTCTAAATTGTAGAACTTATGATCTGAGGTGGCATATTCCAGTGACTTTAAAGTTTAGAATCTAAAACATCTGTAAGATGTATGACTTTGGTTTCCGAGAACTGATGATCATATCTATTTTGCTCCTCTGGAAAATGGAGGTAGTAGACTAAGGGCATATGTACATCCTGTCAGTCACAATTGCTGTAATGGTTTCTTTTATTTTACTGTTTTACATTGTTAGAAAAAAAGAGTTCTATGATTAGAGAGGATTGGGATAATTAGAAAATTAAAGTAAAATTTAAAAAAAAGATATCAATGAAAGATTTAAAATAAAGAATATAGATGGGCTCTTGGCCCTATATTCTCTTGCTATATAAACTCTACCTTGGAGAGCTCATCTGATCTTATGGTTCCTACTATCAACTCAATGTAGGTAACTCTAAAGTGTATAGCTCTTTAGTTCTGATTTCTCACTTTCCTTCTATTTTCATTTTTTCCAAATCCCTCAGGATATCTCTCCCTGGATACTCTGATACCATTTACATTTTATGATATCTAAATCCAAATCCATCATCTTCTCCCCAAAACCAGTTCTCCTTCCTGTCTTGCTTTTTTTTCTAATAATTGTGTACTGATTTTTTCAAACTTCCCAACTAGAAATCTAGTCACCATCTTTAACACTTCCCCTTCTCCTATGCAGGAACAGCCTGATAACTCCCCTCAAAATTAAGAGATTAAAGTAAAAGAGTTTAGAGGAAAGATAACTATAATCCCATGGCCTGAGGCTTTTAACAGAAAAGATTTTAAAATAAGGTATCAAATTTTAGCTCACTATAAAGAGCAACTTCCTAGTAATGAGAACTATCTGACAAGAGAGTGGGCTAACTCAGTAGGTTAGTAAGTGCCTTGTTCTGAGGCTGTTCAAACAAAGCCCAAACAGACCCTGGGCAGGAGTGTTATGAAGGATGTTTCTACTCTGTGTTGGAAGTTGAACTAAATGCTCCCTGAGATCTCTTCCAATTCTGACTTCAAAGTTGGGGAAGACTATCAAGAAACAAAATTGAAGGACATAAAAAAAATGATTTGGATAAGGAAGAAGTAAATGGTACATCTAAAAAGATATATGGCTGTATGTCTGATGAGCTCATATTTGAAAAGATGAAAGCAATGTCATACTATCCAAGAACAAATATAAAACAACTGTAGAGACCTTTGGGGAAGGCTAAAGTCCAATATGAACTGACAAAGCAAAAAAAAATCTAAGAATTTTTAAAGTGTTTCAATCTATCTTGTGGGCAAAATGTGACAAGAGCTGCTATTGATAAGGAAAAGTCAAAGAAAAGGAATAACCAAAAAAAGATGATTTATTCAACTAACATTTTGTCTCTCATATGTAATGCACTCTCTCTCTCTCTCTTTTCTCTCTCTCTCTCATTCTCTCTCTCTCCCTCCCTCCCTCTCCCTCATTCTCATTCTCATTCTCATTCTCATTCTCTCTCTCTCTCTCTCTCTCTCTCTCTCTCTCTCTCTGCTTTTGTAGTGGTTACCTCTTATAATTAAAATGTATTCTCTCCTTACTTCCACCTCATGTATTCCTTCTTTTTCTTTAAAACCTGAGTCAAGCAACATCTTCTGGATGATGGCTTTCCTGCTTCCCTCAACTGCTAGTACCCTCCTTCCTAAACTACCTTGTATATCACTATTTTGAATGTGCTAGCATTTGTTTGGTTTTTTGTTCATGATACATATACAAGGTTGGTGATGCCTGATGAAGAATTGGACACAACTGAAAAACACTAAAAAACCATTCATGATATACATATCCATGCATATAAGCTCATGGCAAGTAGCAATCATTTCATTATTTATACTTCAATTCTCAGTGCCTCACATAGTCCTTGACACATACTAGACACAATAAATACCTGTTGATTGATTGATTGACCTTCAGACCAGAAAGATAGGGAGGAAAAGAGTTGAGAGAAAACTGAAACCCACCACCAGGTACTACACAATTGTACTCAATGAATTAATGTCAACAGGCTTGAACAGATTATATTCCAGGATCCTGAAGGAAATTGGGGATATTATTTTTAATTAAATATCAGTAATCTTCGAGGAATCATGGTCTTCATCCTCCTTTATCTTTCCTTAGTATTTAACACTATTTTTTTAAACCCTTACCTTCCTTCTTGGAATGCTGGGTATTGATTCCAAGGGAGAAGAGTGGTAAGGGCTAGGCAATGAGCATTAAGTGATTTGCCCAGAATCACACAACCAGGAAGTGTCTGAGGCTAGATTTGAACCCAGGACCTCCCATCTCTGTGCCTGGCTCTCAATCCACTGAGCCACCTAGCTGCTCCAGTATATTCAACACTATTGACTAACATCTGGATCTAGATTTTCCATTCATGTCACATTCAAAATTTCTGCAATGAAAAATGTCATCTTTCTCCCTAGTTCTTTTTTTGATTTTGCAAATGAAATTACCATTCGTCTATCAGTCCATATAAAAATCTTATCACTGATAAATTAATCTTTCTTACCTTCCGTATGCTAAGAATTGTTCAGTCTTCTCAATTTGTCTCCACAATATCTCTAGTTTCCATCACTTACTTTCAATTCTAGATGGTGCCACTCCAGTAAAAGCTCTTATTACCTTTCACCTAAATTATTTCAATAAATACAACCATTGCAACAGATATTTATTAGCCTAAATTGGTCTCCCTACTCCTAATCTATATTCTATATGGAGCCTAAGAAATCATTCTCTATTATACAGATCTGACCATAGCATAATAGATTATCAGGGATGAAAAGAAATTAAGATGTATCTATTTCAAACCAGTTCTAAGTAAAATTCCCACCCTCCACAGCATTTCTGACAAATGGTTATCCAGAAGGGTAGCTAGATGGGCACCAGACCTAGAGTAGGGAGAACCTCTGTTCAAATCTAACCTCAGACTCACTTCCTAGCTGGGTTCCCTGGGCAAGTCCCTTAACCCCAATAACCTAGCCTAGTGACTTTTCTGTCTCAATCTTAATTGATACCAAGGCAAAAGGTATGGGTTAAAAAAACAACAACAAAAGGTTTTCCAAACTCCACTTCACTTCTATTCAACACATTTTTCTAGCACCTACTAATTTATCATGTATAGTCTTAGGTGGACTTAGTCTACAAAGATGAAAAACAATAGTCTTTCCCTTTATGGAACGTTCAATTAGTTGGGCAAATATAACCCAAATGCTAATAAGAATATAAAAAAGCAAAATGTGATGAGAACCAAAGAAAAACAAACAATTGTGCTTCAAAAAATCAAGGTGGAATAATATTGTGCAGTAAGAAATGGTAAACAGGATGATTTCATTTCATTTTATTTTATTTTTTAAACCCTTACTTTCCATCTTGGAATCAATACTGTGTATTGGTTCCAAGGCAGAAGAGTGGTAAGGGCTAGGCAATGGGGGTCAAGTGACTTGCCCAGGGTCACACAGCTGGGAAGTGTCTGAGGCCAGATTTGAACCTAGGACCTGGCTCTCAATCCACTGAGCTACCCAGCTGCCCCCAACAGGATGATTTTAGAATGAGCTTGAAAGACCTACATGAACCAATGCAGAGTGAAATAAGCAGAACCAGGAGAACAGCGATATTGTATGATGATCAACTATGATAAACTTAGCTACACTCAGCAATACAATGATCCAGGATATTTCTAAGGGATTTATGACAAAGAATGCTTCTGGCCTCTTGAGAAAGAGCTGCTGAAGTCAGAATGCAGATCAAAACATATAACATCACTTGTTTATTGGGGTTTTGGTTTGATATTACATAAAAATTAATAATATGGAAATGTTTGCATAATAACACATGTATAACACAGATCAAATTGCTTGCTAACTCTGGGAGGGAGGAAGGGATACACTTTGAATCATATAACTTCAGAAAACTTATGTGGAAATTTTGTATTCCATGAAATTGGTAAAAATAAAATCGCTTTATATAAATAAATAATAAAATTTTAATTTTAAAAAAATCAAGGCTAGATTATTTTCAACTGAGGCAAATCAGGATGATTTCATTAGTGAATGAATAAATGTTTGCTATGTATCCAGAAATATCATAATTGACAAATATAGCAATATATGTGAGAAAATATCTGACCAGCAGTTCAAGTATTCAAATGGTCAAAGACAAAATATATGAGGCGTGATGCATTTGACTGAATTTTTCACTCTATTCTTATGGACAAGATGAAAAGATTGGGTCTAGATGATAATATAGTTGGAATTTTTTTAATGACTATATGCAAAATATAGTAGAGTGGTGGATCAACATCAATGTAAAATGAGATGCCGAATGCGGTAAGATTTGGAGAAATATGATGTATATTCTAGATTTTAGAACTCACATAAAGGATAAGCAAACCTCATGCCTGAAGCTTCAGACTAGGAGGACTAGGAAATTCTCAGGAATCAAATTTTGTGGATTCAAAGGGAAAAAAAAATTCTTATGAGAAGAAAAAAGGAAGCTGCCTAAAGGTACTTTTTTGGCTAAACTTCCCATTCCAATCATGCAAAAAAATTCATAGGCAAGGTATAATTTTTTAATTACATGTAGATAACAAATATTCAAAGTTGCATATAATTTTTAAAAATATTTTCTATACCACAAGTTCATATTTCCCAATGTTTATCAAGTTCATAATAAAAAGAGAAATATAAATGTAATCATAAGGTGGAAAACAAGGGCAAATAACAGTAAGAATACAAAAACATGACATAATCCTTTAAGAAAAGTATCTGAATCCTTAAAGTCAGAAGGAGCTGAGGTTTCTGAGGAATACTAAGAATAATAAAAATTAAGTTACCTTGGGATAACCAAAGAAAAGAGAGGATTCTGCTCAGAGTGAAAAGCAACAGAATAATAGATGAGAGAAGGCAGAACTACTCAATTTGTATTGTTTCTTTGCTTGCCCAGCCAAGGCAACTAATCCTTGAAATAGAGACAATAAAAACAAAAGTGAAATTGAAGCCTAAGGTAAAAAGGGAGATAGTATGGATCTTATTGCCTATGATGAGTTCATGTCACCAGGTCCAAACAAACTACATTCTATGGCCCTGAAAGAATTGGCAGATGACATTGCTGAGTCACTCTCCATAGTGAAAGAATGGGTAGAAGGGAAAGGAGCCACAGGATACATGCTATCCTTGTTTTCAAAACAAAAGAACATAGAGTCAATAAAATACAGGTAAATTAGTTTGGCTTTAATTTTTGGCAAAATTCTATAGTGTATTAGGAAGTAAATATTGACAAGAAGGCTTGAAGGGTTTATCAATAATAGGTAATAATTAGCTAATACCTTTCTGATATTTATTAAATTGGTAAATAAGAGGAATGAAGTAGATATTATTTACCTGTATTTCAAAAAACTATTCAATAAAATTTCATTCTACTCTTGTGGAAATGAAGGAGAAGCATGGGCAATACATAATAAATGTAGATTTGTAAGGAAAATGATCCAATCCCCAAAAGTTGGCCATTAATGGATTGATGCCAATGTGCAAGGCGATCTCAATCTAATGTATTGCCTTTCCTATATCTTCTTGGCTCTGTGTTATTCAACAATTTTTAGGAGTTAAGATTAGGGAAAAGGACTTTTCTTCTTTTTGAGTAGGTACAAAGAGATAAGTAGTTTTGGATGCCACTGAGAAGTCAAGGAGACAAAGAGGTTATGGTTGACCTTAGAGAAAGATGTTTCAGCAAAGTTACGTGAGAAATATTCAGATATAAAGAAGTCCTGAGGAAATGGTGCTACACCATACATTATGATGTTTATACTATTGGTTCAAATTACCTGACACCAAAAGAAAGAAGAAAAAAGCTGGTAACTAGAATCATAGAAATTCTTGTCTTACAAGGGATCTAAAAACTCTTCTGTTATAATCTATCACTCGGAAGGGAATCTACAGCTCCTATGGACAGTAGGATTTTTACTTCCCCTGTCCTGACAGTAAAATGTCCAAAAGGCAACCGGTAGATGAGGATAAAAAGGTAATCTGAGTAAGCCACAAAAGGAGAAGAGATTCATTCTCTTCTATGGAAAATTGAGAGTTGGCTGTACTTGCACAAACAGATCTTCAGAATTCATTCCTCCAAATAGTTTTGGCAGGAGAATGAGACAAATCACCAGGCCTATTTTGGCTCCAATCCAGTAACTACTCACCATTTTGGCTCAACTGAATCGTGTTGAACTTATTACTAAAAAGGCAGGCAACTTCTGTATTCTTGATGTGTTATGAAATACGTCAACATTCCTGTAACAATTAGAGACTCATAGAATGCTACCATTGGAAGGGTGACAATGTCAAAAACCAAAAGAGACCTTAGAATGTATGATATCAAAGTTAGAAGAATGTAGTTTCCAAGTTAGAAGAGACCTTAGAATTCATACTGTCAAAGTTCATTCCAATCTAGACAAGATCTTAGAACCTAAAAATGTTAAAGCTGAAAAGGACCTTTGAACATAATGCTAAGGCTGGGAAGCACTCTAACAATCCATTAACACAATGTTATCATTTTACATCTAGGGAAACTGGAGCCTAGAAATGTAGAAGGTTTAGAAGCATTATAGTCTAGAGGAAAGAGTGCCATGTATAGAATCAAATCAATGAGCCCAAGTACCTACTGTCTTCCAGGCACTGTACTAAGTGCTGAGAATATAAAAAGAGGTTCTAAAAGAATCCCTGTCTTCAAGAAGCTTTCAACTTAATGTGAGAGATACAATAAGCACACAAATATTCACAAATAAGCTATAGATAGGACAAATGGGGAAAAAATAAAAGAATAAAAGCACTAGAAGTATGAAGGTGTAGAAAAGGTTTTCTATAGAAGATGGGGTTTCAGTTGGGACTTAAAGATCAAAAGTCAGTCAAAATAGCTGAATATAAGTCCCAGCTCCTCTGTTCACTTCATATGTGACCTTGGGCAAGTCACAGTGAGCTATGATTTCCTCACCCGAAAAATAGAGATAATAATTAACCTATCTGACCTGACTTTCCTACAGAGCTAGCTACTGTAAGGATCAAATAAGGCTGAGTAACTGGTGGTTTTGAATAGGACCCAGGTTTTCTAAACCCAGACCAGTGATACCTTTCCAAAAGTCCTTTTCTTTTCTCCCATTTTCCTCAAGTCCAAAGGTTCTCAGGAACCAAGGGATTCTGGGAAATGGCCTTTTATCAGACTGTGAGATCTTTCCCCAAAGAGAAGCCACAGTGATGCACAATACAAGGCATCTGCAGTCTCTCTTCATATCACAGCACTTTCCCCTTCATGGGGAGAAGAAACAGTTGGTCTCATTTTTTTTCTGACACCATATATCATGGATTTTCCCCCTCCACAGCATGAGATAGTTTGTCTCCTTGACAATAAAGGACAAAGGAGGCAGCTGGAAGCAAGTCTTTCTGACCTTTCAGTATTTAATTTGCTTTTAAGCTGTTCCCATTAACCCATTATAGGTATTCAAAAGAGTATATTATGAAATTCACAATGGTTAATGAGATATTGGGTGGGTCTAATAGAAAGATAGCATCTACACAAGAGGATGGCTGTGATGTCCTCTTCTCTATTTGGAAAAAATGTGGAATATTGTATTCAGTTTTAAGCACCTTATTTTAGGAAAGCTATTGATAAATCAAAGCTAAACCAGAAGAGAGTAACCAGGATGGTAAAGAGACCAAGACATGTGAAGGTAGCTTCATGGAGTTCCAAGGGAAAAGGATTAATCAACCTGTAGCCAACTTAATGGTAATGTGGCTCTCTGTACTTAGGCTGGTTTTCAGGAAAGGCTTGATCTATTGTAAATGTCATGTACATTGTCTTTCCAGCTAGGTAGAAACCTTTTATCACTTACATTCTATTGGCATAGCCCTTGAGAACTTACACAGAATGATTAAGATTGGAGTAGAAATTTTTGCAGAACTTTAGCCTGAAGAAAAGAAAATTTAGGGGTGAAATGATCACCTTAAGCATTTACAGGGTTGTCAAATGAAAGAATGATTCAGAATTATCTTTGATTCCAGAGAAAATTAGAACCATTGGATGGAAATAACAAGGTAGTACATTTTAAATCATCTGAAAGATACAAATTCCTAACTATTTAAGCTGTCTTATATGGGAATGGTCTTCCTCAGAAGCTATGTGGTATAGTAAATAGAAAGCTAGTATTAGAGCAGGTAGACCTGAGTTCAAGTTCTACCTCTGACACATGCTGCCTGTGTGAACTTCCTTGGCTAGTCACTTAGTCTCTGAATGCCATAGACAACTTTCTGAGACTCTAAGTTGTAGAGTTAGTTAGGTGCCAACTTGCCCTAGAGAAGAGACTATCCTCCACCCATAGTTCCTGGCTAATCCTCATCCCAATCCTTTACTCAGATTGCATAAAAGTCTTTGAGTAGAAGCTGGATGATCACTTGTTAGGAAAGTTATAGATTAGAGTCCTAGTTGGGTTAAGATTGAATTATAAGGTCTCTAACTACTCCAAGATTCTACAAACTTATGATTCTAATTGAGTCTTGCAGAGGAGCCAAAACCCAATATACAAAATGAAGATTGCTCAAGTGAAGTCAGTGAGCATGGCAGCTTTCATGTACACCATTTTAATATAGATTAAATAGCAATAAACTTGGAGTCCAGATATTTAGATTCTAATTCTTGCACTTAAGAGTTATGTGGTAGCAGTTCAATAATTTCATTTTGCTGGGTCTCAATTTACTTATCTATCAAAAGGTAATGATAATACTCACACTAGAGGAAAGAGCATTTACTTTAGAATCAGAGGACCTGGAGCTCTCCTACTTCCTACCTTATATCCTCAAGCAAATCACTCACCTCTCCCTTGGACTCAGTTTCTTCATTTGTAAAATGAATGAAATAGACTACATGATCCTTAAGATCCTTTCCAGTTTTAAATCTATTATCCTCTGAATTTCGAGGTTTTGGTTGCATGGTTTTATCAGTAACCCAAGGTAAACTTGTTATTATATTCTCATTTTATAGATGATGGAATAGAGGCACAACTTTGCAATGACAAAGCTGATTTTGAAGACCAAGGTGATTATTTATAATTCCTTAGAATCATCTGTTCCTAAAGACTGAGTACCTTGAAAAATGATGAACAGAACATCAAGTTGGGAAGACCTTGGCTCATTTCAATGTATAGTTAGAGCTCTGGTTTCATTGGTCTAAGGAATTCCCATTTTAGAAACTTCCTTCAGTCATGCAGATGAACCTTTCTATTACTTACAATCATAGAGTCTGTCCCAGAAATTCAAGCAGATATTCATTCTTGATAACTCACACAATTGTTGTTTGTTATTATTCAGTTGTATTCAACTCTTCATGACCTAATTTGGGGTTTTCTTGGCAAAAATACTGCAGTGGTTTGTTATTTCCTTCTCATTCCTTTTACAGATGAGGAAATTGAAGCAAACAGGGTTAAATGGCTTGCCCAGGTAATACTGCTATTAAGAATTTTGAGGCTGGATTTGAACTCAGGTCTTCCTGAATCCAGGCTGGACACTCTATTCACTATGCCACTTAGCTGCCTGAAAATTGTTCAAGACAGTTAAGATGTATTGAAAAGAGCACTGAATTTAAAGTCAAATGCCCCAACTTCAAATTCTAGCTTTACTATTTCCTACCTGTATGACCCTGATAAATTCAGTTAACCCCTCCAAAGTTCAGTTTCTTCATCTGTAATTTCAGACTTTGTATTAAGTGATCTCTAAGGTCCTTTCTCACACAAAATAAAGTGATTGCCAAGTTAACTGCCAACTTGCAGTATTAACTGCAAAATCGATATACTTATAATCTAAAAGAATTCAAAAGAAGTGTCAATGGGGACCTAGGTTAGGACAGCCTTCCATTTGGGAGCAGCTTATTTTGTCACAAAGACAACTTCTATCTTAATTGTTATAGAAAAAAAATTGAACTAAGGAACAGATCCAAGAGAATAATATTTTCCATGAGAACAATATCATGAATGAAAATAATATAAAATGATTCCAGAATTAAGATTAAATATAAAAACTAATCTTCATTTAAGTGACCCTATGATGAAATTCTTTTTTCATATTCTCTGTAAAGAGATTATAAACTACAGGTGCAATTAGTCAAATAGAACTTACTAAGCACCTTCTATGTGTGCTGTGGAATACATTGGATGATATCACCCAGGAGGAGAATATTGTCTACTGGGAGATACAGTCACTCTATTTTGCTGTACAACTTTACTTTACTTCAAGGTAAGGTTTACATAGGGATGAGGAAATTGAAAAGTGGCAGTGTTAGCTCAAAAATCAAAAAAGATCACAGAAAATAATCAAAAGCTTTTAACTGAAAAACTAATTAAAAAGTTACCTCTATGTTAAATATTCCAGGGTATCCTAAAGTCCTAGTACAGTTTAAAGTTATTAAATCTACAAAGCATTTTCACATTCATTGAGGCATTTAATCTTCATAGCACAAAGACAGGACACACATTCAGATATAATTATCCCCCTTCTGCAAAGGAGTAAACCAAGACCTAGAAGCTTTGAGTGTTTTAGCAAAGATCATTCAACCAACAAATAGCAAATCTGGTATTCAACCCCAGGTCTTCTGACCCCTCATCTATTCTTTTCATTGCATAGTTTCACCTCTCTTATGGAAGGAGTAATTGCTGCTAATGTGGCCCTAGCACTTGTTGGTGGCAGCAGGATGTTTACCAGTTTGTCCATCTCTCTCCCTCCAGATTAAAAAAAAATGGAAAACCTCTAACCTTGTTTCTCAGTGTCTGTATAATCACACATCATTTTTCCTCTTCCATACCTTTTTAAAGGTAATTAATGCTGTGTAAATCTCAATGGAGAACTATCTAAACCATTTCTGATATCATTTGAGGGTGTTCTAGGGTTCTCAGTGTCTTAGGATCCTGGGAAGGGACTCATGAAGACATAATTGCCTTTGACATTTATTTGCTATATGATTATGGGTAGGCAAGTCACTCTTCAAACCTCAGTTTCCTCATTTGTAAAATGAGAATACTATTGTTAGTATCAATGTCTCAGAGTTGTCATGAAGCTAAAATGAGAAAAGATCTTCATGTTTTGCAAACTTAACCAGAAGGACTTGGATTTTAATTCCATCTCACATGTTTACTATCTCTGTGACCCTGGGCAAGTTGCTTAACTTCTCAGGACCTGATTCCTCAACTGTAGAAAAAGTGAACTGGCTACTTCTTCCTCTAAATCTATGATTCTATGTGCCTCCAACTGTTCACAGTGGGAATTTCCTATTCCTCATCACTGTCATTATGACTAGATTCCACTCTTATTCCCTGTTGTGTCCAATCTGTTATTACCACAGCCTCGGATCACTAAAATGAAAGACAACTATATTATCTGGAGGCTTTGTTGTTGTTGTTTTTGTTGTTGTCATTCAGCCATGCCCAACTCTTCATGACCCCACTTGGGGTTTTCTTGGCAAGGCTACTGAAGTGGTTTGCTATTTCCTTCTCCAGCTCATTTTAAAGATGAAAAAACTGAGGCAAACAGGGTAAAGTGACATGCCCAGGGTCATGCAGCTAGTGTCTGGGGTCGTATTTGAACTCAGGTCTTTCTGACTCTAGACCCAGTGCTCTATTCATTGAACCACCAAGCTCTCTTATTTTGAAGCAATCTTGGTCAAATTAAATCTGGCCTATTGAGTTCTACTCTAAGTGAGATACTTTAGGAAATATACTGACAAATAGAGAATATTCCAAGGAAGAAGACCAGGACAGTAGGAGGAGAGAGGGCTTGAAATCATTAAAAGAACTAGGAATGTTTAGCCTGGATATGAAATTAGTTATCAGGAGGGAGTATAGGACATGATAGCTGTCTTCAGACATTTGAATAGGGTATCCTGTGGAAGAGAGATTAGACTTGCTCTGTTTGGCCCCCAAGGAAGAACTGGTACCAAAGGGAAGAAGTTAGGATAAAGCTGAATTTAGAATGTAAAATGAGCTTGCTAATAATTCAAACTGGAAACAGGGATGTTATACTTTATTAGGTAATGAATTCCCCATCACTAGAGCTGTTTGAGCAAAGACTGACAGGGAATGAAAAGGGGACATTCTAGCATTGGGCAGGAGGCTGAATTCTATAGCCTTTGAGGTCCTTTCTAAAGATTCTATGAATCTAAATTCTAGAATTTACTCTTCTTGTTGTCAGAGCAGAGCTAACAATGATCTACATTACCAAGACACAGTCCCTGAGTGAGCACTGTGCATCAGGAGCTGTGCCAGGGTCTGTGAGCAAAGAATGCAGGAGGAGTCAGTGGCTGTCTCTCTATAAAAAGGCAGAATTTCATTAGATGCATACAGATGAACTAACAGTTTAAAAACACCCACTGTGTGTATAACACTCCTTGGTACTAGGAAGGCACAGTTGTTGGTCAAGGAATTTATTATCGAGCTGAGGATGCATAATATACACATACAAAGGAGGAGAGGACTCTTGCAAAGTAAGAGCTAATAAATGAGTACATATAAGAAAATCATGAGACATGGAATAAAGGAATGATCTAAATGACATAGCCTCCTTAGAATCAAAGAATTTTCTAGGTGAAATGGACCTTAGGACAAGGCTCTTCACTTTTTTTAATGTGCGTCCTAGATCCTGTTAGTAGTCTGGGGAAGCTTATGGATCCCTTCTTAGGGTAATGTTTTTAAAATACTTAAAACATAGACTTAAAAAGGAAACCAATCATACTAAAATACATCTATTAGAGGTTGACTATTTACAGAATCTCAAAATGTTCAGAAAGAAAAAGTATCCCAGAAGTCATCTACGTCACTCTATCTGAACAATAAAAGCCTTGTCAGTAGATGCAACAATTCAACATACAGTCTTTCCTTGGGAATTTTTAATGATTCTCCATGTGTTTTACATAGGTTTGCTGTCCCACAAGCCAGAATTAACCCCTCTCTCCTTTTATTACTAGAATCTTTGACTTTGACTTTTATTACTAGAATCTTAAGAATCAAGACAGGTACATTTTCTAGGGGAAGCCTTTACCGATCTTCCAGTTTTCAGTGCCCTTCCTGCTTCCCAGGACATATTATATTTATTTATAGGTTTAAATTTTGTATCTTCCCAGAAGAATGCAATCTCCCTGAAGGCAAGGATGAGGGGGTTTTTTTGTTTGTTTGTTTGCTTTTGCCTCCTTAATGCCTACCACAGAGAATTCCACATATTAGGCATTTAATGGATACTGAATGAATGAATGAATGAATGGGAATTCACTCACTCCTTAAGTCAGTGTATTCTACTTTGGATAACTCTAGGTGTTGGGAAGTTTTCCCTTATATCAATCAGGGTTACAGTTTCTATTAATTGCCTAAACACAATAAGATTACTTCCTCTCTTCAAATAATTGAAAATAGTTATCAGGACTTCCTAGTCCAATCCCTTCAGTTTACAGATAAAGAAACTCTGAAAGGGGAAATCACTTTCAAAGTGAATGGTGGAGTTGGGACTAGCTGGGTCTCCAAAAAATCAGTCCAGAGTTCTTTCTTCTGTTTCACAGGGATGGGTAGCCAGAACATATCTACATTGTTTTTAGTAGTTACAGGGTTTGGAGAAGGGGTTTCGATTCTCTCTTTGTTGTTCTTATTTCAGGATTAAGTGGGGGGACTAAGTGATGAAGACATAATCAGATGGACAAAACATGGATAAGGGTGAAAGGGTGCTACAGTATAAAAAGGTATATCGAGAAATATTAGACCTTTTTTCCCTGTTCCACCTTGTTATGCTATGATACCTCCAGATTTTTCTTCCATTCCAAGAACCCATTCACTCTAATGAAAGTTTCTTCCATGTTTGAATGCACCAAAGAGACAGAGCTACACATCAAATAGATCATAATATGTTTTTGTTTCTAGACCTAAGATGAAAGATTCTACTGTGGACATTAATGAGATCTCTCTCTAATCCCTAATATAAGACTCTGGCCATAAACCTGTCGAATCAGCTCTCTGACATCAGAGAGGAGAAAGTTCATCACTCTTTTTAGGTAGAGAAAGAGTTAAAAGAGAGATTGCAGTCCAAACCACACCAGGCTGACCAGTCAACCAGGAGAAAGGATAGAAAGTGTTGGCAACACTCTGGAATGGGGAAGAGAGAAAGATTTCTTTGGGAACAAAGGCTTCAAGTGAAAGCTGATTTGGGGAAGAAGATGCACTCTGCAAAAAGAACAGCAGATATAAACCCCAGAATAATCTTTCATAGGTTCAAGAAGAGCAATCTTCTTGTGTACGAGAGGTGGATAATCTTCTACTTGACACAGTGTGACTTATCTGTTCACAGGCAGAGTATAAAGAAATTGTCTCTGGATATGGCAAAGCCCTAAACTGACCTTAAGTCATTCCTTACCTACTCCTACACACACACACACACACACACACACACACACACACACACACACAGATATAGATTTTAAAGGACTGTTCATCATCATCTCATACAGAGAAACAGCACAACAAGCAGTTACCAAAGCAGGCGATCTTGCTTGGCTATGTGCCAGGAGCATCTAAGCATTTCCTCAAGCCCTCAACAGGGAGCAGAGATTATTTCTAAGGCTTTGTTTGAATGGCTACTCATAGGATTTCATATCTGTGTCTTCTCAAAGGCCTGGGGAGAAAGGGCTAGGAAATGTTCTTGCTTAACATAGGAGATATGTAGATGGATAGATAATGATTTATTTATGTGTGTATATATATAAATACATGCAAATATGTACTTCATTCCTATGAAAAATGTGTGTGCACATTCCTGAAAGTTATAATTCACTCTTGTTTAGAGACAAATATAGGGAGTCAAAAGTATTTTTTCCTAGTTGCTGATGGATTTGAGCATAATGATAAAGTATAATAATAATAATAATAATAATAGCTAACTTTTATATAGTGCTTACTCTGTGCCAGGCACTATGTTAAGTAAGCACTTTGAAAGTATTACTACCATCTGATCCTCACAACAACTTTGAGAGGTAGGTTTCATTTTTACCTCAATTTTAAGTTGAGGAAACTGAGGTATATGAAAGTTAAATGACTTACCCAGGTTATATAGCTAGGAAATGTCTCAGGTTAGATTTGCACACAGGTCTTCCTGACTTGAGGTCTAGGACTCTATCTCCTGGGCCACGTACCTTTCATATTTCACCAGCACTTTATGTTTTGCAAAGAACTTTCCTTTCAATTTTCAGAGCACAAGTATTATCCTTATTTTATAGATCAAGAAATTGAGAGCCTCAGAAATTAAGAGTCTTGCCCTTAATCATAGTTAGTAAATTCCAAGAAATGATTCAGCTCCAGTTCTCTTGACTCCATATCAAATGCCCTATCCACTATTCTAGTCTGCCTCTAAAAATAAGATATGGAGATTCCAGGTGCTTCATGGTCTATAACTCCCAAGAGAAAAAAACAGAAATTAGCACTTCATCTAGCCGGAGACAATTTTGTGCATCAAATGCACATCTATCCTTTTCCTATACAGAGTAGCTTCTGGGGGAAAAAAAATTTAATACAGATGAAATACAAAATTGAGATAGTCTAAGAAATTTCCCAACTTTTTCTTCTAGGGATTATGGATTTAGAGCAAGAAGGGAACTTAGAGACCATGTAGTACAATCCCATTTTTTACAGATGAGGAAACTGAGACTCAAAGAAATAGAGAAATGTCCCAGTATTTTGACTATTAATAGGCAGAGTTGAGATTTGACCTCAAATCTTATGATGAAATGAAGAATTGAAAAGATCAATGAGCCTTCAAAGAGCACTTCTTTTTCAGTTAAAAGATAAATACATATCCTAAATTCTCATTGTGGCTAGTTATTTAATCTTTGTTCTTTGGACATTTTATTAGTTCTAAGGCTTGGGTGGATTTACAGTCATGGCAGTATTCTAATACTTCAAAAGACCCGTGGTTTTATCTGTGCTTGCACTCCCACTACTGACTCAGATCATAAACCTTCCATGCCTTAGTAGGTGAATTTATGAGTTGCTGAAGAAAAAAAAAAATCTATCACCCAGTAGAAAATCTTGAATAATGTGTCTCCCTGGACTTAGTCTGGTCTTTGTGTAACAGACACACAATATACCACCAGATTCCTACTATTAAAGGTAAAAGAAAGCAATTATTCAAATATACATGAACTTATATAAAATGTCCATTTCCAAGTAGATTCCATGTGGCCAACAACACCATCATCCTTTTGAGCCACATTACATAGTGCTAACCCTTTCTTCCTTTTAGCTTCTTTTTTCATGGAAAATAGCAATAGAGAAAGATGAAATTCTGATAGTATAATCACAAATAAATTTCAAAGAGGGAGGAAAGGGTGAAGGTCTGGTGATCTAAAATATCATTAGAGAGAGAGCTTTTCAATGAACCAACTTCAAAAGACTTCATGTAAGAGATGGAAGGATACAAGGATATAATGGCATCAAGGACAAATATTAGAGAACCACAGAATAATAAAGGGCTAGGAGGGATTTTAGAAATATATAATCCCATGATTCTTAACTTGGCACCCACAAAAAAATTTTAAGATATTCTGACAACTATTTTAAAGTAATTGGTTTCTTTTGTAATCCTATGCATTTCCTTTTATGCATTTAGCAACATTATTCTGAGAAGGGGACTATAAGCTTCATCAGACTGTCAAAGGGGTCCAGGGTGGGGAGAATGTTAAGTGCCCTTGCTATAATGCAATCTCTTCATGGTAACATGGTTTGTCTCAAGTCACACACTTATTAAATAGTAAAGATGAGACTTGAACCTGCATCTTCTAACTCCAAATCAAAAACTGTATACTATGCTATCTATTATTTATGATTTATTCTAAACTTACTTGTACTAAAAAGGCAAGATGAAAGTCTTAAACATTCCACTCCTGTAGATAAGCATGGATTGTTTTTGAATCTTTTCTATGAAAATAGCAAGGTTGTCCTTTAGCTGGGGGATATGCATATCACTTCTTGGGGATAATATATTTTTACAAGTTTACTACATTCTGTATGAAAGAATGACTCCTTTTATTTTAAACAATGTGGAATAGTCAGAAGTCAGAAAAGATCTGGGCTTAAACTCTGCCTCTAATAAACTGTGAGCCTCAGGTTCCATATATAAAAAATGAGGACAAAGTCCATAATATCTACTTTATAGGAATGTTGAAGATTATATAGGATCATGATTGTAGTATATATTTAACCTTAAAATGCTATAGAAATCCATTTTCTTACTATTTTTCATATTGACTCAAATCCTAATATTCCAAGATTCTGTGAATTCCTTCACCTTCATCCTCTTATCTTCCATAATTTTAACAACTTCAATGATTTCATTTCTTATTCTTCCCTTTTTTCCAAGTGGAAAACTGTTTGATTTGTCCTTATCTAGAAAATCCTCCCTTTTGGCCATTTTAGCTACTTTTTGAATACCACTTACCCCATTTTTGGTTTCCTCCAAAAGGCAGTGTGACCAGAATTATGTACTTAATTAAAGCTTTATGTTCTTTGGTGTAATTTAAGGCATGAAGAATAAAAGTTCTGATGATTGATTTTCATGTTCTGTTGACAATACAAGTGAAGGGGTAGGGAAGGAGTTGGAAACCAGTAAAACCAAAGATGATCCCTGAATCTCAGAGGCAAGAGAAAAAAAGGTTTAGGATTAGAGAACCGGGAGCAGCAAGTAGATAGGCTATTTGGAGAATTAGGGGAGGATCAGGTATGTTTGACATAAGAAGAAATGATTTAGATTCTGTTCAGAATAAACTTCTCAGAGATACAATGTGGATAAAACCACAGAAAAGAAGGAAACCTGATTAGCCTTTGGGGGCTTAGTGGTATCCACATCAAAGGAAACAAGCAATAGATGCTATGAATGCTGGACTTCACATGTACTCAAGGAATCTGAAATTGTCTCAACCATGTTTATAACTAGAGTCTCCTCATTGTCTGAAGCAAGATATTTTTCTTTCAAGCCAGTATTCTGGAGTGCAAGTGTTGCTCTTGAGCTGAATTAGTACATAGAAGGGAACAAGCAATGAAAAGCAGAGGAGAATACCAAATTAAGACACAAGAAACAGTAAAGACAGAATTGGCTGTCCCAGGAGTTGCCTCCTAATATCTAGGAACCTGTAGTCCCGATTTAAGATGATCCCCAGACTCCTCAGTAGTTTTTTAGAATCTTGCTGAATTGAATGAATGAAGGATTCATTACCCTTCAATTAATTTAGTAATGAGCCTCTATGAAGTTAACTAGGCTGGTCCTTAAGATGAAAATGAATCAAAAATAAAACCAACAAGCATTTATTAAGTGTTCTTTGTGCCAGACACTATTCTTTATGCTGGGGACAAGAAAGAAAAAGAAAACAGTCCTTTTCTTCAAGGAGCTTCCATTCTATTTGTGAAGACAATATGTGTGGGTAAACACATATATAAGTATGTTTATGTATGCCCACATACATATACACCCATAAGTGTTCACATGTATATTTATACATATATTCTGAGAGAGAAGAGAAGAGAAGAGAAGAGAAGAGAAGAGAAGAGAAGAGAAGAGAAGAGAAGAGAAGAGAAGAGAAGAGAAGAGAAGAGAAGAGAAGAGAAGAGAAGAGAAGAGAAGAGAAGAAGAGAAAAGGGCCAAAAGGAAAAGAGAAAGAAAAAGAATTTGAGAGAGACAAAGAAGTGAAGGAGAGGGGAAAAGGAGAGGAGGAGGTAAGAGGGATAGACAGAGAGAGGGAGGGAAGGAGAAGGAAGGAGGGAGGGAGAGAAAGGGAGAGGGGGGAGGGAGGGAGAGAGAGCATATGAGATCCAAGGGAGGTAATGTACTAGGAAATGTCATCAAAGTTAAAGACTATAAACAGTGACAAGCAACAGACTAATCAGGGTAAGTTAGAAGTAGAAAACCTGAGAGCAAACTGAAGTAATATCAGCACTAAGGATAGCTCCATTTAAGTTAATGATCTAAAGAAACTTCCTGGACATGATTCTGCTTCCTAGGCATATTTTCTGCATGTCAAAGCAGACTATCACATGTCTAAGGTGAGTTGTCACACCATCCACTTAGATGTCTTTAGTATTAGTATGTGATGGCACTTTTGTTTTCTGGTCTGATCTGGTTCTCATTTCCCCAGGGAAACCTTCAGAGTTGGGTGTCAGAGCCAATGGATCAGGCCCTGTAGCAAAAGTATTGATTGCCTTTTCATTAGAGCTTTCACAGCAGGGAGAGCTAGTGACAGAAGAGGCAATTTCCTCTGAGCCACAGGTCAGAGCCCTGCCATACATTAGTGCACAGAGCAACAGGTCCTAGGGTGTGTTAGAAGATACCACAGGAGTAAGAAAGATGGATTTCTTCAGGGAAAAGGTAGATAATGAAATAGCAGATAGGAAAATAGAGGCACAGAAAAGGGAAATTATCTCGCAATCTAAATTGAAAAGGATATTAGGCATTTTCTTCTTCAATTAACTGCTAGGAAAAAAAATAATAAATGCTCAGAGAGGAGCAACCAAAGATTATTGTGGCAATACTAGGAGCCAAGTATTACCCAATACTAAAAACTGACATATATCACTTTAAAGTTGTCCAAGTATTATATATATTCTCTAGACTGACTGTTACAACAATTGTGAGGCAGTTAAAAGTACTAGAGGTGTTGTTTTTTTTAATCCTCACTTTACAGGAAAGAAAATTGAGGCTCATACAGATTAAATTATTTGGTTGTGGTTACTAATCCTAAACTAATCTCTGGAGAGTTGCCAGGAACCTCCTGATGATGATATCAAGGAAATGTTAGAATTAATATTCAAAACTGGGGAGTTATTGACTCTGAGGTCATGCATCTCCTAGGATGTCTTCTACCTCAAAATCCCATTTTCTTTCTACTATATAGAAGTCTTCCTGCCCTAGAATCTGTCCAGCTACTTACATTACATTGTTACAACATAAATACAGAGGATTTTAGGTTACTTCTGTTTTTATTTATGCTACATCAAAAACACAAATGATTACACTTTTTCTGGGTAGGAGATGATGGACAAGACAAAAGGATTCTTCTGACAGTTGTATTCAACCCAGGAAAAGTTACCAAGGGAGCACTAAGTTCTAGTATTTATTTTTCTTATTCATTTTTCATAAAGCAGACAACATATTTTATTGATTTGTGTATGTTGGCTTGAAATAATATTTATGAGTTGGTATAAAGATGAATTGCTTGCCAAGACTGCTTGCCAAAAAAGTATCTGGCTAGCTTTAATAGTGGACAAAGAGACTTTTTGATATCTATTGTTAAAGCACAGGGTAAACATTTTTAACTAAGAGAATTGGACAGAAAGTCCAAGGACCTGAGTTTGAATTCACAGCTCTGCTACTTACTAATTGTGAATTCTGGCAAGTTGTTCCCTGTCTTTGTGCCCCAAAATTTACATATATAAAATGAGCGGGTTGGTTTAGATCAGTGATATCAAACTCAAACAGAAAAGGCCACTAAAGCATATATAAGGACATCTGTAAACTGTATTCAGAAAACCACATTTACTATTATTTGTATTCTTTTGTATTTTTTTTATTTTGTTGAAACTTCCTGATTATATTTTAATCTGGTTCTGGCTGCACATGGGAGTGCTGTCTAGGCTGTGATCTACTTTAGATGATTTCAAGAGTCCCTTCATGATTCTAAATAATATGTAAATATATAGGATACACATACATATATACATGTTTATACATATATACATATATGGTTATATGTATATGAACATGTACATGTGGTTTTATATTTCTATTTATATATATATATATATGAATGTATATCTTTCAATAAAATGTCCTTCCAATATGTCATTGCAATGTTAAAGTAATCCTAGGTTTCAAAGCTAAGCTAGTTGAGCATAAGCTAGAATAATACAAAGGCTTTGAACTACAGACTTCAAAGGTAGGCTGGTCTGCTGTCCAGGCACTAAGATTTGAAGTGTTAAGTTAGATATTTTATAAAAAAGAGTTTCTAGTTAGGTTGGGAACTGATTCAGTCTAACACCAGACAGCAGTATACAGTAGGGTGAATAGCAGGCTTTCACTAGGTAGACAGCACAAAATTGATTTTTTAAAAAGTCAGCTAAGAGGGAATTGGGCAAACAGGGCTTTATGGAATGCCCTGCCTCTAATGAACTTAAATTCATCTTAGGTCAGAGGTAGCTGTGAAAACAAGTTAGAGTCAGTGGCACCATCTTTGATTTATCTTGATTCCCATATTGAAAATCTTGGCATTCATTGTGACTCTTCTCTCTGCCTCTCCCCTCTAAAAATCCAGCTACCAAGTCATGTTTGTTGCTCATTATGAAGTATTTATCACAGTCATCCTTTCTTTTATATTTCTACTCCAATAGCCCTAGTATAGTTTCTTCTTTTTTTTCTCATCTGAATTATTGCCAGTGGCCTCCTGATGAGTTTTCTTGATTTCAGTTCATTCTTGATAACAATGCAAGACCTATCTTTATGATCATATTAGCTCTTTGTGCAAAATCCTATATTGTTGTTGTTCAGTCGTGTCCAGTTTTCTTGGCAAAGATATGACAGTGGTTTATCCTTTCCTTCTCCAGTTCATTTTAAAGATGTGGACATTGAAGCAAACAGGGTTAAGTGACTTGTCCACTGTCATACAACTCATACAAGTGTCTGAGGCCAGATTTGAACTCAAAAAGACAACTTTCAGATTCCAGGCACTATCGTACCATCTAGTTGCCCCTTCAAAACCCTGTAATGGTTGGTTCCCTAACACCAAATGAGCAAAATGTCAGCTCCTCAGGAGGGCATTTGAGGACTCCATATTTAACACTATCCTATTCAGCCATCTCATGCATGCTATTATTCTTGACATGGCTCTATCCAACAGGATTCTTCACTCTTCCCCATATACACCCTGGACCTTACAATCTCCATGCTGTTGCTCATGCCATACATAAGGAATATCTTCATTTCTCCCTGCCTGCTGAATGACTCCCCACAATCAAATCCAACTCAAGTACTACTTATTTCAGAAAGGTTTCCATAATTCTTTCATATAATAAAGGACCTTCTCTCTGAACCAACTGAGACTTAATTTAATACTTTATTCATCCCCTCATTGCGCTATTGAAAGAACAATAGTCTTTGAGTCAGAAACCTTGAGCTTAAGTCCTGTATCTAATTTGCTATATAATGATGAAAAATTACTTTAACCTCTCTGAACCCCAATTTGCTTACCCATAAGATGAATATAGTAATTCTTTTACCACCAATATTCCATGATTGTTCTTTGACAAATTCCTTAAGGAATCCAACTTTATTGAACTATTATTATTTTGCATTCACTTATATATTATTTTGCATTATAATTAATTGGTTATTAATCCCATGCTCTTACTAGAATATAAGCTTCACTGGACAAGTACCACATCTTATCTAAACCCCAAATATGCCCCCCATAATTCAAATAGTACACTGCCTGTTAAAAAAAACACTTTGAGAAATGTTTAAATTGTAATTAATTGACCAAAAAAGTTTGCCCCAATTTCCACGTTTTATTCTGTCTTTCCATTTCTTTCTGTGACTCTATCCATTTCATCCTCTTCCCTGTATGTCTTCTTTCCAAGTATATGTCCCTACCATTCAGTATTATGCCTCTGTTTTAGCAAGGGCTCTTGTCTTTGTATCTGCATTTGGGTGTCTTTGAGAGAGGATATTTGTTTCTCTGTATATCTCTACATCTCTCTGGGTATACTACCCTTTCTCTGGCTGTGTCCTTGTCATTGTATCTCTATCTTTGAATGAATGTCCCTGTCTCTACATGGGCAGAAATGCAAGGGAAAGACATCAGGCACTGTGGTACAAATTATTTTGGGGAATGAAATGTGCCGTATCTTAGAATTATGCCCTAGCAGATTATGGATGGGAAAGAGCAGAAAGAGAGATAAGGAGGGAGGCCCAGACATTGTAAACAGTCTCTGCAAATGCAGGAGGGAACCTGCTCAGAAGGACATGATGGAAAATGCAGAATGGGGGGAGGGGAGGCTTTAATGTCCTGCATAGGACTTTGAGAAGAACTGGATTCTATTCCCATCTCTGCCTTGGTTTTCCTGGAATTTAACTAGATGAGAGTTCCTTTCAACTCTGAAATTCTATAATTTACATGAAAATTCTCTGGACAATTAAAGAGCATTTCATACAAAAAAATGTTCATCATTTACACATTTCCACACTTCCTTACTTAATTGTTTTAAACCCTTACCTTACACTTAGGAATCAATACTGTATATTGGTTCCAAGGAAGAACTGTGGTAGGAGCTAGATAATAGGGGTTAAGTAACTTGCCCAGGGTCACACAGCTAGGAAGTGTCTGAGGCCAAATTTGAACCCTGGATCTCCCTTCTCCAGTCCAGGTTCTCAATCCACTGAGCCACCTAGCTGCCCCCATTTCCTTCATTATTAGCATCACTGTCTTTCATAGATATTTGACTGGCAATGCATACATATTCCTTCTATAGTTTTAGAACCATCAAAAGCCAAATACATAGGTTGTATACAGAGCTTTAAGGTTTCCAAAGTGTTCTACAACCATCTCATTTGATTCTCACAATAAGTCTGTGAAATAGATGCTGTTATTCACCCCATTTCACAGATAAAACAACTGAGGAAGGCATAAGTTAACTGACTTGCCCAAGATTACACAACAATCTCAGGCTGGATTTGTACCCAGGTCTTCCTGTGCCATCTTCCATCTAATTCTAACATTTAGTATAGTTAGAGAAAGCTCAAGGAATCCTTAGTGGGCAGAAGACAATAATTTAGGAGACAGGACATTTTCCTCAAATGCCATACTCTCTCATCTCAATAAACCAACCAGTTTACAAAGGCCCCCAAGAACAATGAGATATCAGGTTCCACCACTAGAGAAAGACAGAAGAGCTATTTTGGAGCTACAAACTGAGGCCAGTTGTGCATCTGTGGGTGGATGGGTACAAAGGAGCATGGCTAGGAAGAAGTGGGGGAGGTGGGGCCAAGCACAAAGGTAGCAACATCTACCAAGTTCCCTTTATATTTAGAATGATAACAGCCAAGTCAGGGACCTGCTGGGAGAGTAAAACAACTTTCATGAAAAGACTTGCCAAAAAAAAACCCAAACCAATCAACCTGTTCCCCTCCAGTCAGTAATAACAGCAATCACGCTAGCTTCAACACTTCTAGGACATATGAGTGGGCAGCTGGCGTGGGCACTCTCTGGCCACTGATACAGATCACAGACCTCAGGATGCCGAAGGCTGTAGAGTATGACTGTGGGCTGAAAAATCCATCACCTAAGGATAGCCCCATGATGAACTTCTGCAAATTTAGTGAGGCTATTCCTCAGAAGACAGCACATGTAGCTTTGGCTGAGCCCTCATGTGACACTCTTCTGGTTCAGCAATATCTACTGAAACTGGCTCTCCACTGTCTGGAATCATTTTAACTAGACCCTTATAGCCATCCTTTGGTGGAGGAATTTAAAAGATCTTACTCATAGAAAGCATCTTAAGACGTATAGCAAGGATTCTTAACCAGGTGCTCATAAACCTATGTTTTTAAAAATTATTTTAATAAGTATTTATCAGGGATTTTTTTTAATCCCAACAGAAAAATGAATGAATCCAGAGTCAAAGAATTTGGATTTGAATCCCAGCTCTGCCATTTTACTACTTGTATAACCCTGAACAAGTCATATAACCTTTCTTTGGGTGTTACAATGGGTAGAACAATAAGTAACTTCAAATCCAGTCTCATACACTTGCTGCTGTGTGATTCTGGCTAGTCACTTCACCTCTACTACCTCAGTTTCTTCAACTCTAAAATGGGGTTAATAATAGCACATGCCTCCCCAAGTTGTTGCAAAGAATACATGAGATATTTTTAAAGCAGTTAGCACAGTGTCTTGTATATAGAAGGTACTCAATCAATATTGTTTCCTTCCTTCTATCCCTCAGTTTCTACTATTATAAATGAAGGGGTTGGACTACCTGGCCTCTGAAGTCTTTCCATCTCCAAATAAATAATCCTATGACTTTATATTCACATCTAGTAAATTTCACTTTATTAGATTCAGACCAAGGTTCTAGCTTTTGGACACATTTTTGGATTCTAATTGTATGATGAAATTCCCTTTTCTCTTCTCCATAGAGATGCAGGAGACCATAGGTTCCATGTCTTTTATTGATCTCTGTGAGTTTCAGATCCATGTGGGTTTTCATTTGATTTTCAAATGACTATGGAAATCAACATCCCAGGTGGTTTATGGGAATCAAAGGCAAGAAAGGTGGTGTGGGAAGGGTCTTAGTCACATCTTTATGTTCTCTGGGAGAGTGGAGATCTCTGGGAAGATTTTAACTAGTTTAAGTGAAAAGATGGACTGGTTCTATGGTGAAAGAGTTAACCAATGGAGAACCTCATGATATTAAGAGTAATTGAAAGGAAGCATCAGTACATTGGATAGGACCCTGTAGTTTCATATATGTGTTTGCAGATAAGCATACACACACCCAAAGAGGAAGACATGGGCAAGGATAGATGACTTACAATGTGAATGGTTTGAGGGAATATGCACATGGAGAAGGTCAAGATGTGTTTGGAATATTGTCCATTTGTGGGCCATGGTGATGAAATGGGAGCTTGCCTACAGTCAGGATAAATTACTACATATATATATATATATATATGGAAAAGTGACCCTAACTTCTGCTGGCTAGGAACCTCCTGAGAGTACCTTTTGAGGCATTCCTTTTCCCTATTAAAGAAAAGAAACAATAATAAGATTGTATATATTAGTCAGTCTAGCAAGCTAGAATAATATCTACAAATGAATCACCTTCACTGGGATTTTTGCCAGGTAGTAGTTGAATTTTAATTAGGACTAATAAATAATCATAAGTATTTCTCTCCATGGTAGTAACAAATAGTAGTTAATATACAATGCACTGATTCACTTTCCCCTGACTAAAATTTAAGCCCACAACCTATCAACTTTTAATTTAAAAAATTATATTTAATGCCCATTTGACAACTTTCATTTATGCTTTTCCTGGTAATAAGAAATTAATGAAATGGTCAACAAAGATAGTCCGTATTAATTGGCCACTGAGCCATAGAGAGGGCAGTGGGCAGAATTGCCTAGCAACGCTGATGTGCTAGGGGAGGTCAGGGAAAGAACAGAAAAATATGTGAGAGGAGGGAGGATCAGTCAGAGGATGAATAAAGCATCCTTTTGGCAACCTTAGCCTGTGCTAGTTACTAACCTCAATTCATCCAGTACAAAGGTTGGGTTGCAGAATTTTAGAATTGGAAGGACCCTTCAGGATGAAGAATATTAGAACAAAGAATGTTCAAGCTAGAGGGGATTTTAGAATAAGAACAAGGAGCATTAAAGTCAGAAGGAATTTTAGAATAAAGATAGACACTATTGGGCTGGGAGGGCCCTTAAAGGTCCTTTATTTTTTCAGACAAAGAAACTGTATTCTAGAGGTGAAGTGATTTTCCCAAAGACACAAAGCTTATTAATGGCAGAGCCAGGATTGAACCCCAGGCTTCCTTAAGTCCAGTTGAGTTCTCTTATACCAAGTCATGCAGTCTCTCCCTTAGGTGTTCTAATCCAGTTGGAGAAAAGCATTATAGAAATCAAAATGAATTCCTTTCCTCCTCCAGAAGCTTTAAGGCTACTCTGTGTGTGCGTCATGACTGCTGATGGACACTCTATTCCATTTACGAGGTGACTAATACTTTGATTACTTCCTCCCATTCAGTGTGAAGGTTGGTTCTGTGGGTGGCTGTGTTAAGTGCCAGTTTAGGAGAGCCCATAAAAGTCTAAGCTTGGAAGAATCATTGAGTGGCCATCTAATCTAATGCCCTGTCTCCAGAGAAGATTGTAACTAAATTATCTTAATCACACAATTCCTGTATTCTTTCAAATCTGCAGGAAAAAGAGTTCACATCCTTGCTTATTATTGTGGTATTTCACTTATCTGGAATGGCCAAAGAAGAGAGTCAGCTTGATGTAAAAAAGGGGTAGCAAGACAGCGAGATTCTAAAGACCTGGAATGTGATCCCCAATTCAATCACTGAGCAAATCCTTTCATTTCTGTTGAGCTCACTGCAATTCATGGAAGCATCTAATTGGTGCAGTGCAGTGGAGAGAGCCCTGGGTCTATAGTCAGAAAGAGCTGAGTTTAAATCCTGCCTCACCCTTACTAGTGGTGTGACCTTGGACAACTTATATAACTTCTGTTTGCCTTAGTTTCTTTAAGTGCAAAATGGGGATAATAATATTCCCAAGTATAACATAGGGATAATAAACGGACCTACCAGGGATGTTGTAAGGATCAAATGTACCTGATATATGATAGGCAATATAAGTCTTTCCTTCCTGCCTGCCTTCCTGTGCTCACTTATAAATGAGGAAGACAGACTAAATCATCTTCAAGGATTCTTCCAATTCTGACATCCTATTTTCCATGTTCCATTTCCTTTCAAGTTCAATTGTGCTATGCTCTGAGGTCACTGCCAATCTAACATTCTTTGTGATCCAAGGTCCTTTCCAACTTTAATGCTATTTGTCTTTTGTCGGGATGCTTGTTGAGTCCTAACCTTCCATGTACCTATGAGACTTTAGAAATAAATATAAGTTAAGAGTCAGTGTTCACCAAACAATGCACTATAGAAATATGCCATTCAGAGTCAAGTTTCTGAAGGAAGGAGCAATAAATAATTCAATTTCTATCATATCCCTTTCTTTCTAGATTAGAATGGCTAAAGGAGAAGTGGCATGGATAGGGTCAAAGATTTATGTCAATAACAGCTTTAGAGCTAGAAGGTACCTTTTTGAGGACACTGAGTTTAATTCTCTGATCCTACAGAGAGTGAGACTGAGGCACTGAAGGGTTAAGTGATTTTCCCAGAATAGTATAACATATATACATATATGTCTGAGACAGGATTTGAACTCCAGCCTTCCTCACTCCAAGACCAGTTTCCTGTCCTTTATACTAACCTGCTTCAATTGCCTAGGTCTGGATACCTAGTTTCAAGTTTTGACTCTGCCACTAATTTATTAGACTCCTTCAATAAAATATTCAGATTAGCTATAGGATTGAAAGATGACTAGCCTAAAAAAGTACCATTAAAAGTAGAGTTAATGAGTTAAGAAACATTTACTAAGTACTTTACTATGTAGCAAGCAATATGTTAGACACCAGGGATACCAAGAAAAATCAAGAGTTGTCCCTGCCCTCAATGAGTGTACAGTCTAATGGGGAAAGACAAAATATACATAAATACATATATACAACCTTTATTTAGAAAAGATCAAAGAGACCATAGAGGGGAAAGCATGAATATATCTAAGCCCAAGGGCAGCAGGCAAAAAGCCATGGTCAAGTCAGGGAACTATGGAAAATTTCAAGAAGACTGTTCTTATTGTAAGTTATTTCAATTGTGTTCAACTCTTCCTGAAATCACTTGGGGGTTTGTTGGCCAAAATACTAAGGTGGTTTGCCATTTCCTTTTCCATTTCATTTTACAGATGAGGAAATCGAGGGAAATGAGATTATTTACCCAGGGCCACAGTATCTGAGACTGAATTTGAACTCAGGAAGATGATTCTTGATGCAGACATTCTATCCACTGCATCACTTGTCTGCCCACCAGAAAGATACTGAGGAAGAATAAAATAGGTAAGATAGGTTAGGGAAGGCTAGCAATGCAGTGGTTAGAATGTGACTCCTGGCTCAAAAAAAGGAGGGGAAAGAATCTACTTGTACAAAAATATTTATAGCAGCTGTTCTGATTAAAATTCTCTGGAGACTGTAAATTAATTTATAATTATTTATTAGTAAAGGTTAAGAGAAAGATTACATGATCGCCTGACTGCACCTAATTACTAACCATTTTTCACACATTACATCAGCCTGTCTGTAAGTGCCTGCACAACAAGCTAGTATGCTCCAAGAGCTAAATGCCCCAGAGAAGGGAAAGAGAGGGACAAGTGTCCTCCTGGAAACGTCCTGTGTCCCCGTTCTTATAAAGCCAGTTTTCACCACTCCTCCTGGGACTCTGTTTGGACAGGCTTACCTTCAGTACGAGTCTAAGTTCTGACTTTTCGATGTGCTACCTGTCATTCAAAGACGTCAGCCATCCCTTTCCAAATGCCAGCATGACAGGGAGTCAAAGGATGGAGCTGATCCTGACCAAAAAAGGGTTTCCAAATGGAATAAAGGGGTACAACTTATATTTAATTCATTGATAGCTCTTTTTGTGGTGGCAAAGAAATGGAAATTAAGGAGATGTCCATCATTTGGGGAAAGGTCGAACAAATTGTGGTATATGATGGTGATGGAATACTACTGTGCTGTAAGGAATGATGTCAGAAAGAGATAAAAAGGACTTCATGGACTGATGCAGGGTGAAATAAGCAGAACCAAAAAAAAACTGTACACAGAAATAGCAATATTGTGGAATGATCAATTATGAAAGACTTAACTACTCTCAGCAATAAAATGATCCAGGACAATTCTTAAGGACTTATGACAAAGAATGTCACCTGCCTTCAGAGTCTGGAGTTGAAATGCAGATCAAAGCATATGATTTTTAACTTTGGTTTATTTGAATTTTTTCATTTTAGAGTTTTGGTTTGATATGATTGTTTTCTTATAAAAATGAATGGTATGGAAACATGATTTGCTTGATAATACATGTATAACCCAGATCAAATTGCTTACTATTTCCAGGAAGGGGGAGGGAAGGGAGAAAGGGAGACAATTTGGATCTTATAACTTCAGAAAATGTATATGGAAAATTAGTGTAATTAATTGGGAAAATAAAATATCTTTACCAAAAACAAAAGAAGAAGAATGTGACTCCTGGAATCAAGGAGAACATTACTAAGATTACCAGTAGTTGTGTGACCCTAGGCAAGTCACTTCCTTTTTTTTTTTTTGCTTCATCTCAATATGAAAAATAGAGATAATGAAATCTACATTATAGGGTTGTTGTGAGAATCAAATGAGATACCATATGTAATATAAATGCCAATTATTATTAATATTTGCATATAAGCCAGAACATCTTAAGTCAAGAATCAAGACATTAAGAGGAGCAAAGAAAATAAGGAAGAACAAAAACTGAGTTGCAAGTCTAGAGTTCCTTGTATGTCATCATGTCCCTGGGACAAAGTAGGAAGGGGTGGTTGGTAAATGGCTTCAGTAAGCATCAGCCTGATCTCCACCCCCAACTTGATGTGACAGTAGCAAGTGGGCTGTGTAACAACTAGCTTTAAATGGCCCTTAAATTGAAGAACTCTACATTTAGGTGAAGACATTTTGTTCCAATTCTATTGGATAGAAATCTTCCTATGATAAGTTCCTGCCTCCTCCTTAAATAGAGGATAATGGGAAAAATTTGGGGGGCAGCTAAGTAGTGCAGAAAGATTTGTCTTCCTAAATTCAAATCTGGACTTAGACATTTACTAGATATGTGACTCTGGAAAAGTCACTTCCTGTTCCTCTCAGTTTCCTTGTCTGTCAAATGAGTTGCAGAAGGAAATAGAAAACAAATCCAGTATCTCTGCCAAGAAAACTGCAAATGTGGCCAAAAAGAATTGAACACAAATAATCAACAAAACATTTGCAGATTTTAATGCTTCCTTGGTGATGTGGGTCTATCATTATGATTCATTATTACAGGGAGCCATGAGTATGGATAGATTTGGATCCCTGGGTTGAATCTGGACCTAGAACTTCTTTGAATAAATTCCTATCAACTTTCTTTTTGAGCTTTTGTTTTTGTTCACAAAAACTTTTTACCTCTTTTCTGACCCAGTTTCAAGGTTCCTTGTGCTACCTTCAATCTTCTCTATCCCAATCCACATCATCCAGAGAAAGGGATATCAAAGGGTTTGGAAATCAAGCCAAAGGATAGGCAAAATGATTAAAGAGTTATTTAGCTTGGAAAATACAAGCTATTGTTTTTCTGGGGAGAAGCAGAAGGCATGATCACTACTCTTCAAGTATTTGAAAGGCTTGATCACAGAAGGAAGAACTAAGACTAAAAAAATGAAAATTACAAGGAGCTGGATTTCCATTTCATATAGGGGAAATTTCCTACCTATTGAAACTACCCCAAAATGTAATGAGCTATCATGGAAGATGTAATCTCTATTACTAGAGGGGTTTATAGACCATTTTTAAAATTACAAATCTAGCAATCAACCATAAACATGAATATTTTATATATATTAAGAATTTTTTTTAAAGTTTGTATATGAAACCTTGAATTGATTTACCATTTTTAAAAGAATTCTTTAGAGAAAATTCATGCTTTGGGTAGAGAGTATGCTAGAGAACCTCTCAATGCTCTTTCAACTATAAGAGTCTGGATTCTAAATTGTTGATTCTGTTCTGATATGGCAGGAGTGAGGCAATATTTGTCACTATGTGAACAGGACACATTTACAACTATCCCACTTCTGATTGGATAGAAGAGAGAAGAAGGCAACAACTTTCACAAGTAACCTCAAGCATCTTACACCTGCCACTGAAAACTGGTTAGACTTATCTTCTTTGTTGTCAACCTCTGGGCTAAAGATTTCTACCTATTGGCCAACTCTAACCTGCCATGTGTACAAGGCATGCTGCTAAGTGTTGGGAGATGCAGATATGAATAATGCTCTAATCCAAACTCCTATTCTTCAAAGAATGGATAATCTAATAGAAAAATCTTACTATCTAGCTATCTATAAAGATTCTACCAATTCTAAAATTAAACCAGGAGAATTCAGGAATAGTGAACCTTTCTTCCTTTACTCTATTAGAAGGTTCCCATTTTTCTCTTCCTAACTCTCTGCTTCCCACTACTAAATGCCTAACTAAGGTTGACATGACTGAGAATAGGGAGGGTGTTTGCACAATTCTCCTTTCTTTTACCAGAAAACCTTTTATTGGAAGAACAACAGAGAGCTCATACAGGACAGATCTAGATCACTTTCTATCTGGATCCTCCTTGGGGAAGAATCAGGAGGACAACATAATTCTATGACTTTTGTATGTTCAAAGTGAGAGGGATGATTTGAAATTCTTCCAGAAATAAATTTATAAAATACATTGAGTATTCTAGAATTTGGAGGAAATGGGGCACAAAAAATGAGAATATAAAAAATCACACGTTCATAAGATCCTTGGATTGAGAACTGGAAGCCACTAAAAGGCCACCTACATTTTACAAATGAGGAAATCATTGAGCCTGAGAGGGATTAAACAATTTGCCAAAAATCAACCAGGTAATAAGTGACTGAGGCAGGATTTTAACCCAGATCCTCAGACTCTACTGTACTACACTGCTTGTCTCAAAGAAAGAATGACTGAGCATGTAAGTGGAATTCACGGAAAATTTCTTTTCTTCATCAGTCTATTAACTTTTTACTAGGGTAAAAAGAAAGAAAACCTAGGGAGGGAGATGCTGTTCCACCACTTTGATACCTGATACTTTGACTTTATTTATTCCAATCAATCCATGAAAAATTATCCCCGGTTTCCCTATACTAACCAAAAAGAATACATACTCTCTTTGCCTTCTGTGACCCTCTTGATACCAATGGAGTAACTGAAATTATTCCATCTTCATTATAGTGGATAGAGTGTTGGACTCGAAATCAGGACTAATTGAGTTCAAATCTAGTTGCAGACACTTACTAATTTTGTGACCCTGGGCAAATCACCTAACCTCTCTCTGCCTTGGTTTTCTTATTTACAAATTCAGGATAATGATAGCCTCTACCTCCCAGAGTTGGTATGAGGATAGAGGTTTTTGTAAAACACTTTGGAAACCTTAAAAGTCTATAAAATCTAGTTATGATAACTGATGTTGACATAAATGATGATGATGAAAGGCTTTAAGGTAGAGTAAAAAGGGCAAGTACTTGTCTTGAAATCTGGAGTGTCTTGGGTTCCAATTCCACCTCTGACTCTTACTAATTATTTGGTCATAAACAAGTCCCTGGACTTCTATGAATCTTTTCCTTTTCTATAAAATAGAGATTCAAGAACCAGTAAAATCTATCACAAAGGGTTCTTTTGAGGATAAAATGAGATCATTTTTAGCAGTGGTCTCTTTTTTTAATCATGCACTCTTCTCAACTAAAGAAGATGTAAGCATGGACCCACATTTATTTATTTGTAAATTATATTAATGTGCTACTCATTAATAATTAATATATATATAAATAATTAAATGATGTAAAACATATATCCAAAATTGACATTTAAAATGCATGAACTAAAAATGAGATAATTTTTTTATTCTCGTCAATAGGAAGTCAGTGCATTTAGTATGGGAGAGTAACATGATCAGATGTATGCCTCAGGGAAAAAATACTATGGTAATTACATGGAAATTATATTGGAGAAGGAAAGAGACTTGAGGTAGAGAGATCAATTAGGATGCCATTGTATTTTAGTCCAAGCAAAATGTCATGAGATCCCAAACTAGACTGATGGCTATGGTTAGTAGAAAGAAGGGGATAGAGATAAGAGATATGGCAATAACAGCAAGAAGATTTGAAAACTAAATGGATATGTGGGTTGAGGTTGAGTGCATGGTGCCAAGGCTTTGTACCTGGGTACCTGAAAATATGGTGGAACACTTTTCAGCAATTAAAGGAGTTTGGAAGAAGAATATATTCAAGTGAAAATGTAACATTATAAGGTCTATGACCTGTCAAAACCTATGAATGGCAACATTTTGTTGTGACTCACTCTCCCAAACAACATGGAAATAGGGGAGCCTGGGCTCTTACTCATCAGACTCTTCTCAGAAACAGACAGCATGCTCTGTAAGGGGCACCTGCTGCTATCCCTAGATGACCTAGGAGAAAGGGATTGAAAATATTCTAGCCCAAATTATCCAAAATTTCTGTGGATGTACGGCTGATGTTGTGGGTATCCTGATAGCAATTCTTTTAGAGGCCAACACCTGGCTTCAGCATCAGAAAGAGAGAAGTTGGGAGCTTGTACAGCAAAGAAATGGGGCAAAGTGGAATGAAATTGAAGGACTGAAGGTATATGTGGCTGTGTTGACTATAAGCTCCATTACTGGGTATTGCAAGGAGAATAGGAGGGGACCTAATTTCCTAATTTCCATTTGATTGGTTATATACTCTTTGGGATAGATCATGGCTCCTCAAAAGACCCAACCTGAGTGCCCATTTTAGGGACTACTACAGGAAAGAAGGTGCTTTGCAAAGTTAAATAAATGCCAGGTTTTATTCAAGAAACTCAGCAATAGCTGAAGAGCTGTAGAATGTATGAATTTATAGAGACCTAGAATTTGTGAATTCCCAAGTGAAACAAGTCAATCACTGAGTTGTGAAGACCAGAGCCGGTTCAGCCTAATGAAGTGTTAATAGATATCTCTAAGGTACTGGGGCACAGAGTACCGTCCTTAAGAAGTAGGGTTTTCTAAGGAGAAATCTCTTCTTCCATCATAACTCAATTTCTCTAAATAGGGGCTCTTAACTTTTTTTTTTACATCATAGACCCCATTGGCAATTTGGTGAAACCTGTGGATTCATTCTCAGATTAATATTTTTCAAAATTATAAAATAAAATACTTAGGATTATGAGGAAATCCATTTATACTCAAATACAGTTATCAAAATATTATTTTAAGTTCAGAGACTCTGGGTTATAATCTGAATTCCAGATCCCATCTGAGCTTCTTTTCTTCCTCTCATTACCTTCCATATATCCTGTAGGTCCTCCCAATGCTTTTGACATTAAACTAGAGGAAAATTCAAACAAAGGGGCTAGTTAAGAAGAGAAAACCAAATTGCATATGATATCAAGTTTCATATGCAACACTTTCACTTAGTAGGAACAGAACCTTCATTCTTCAATGACTTCCCAGCATCCTGGAAAAACCAAGAAGCAGAGATAGAAAGGTAGAGAACATGCACCAACAGCATCACAGCCTTCCTTGACACTGCTTATTTCAAACTCATCCCAATTGAGGGCAGTGGCATCCACTACAGGTAGACCTAAGGATCCACTACAGGTAGACCTAAGGCAAGTGATTAGGTCTTTCTTAGATGCCTTAACTGCAAAGTGTGAGAATTGGACTGAGCTCCCTTCCAACATTAAATCCAGGGCACTATGGAACTGTGGAATTGTCCAAACTTTTTAGCCCACATTTCTTTTTTTTTTATTTAGTTAGATGATTTAGAATATCTTTCCATGGTTATAAGACTCATGTTCTTTCCCTCCCCTCCCCCTACCTCCTCCTGTATCTGATGCGCAATTCCACTGGGCTTTACATGTGTCCTTGATCAAGATCCATTTCTATATTATTGATAATAATTGCAATAGGGTGATTGTTTAGAGTCTACATCCCCAATCATATACCCATCAACCCATGTGACCAAGCAGTTGTTTTTCTTCTATGTTTCTGCTCCCACAATTCTTCCTCTGGATGTGGATAGCATTCTTTCTCATAAGTCCCTCCAAACTGTTCTGGATCATTGCATTGCTACTAGTAGAGAAGTCCATTACATTTGATTTTACCACAGTGTATCAGTTGTAGCCCACATTTCTAACCATTACTATATACAGCATCTGTGCTAGATGACTATGAGATAGTCAAGATGATATATTGATAAGTATAATTTTTATAACCTTAATTAAAATTTTACTCTTCTAGGGGACAGTTAGGTAAACTCAGTGAATTGAGAATCAGGCCTAGAGACAAGAGGTCCTGGGTTCAAATCGGACCTCAGACCCTTCCCAACTATGTGACCTCTATGTGACACTGCTTTTATGTCTTGGAACCAAAACACAGTATTGATTCTAAGATGGAAGGTAAGTATTAAAAAATAAATAAATTTTAACTTTCTTTCAAAATAGTAAACAAGCAGAAAAAAACCACTTCCAGATTTATTAAACAGGTCATCTCTATTCCCACTTCCTATATTCTATACTCTAGACAAAGTGGACCCCTCCCCCTCCCCCATGCATCATCTAACCATCCCCATCTGGATGAATTTGCTTATGATGTTCCACATGCTTGGAGTGTCTTCCTCTTCTGGCGCATTTAACTCCTAGCTGTCTAAGACTGCTCTGGCTTTTTGTCCTACTCAGAACAGAGCCCCACTGAATACTGTCCACCACTGTGACTCATTGGAAAGAAAAGAGATGAGAAGGAGGAAGGGTGAGAAGAGCTCCCCATTTCCCAGTGTAAAACAATGCTACCATCTTTTTATATACTATTTAAATTGTTTTAATTGCTTTCACATACATTATCTCATTTGATTTAGGTTTGGTATTATTACTGCCTGGGTCATTATTACTATGAGAACTTGAGTTGGTCCCAACATCCTTAAGCTTCAATTTCCTCATCTTTAAAATGAGGGTATTGGACTAGAGGATCTATAAGATATCTTCCAACTCTAAATTCACTAACCTATGATCCCTATTTTACAGATGAGTAAAATGAGGTTATATCACTTTCAATAAGTGACAGAGCCAGTAAAAGGTAGAGTATAGAAACGAAACCAGATCTTAATCATTATTCTTATTCACTCTCTTTAGGTTAAAGAAGAGTTATAATTATTCTGCTGGGCCTGAGGGGTAAAAAACCAGGAGTACTTGGTCAATGAGCATTTTTAAGGGCCTACTATGTTCTGGTTATTCTCCTTAGCACTGGGAATGCAAAGAAATTCAAAAGACAATCCTTGCCCTCAAGAACCAATGGGTTCAAAATGCAAAAACTCAGATTGAGGCTTGATATAAAAGAAAACTATGACATACTTAGAACTCTTGAAAACTGGCAGCTTTGATATGAGGTTTGACTTGTCCAGAAAGAAAATATAAAATGAAGGCTACATAACCACTTGTTGGGCATGTTGCAGAGGTATTTTTAAAAGCAGATATGAATTTTACTGTATGGCCTCTGAAATCCCATCCTGATCTGAAATTCTGTCTTCTTATGAGAATATCTCTGACCAGTGGTCACAAGTCTACTTGAGGTTAACCCATTCTATGGTTGGGGAAACTAGCTGGTACAGTGGATAGAGTGACTCCAGTGCAGAGTCAGGAAGACTCCTCTTCCCAAATTAAAATTTGGCCTCAGATATTTGCTAGCTGTGTGACCCTGGACAAGTTATTTAATTTGATTTCCCTCATTTTCCTCATCAATAAAAATGAGATGGAGAAGAAAATGGCAAACCACTCCAATATCTTTGCCAAGAAAACCCCAAATGGGATCATGGAGAATCAGACACCATTGAAAAAGAATTGAACAACAACATTTTATGGTTGGATGGTTCTGATTATTAAGTTTTTATTTTGGAAATAAAAATCTGATTTCCTTTAAGCTGCTGCTCATTGTGGAATAATTCAACACTCACAAGCAAGTTGAACTCTTCCTCATGATAACCCTTCATGTACTTAAAGACAATTATCATATTCCTTCATAATTCTTATTATCTCCAAACTAAACATGTCCAGTTTAAACAACAATAATAATCTCAAATAACCAGAACTTGGAGTACTCAACCTCCTGGTTATCCTCCTTTTGGGTGTTCAATATAAGAAATATTGGAATTGGTATCTAAAGACCTTTCTTGATTGTCCTACTTGTTTTCTGCAAGACTGTGGGTGATTTACTTAGCTATCCTGAGCTTTGCTTCTTTTTTTTTCTTTTTTCTTTTGCAATAAAAAAACCTTACTTTCCTAGAATCATTACCGTATATTGGTTCCAAGTCAGAAGAGCAATAAGGGAAAGGCAATGGGATTTAAGGACTTGCCCAGAGTCACATAACTGGAAAATATCTGAAGCTTCAAATATCTGAGGTTCAAATCCAGCATCTCCTATCTCTAGGCTTGTTTCTCATTCTACTGAGTCACCCTGCTGGCCCTACTTTACTTCTTTATTTATCAAATCAAGGGATTAAGATGAAATGATTTCTAAGCTCCAATTTAGCTCCTAAGTACCCAGCCCCATTTTAAAGTTTGGTGCCAAGAACTTGACACAATCCTACAAAAATAGCCTGCCAAAAATTGAGTACTTTGAGATAGTCACTTCTATGGATCTAGATTTTCTCTCTTTAGGAAGATGAAGAATGATTTAACTTTTTTTTGGCAGCCAAAGAAGATAAAAAGTTACCCTTCCATGTTGACATTTTCCCCCTCCTCTTAACCATCCATTCATTCCCTCTACTGAAAAATTCAAAGCTTGAGCAGAATTTGTCAAAGGTGAACCTCAACAGGCATCTGCTGATAATTTTGCCTTTACTGATAAGTGTAGCCAAGCAAAATAAGTGTACCCTTCTCACTCCAGCTTCAGTCATCTCCATTCCTCTTCCTCACTGCTTACAGACTTACAGCCCTACTGCTTCTTCCTTGCCCAAGAGAATGAATAAATGAAGACAAGGCATGTCATTTCTCCAAGGAGGTTGACCTCTGATTGAGCTCTTTTCCTCCCTAAGAGCAGGGAAGATAATTAACTGTCTTAGATTAAAAGACCTTTCCTGATAGCTAAGCCTCAGTGCAAGTCTGAACTCAGACTTGCTGTTCTAATTCTGGCCAGACTGCCCTTCTAGCCAGTAGAAATAGATATGATGACAACAGCAGTAAAAGAATCATTTATGCTATATTATATTTCACAAAGATATTAGCTATTCCATACTGCTTTTGCAAGTATCAAATGTGACCGTGTTTATGATGGCTTCAAAATCATGAATGCCTTCTGTTATCATTATTCCTCTGCTCAAATCTTAATTGTGCCATATAAAGACTCTGGGTTCTGAACATACCTTCTTGGGTTGGTTGAGCCCAACTACGAGAGGAAGATCATGAGACTGACTTTGTGGCTGTCATCAAACATCTAGTCTGGCTTATTATAGAAAGGTTTATCCCCAAAATAATGGCAAGATGGGGGAGAAAAAAATTTGAAACACAGCAAAAAACCACAGCACAGAGAACTGTCTGCTAAAGGTGTGGAGAACTTGAGTTCTTCATTGGCAGGTAGAGTACCCATAATAAATTTCCAAAGTATTGAAGAAGAAATGAAAGAGGAAGAGGATGAGAGTGAGAGGGAAGTCAAGCTGGCCTTGTAGTCCAGAATGACTTGATTTAAGTCCTGCCTCTGGCATACTCTGGCTGTGTGGCCCTGGAACCTCAGAGAACCCTTCAAGATTCCATGTCTCAGAGCTGATAACTCTGGTAGAAGTTGAGCAAGGGTAGATTTCATTTCATTTATATATCCTGAGGGAAGAGTGAAGACCCTCCTCCTATCTTCTCTCTGCTATTGAGTAGAGGAGTATTATTAACAGAATGATACTCAACTAAATGGCACAGTGGATAGTGTCTGGCTCATCTTCATGAGTTCAAATCTGGCCTCAGACACTTAGCTGTGTAACCCTGAGCAAGTCACTTACCCCTGTTTGCCTCAGTTTCCTCAACTGTAAAATGAACTGGAGAAGAAAATGTCTAGATTGATAAGAATACCAATTGAGGCTAAAATGGGGAGAGGAGGCAGAGTGGCTTAATAAATAAAGAGCTGGCCTCGGAGTTAGGGAAAGTTGGTGACAAGTCCCACTCTCTGACTGTGTGAACAATTTAGTGTTCTTGTCTAAGATTACAAATTGCAAGGGTCTATATTAGTAGAGGGAATTCCTCATGGGGACCCCCCTATATTAATAAAATCAAAGATTGGGGAACAAAAACAAAACAAAATGCATGAAGGCCAATTCAGTTCAAAGAGTTTCCTCTCTATTTATTCCTCCTGTTTAATCTCACTACCATACCCACCCTCCCAAAAATAAATAAATACAATCATTATCTCATTTATGATTTTGTGACATTACAAAAACTCTAGCAGTGAAACCACATTCTAGGGCTACAAGGTAGAAGAGATGAGCTGGCTCTCATCATGCACACCTCTAAAGAGTCCTGAGGTATATATAATTCTGCTAATTATAGTCACCCTCTCTCCAGCAGACAAGACAGGAGAACCTTCACCCTTCCCTCAGGATATGTAAAAGGAAATGAAAACCACCCTGAGGACTGCTTAATCTTACCAATGTTCACTAGATGGCTTGATAATGATTGGAAAATGGGGCAGGGTTCAATCTTCCTATTATGAACTGTAAAAAAGCTGAATATCATACAATATTGGAAATAGGGTGCAGTGGAGAGAACATTGAAATTGGAGTCAGAGACCTGGGCCTAAATCTGGTGTGCCTATCCCTGGCATGGGCCATCTATGTGACCTTGGGTAAGTCACTACCCCTCTGCAGGAATCATTTCTCTTAACTGTGAAGTCAAGGTCTTAGGCTAGAGCCTCTCCAACATCTTTTCTTTGCTTCTGGCATCATTGCACAAGAATAGCTTGTCATGTTCAAAGACAAAAGAATTGCTTTAAGAGGTCATCAAATCCAATTCCTTCTACAACTTCCCTGGTAATTGTCTGATGGATCTATTCTTACTTCAAGGATCCATGATTTATGAGAGCAGGTATATAACCCACTGACACAACTTGCCATCCCTCCCTGATTCAAGGACCAGTTTATGAGAGACCCTCCCCACCCCACAGACAACCCCCAAAAAGAAGAAAGTCCATTATCTGGTGGGCCACCTCCTGGTGATGGGCCTTTCTGGATCCAAGTAGGCTAACCCCCAGATGACAAAGGCCTGTTGCAAAGGCCATATTAGAAGTCTTTCCCTGGCAGAATTGGACACAACTTGTCCTTTACTGGCTTACTTTCCATAATGAAGCATCAAAAGATGACTTTCAGGCAAGCTAAAGAACTTGGACTGGTGACAAGATGATTGTGTCTGAAAATTCTCTCATAATGCAGCCTATGAGGGTTACTTCCCTAGAGAGTTAAAGGAAGTTATATTATCTAAGGAGAGAACACAACTAAAACCAGAGAGTAGGAGTAGGAAGGGGGCTGGAGGCGGGCTTCCCTGGAGCCAAGTTCACCACCTCACCACGAATGGCTCAGAAAAAGCTTCCCCAGAAGCCAGCTCATGATGGTGTCCCCAGGAGACTCTCAACTGGAGGCCACCTGCCATTCAACTTCCCTTTTTACACTCTAGCTAATCACCAAATATATATTTAACAACATTTATCTCAACTTTAGCCTTTTGTCTACCCACCATATCTATTTTTACTGTTGTTTTGTGTCAACAGACAATTATTTCTGAAAATCCAAATTTTTTCCTCCTTTTTTCTTCTTTGTTCTTTATGCTCCCCTACCTGCACGCTTTTGATCAATCTCCAAAATTATCTGGTTTCCATGGTAAAAAACAAAAAACAAAACCGTGAGATAGGATGGACAGGATTGTACAAGGAAACACATAGCATACTCTTGTACTGCTGGACTAAGATAATCTCAGAGGTTCCTTCCAGTTCTAATCAGAGGGCATGCCATAATAAAAATATCGGATATTCAGATACCAAATCCAAGATCTTAGCTCTAATTTGCATACTAGATATAACTTTGGTCAAGTCATTTTTTCTCAGCCTCCATTTTCTTAGCTGTAAAGTGGGAATAGGAATCCTTGTACTGATTATATCAAAAAGTTATTGGGAAGAACAAATGAGAATGTCAGTAAAAAAAAAAACTATATAAAACCTTATAGTACTTTATAAACTTAGAGTGTTATCAACATCAAGATCTCTTTGATTTCTAATGATCCGAGTTCTACTATCCCTTCCAAGTTGGAAATTCTATATTTTAAGATCCCTTAAAGCAGTGACATTCTTTAGCCAATATTCCTGACCCCTTCCTGCTACACCATTTTAAGTTTGGGACCTGGGCCAGCCAGGAATGCTTGCTTATGCCTAGGGCAGTGGCGAGGTCCTCTAAAATGGCTCAGTGATTAGAAGATTCCCTGTTTCTTAAGATATTTCTACTCTCTTCTCCCTCCTTCTTCCCTACCCCTTGAGACATGGAATCAAGATGACTCACACTCAAGGTCATTCTTCCCATCCATGGCATTTCTAGGAATGCAAATCCCCTAAGCCCTCAATATTACTCCAGCCTACTTATCTAGCTTTATCTTGGGCTTCCCCCCACCATATACTCTAGGCTGTGGTCAGACCAGACTTCCTGCCATCCTTGGAATGTGTGGTCTTACCTCTGCTCGCTCCCCTTCCCGTGTCTGGAACACTGCCCACTTTCCATTTCTGCTGACATTCTTCTATTCTTCGAGGCTCCCTTAAAATACTACCTTCTTCCTGAAGCCTTTGCCTATTCCCTCCCCAAGATGGAATTACTCTCTCCCTCCTATGGCCTCACTGCATTTTTCATTCTTCTTTTGTACCTCATCTTCTAATCCTCTATTTATCTGGTCATTTCTGAAATATTTCCACAGAATGTCCCTGGCACCCTATTTTCCTGATACTGTCCATTCTGTCTCAGTGAGAACCATGGACTCTAAAAATGGAGCCTTGAACTCTGGACTCCAAACCCCAGGAGTCCTTGCTAGCTCCCAGAATGCCCTCTAATCTCACTGAGATTTCCACCTGGGAGATGTCAAGAATTTCTATTTAACCTGGCTGTAAAGGCTATTGGCTCTCTTTCCTACTTCCACTTCGGAGCAGACGGGTCTTTTCATGATGTAGGTGAGGTTGAATTGGGACTCTTGGCCCACCTAGACACGTGCTTTTCTTACTTGTATTTTCTTAAATTCCTTATCTTAAATAAAACTCTAAAAATATAATACTCCTTGCAGAGAGAAACTAATTTCTACCTGCCTCAGTTCCCCCCTAAATTTTAATCTTACAACTCTGTCTCTGGGACCCTGGTCTGATTATAGGAATATCTGCCCTTTACTTTCCCAGAATGAGGTCTCTGCATCTCTCCTTAGCCATTTAGGATAATGATGATGGTGATGATAGTGGTGATGATCACTAGCCATTATAAAGGACGTTAAGGTTCACCAAGAGCCATAAATTCGTTATTTTATTTGGATCTTCCCAGCTTCCCTATAAGGTAGGGGTTATTATTATCTCCATTTTACAGATGAAGAAACCAAGGCTGAGAAAGTCTAAAATGACTTGTGAAGGGTCGTAGAGCTAGTCTCTGAGGCAGGATTTGAACCTAAGTGTTCCTGAATCCAAATCCTCTGTCCACCATGCCAAACCAGCTGCCTCATTTGCACCACATGCCCTAGCTAGCATCCCCACTGCTAGTTTCCCTTTATATGCTGCCCACCCCTTTAGAATGTAAGTTCTATCAGGAATTATCTCCTTGCTTGTATCTGCATGTCCAAAGTTTATAGCACAGGTATATTGTAAGAGGGGAATCAATGCCTTATTATGAATCCATTCATCGGCAAATTTTTCTTATCTTTCCAACCACTCTTTAATTAATTAATCAATTAATTAATGAGCATTTATTGTCTTCTGTGTTCCAGGTATTATTTTATACTGGCCTAAGACAAGGACCACATCTCTTAGTTATCTCTCTCTCTGTTTTTTTTTCCCCAAACCTTTACCTTCTGGCGGAGTATCAATTCTAAGACATCAGAGCAGCCAGGACTAGGCAATCCGGGTTAAGTGGCTTCCCCAGAGTCACCCACCTGGGAAGTGTCAGAGGCCACAGATGAAGCCAAGTCCTGGTGCTCCAGGTCTGGCACTCTACCTCGCTGCCTCCCTTCGTCATTTTTCTCCCAGTATCTATTGGGACGAATTACATATATGCTTGTAAAAAATGACTGATAAGTCAATCATCTGATTGGTATGTGCAACCAGACTGAAATCAATTGCCATGGGCCAGGCACCATACTCCAAACGTGAGGGCCAGGATAACATTTCTTATTTACATTTTCATTTGTCTTTGCGCCCATTCGGGTGAATTATATATAGGAGGTGCTTAATAAAATCATTGTTAAATGATGAAATAAAAGGAAGGAAATGGGTTTTCAAAATGGCAGGGCCTGCAGGAAAAGGGAAATAAATGTTTCTTGAGGGGAAAGAGAGAGCAGAGAGAGAAAGAAAAGGTCATTTCCACAGGAAGCCTTCATCAAAGCTTAATTTTCCAATTTGTAAAAGGCATTGGAAAAAAAATATCTTCAGGTACTGGGGCATGAATAATAGGCCTGGGGCTACTGCTCCATAGAGAAAAAAGAAATATTCCGTCTTTGAAAAGAGAAATGAGGTCTTGGGGGGCAGTCATTTAGTGTGCTGAAATGTGGAAAGCATCCAGGATGGAGCCGGCCTTCCTGGGTGCGCATTACCTGTCCCCATCCAAGACCAAAGACCTCTGCTCTCGAGGCTTTGCTCCTCTCCCCTGTAAAATGGGGAGAGCTCCTTTCCCTCCTCTGACAGATGGGCTTGGCTCCGTGTACTTTTTGAATGGCGTTACATTCTATTTTGGAGGTGATGGGAACACTGCATCTGTTTGTATTCCCTTGTCTTTCCCTTGTCGGGGGAGAGAGGAAGTTCAGAGCAAGTGACTTCACTGGCATGTGGGTGGAATACCCAGAATCTTGCCAGGCAATTAGAAGGCTTCCTGATTGGCCAATGTAGAGCCAGGAATAGAGCCAGCCTATCTAGTGGGCACAAGCATGTAAAGCCCAGTAGGGGAAGGGAGGCTCTGGGGCAGCTTGTGCCTCATTCTCTTCTGTCGTCCTGAAGAAAATATGGGCAGCTCCAGATGATCAGCAAGTCAGTGGACAAGCATTTTTTAAGCCCTTACCTTCTGCCTTAGGATGGATACTAAGCATGGGTTCTAAGTCAGAAAAGCAGTCAGGGCTGGGCAGTCGGGATGGAGTGGCTTGCCCAAGGGTCACCCAGCTAGGAAGTGCCGGAGGTGGGATTTGAACCTCTGCATCTCCAGACTTGGCTCCCTAGCAGGCTGGCCCCTTAAGCACCTATGCTGAGTCATGGGAATACAGAGAAAAGACTGAAAGAAAATCAAGTCCTGCTCTCAGACTTCACAGGGAGTCGGAGGACAAGGTAGCAGAATAATATGGAGGGAGCACTGAATTTAATAATAAGATAAGAAGTTGTCTCCCCTACTAAGTGCCTTGAAGTCAGGGACTGGCTTTTGTCTCCCGTTGCTTGGCCCAGTGCCTGGCCCAGATTAAGTACTTAACAAAGGCTTATTGCTCAATCCATAGTAATTATTAGCATTCACATAACTAAGGTTTGTGAAGAGCTTTATATACATTACCTCATTTGTTCTTCAAAACAACACTAAGAGGGCAATGTTGCTATCCCATGTTATAGATAAGTAAACAGAAAGTAAGAAAAGTTCATTAACTTGCTGGTAAATAACTGAGGTAGCCTTTGAACTCTTGTCTTTCCGGACTCCATGTTCTGTGTTCTATATGCTATGGAGCCATCAAGGTCCAAAAGGAAGGAAGCTTTGTGACCCTTAAGGTGTATATAAATGTGAGTTGTTACAGAGCTGGACAGGATGGCAAATATCAGAATTTAAATCAGAGGCTGAGTGACTCGGAAGCTTTAGATATGTGTTGATTGTTTAGAAAGCGATGAAGAAAATCTTAAGTGATGCAGATTAAACTTTGAAATATGTCTATAGATTCCCCCCTTCCCCAGAAAGCTGGTTGTTAAACATTTAGAGCTGAGACCTGAATTAGAATTCCAACTTTGCCATTAATTAAAGATGTGTTCACAAGTCAGATTCCTATCTCTAAAGCCTCAGTTTCCTCATCTGTAAGATGGGGACAAAAATGCAGCACTCCTTGACTCGAGGGACTATTAGGGGGGAGTTTTAGACATTATGAACCTGGCATAGGACCCTGCACATAGAAGGTGTTTTAGATCAATGTTTATTGAATTAAACTGTGAACTACTGTCAAGATTAAAAAAAAATCTTTGTTCCCCCAAGTCCCTGAGCTATTCAGATGACTGCTGAGATGTGACAATAAAACACCGTGTGCTCCCCAATAAAGAGCTACAGGAGAAGAATGCAAAGCACCATCACAGCTACTTCTGTTACAGGACAGTCAAATAAATACTCCAAATTGGTGGGATTCAGCAGGATCCAAACAGGTTAATTCATTTATTTTGACAACGCAAATCAGTTGCAGTAGCTACTTAGCTCAAAATACTTCCCTTTCAAATTGATACCATCTGTTCAAGCTCCCATCACCTCCCTCTTAGATTACTGAGACATCCTCCTAACTGGACCTCCTGCCTCCCCAGCCCCAGCCCCTGGCCGATCCATTAGGTGCCTCCTGTCAGTCATCTTTCTCTTCTACAACTCCCATCGAGTCACTTCTTTCGTCAAAAGCCTTCAGGGGGTGAACCTTCCCTTCTCTGCTCAAAACCCAACTGCCTAAAGCAGAAGATACAAACTCCTCAGCCTGGCATTCAAAGCCCCCTCCCGACCCAGCTAGCTCAGCCCTTTCTTTTCAGCCTTACTTTCTGCTGCTTCCTTTCCTTTACTCTGTTTTATCTGAACCCAGCTACTTGCTGATTCCAGATCTCCTCTTTCCCTCTCTCCCTCTGCCCATTTGGGTATCATGTCCCCCGTGCCAAGATCATATGTCCACAATTCCCAACTCTCTTTTTAAGGATCCCCTGAGATGTCACTTCCTCAATGAAGCCTTCCCAAAGCCCCCTCACTAGAAGTGATCCTCCTTTCTGTTCTCCCATCCTTCTCTGATTTTTCCTGTTCACTTAACATTCTGCCCTAGAGTTAATTATTTGTGCCAATATTTTAGAGCCCTGAATCTTTTGGGGGGGGGGAGATGCTGGGGTGTCCCGATCAGTATTTCATCAGAGTGAGGAAATTTCTTAGGATGAAATTCCACCTACTGATACAGGCCAATAACTGCCTGAGGGACTGAGAAGTTAAGTCATTTGCTCATTAAACATCCAGTATGTGTCAGAGGTCCTGGCCTTCCTGCCTCCAAGGTCAACTTTCTCTCCACTGTCATTTTGTCTAATAAACAACACAGAAAACTGGGGAAAAGTAGGGTTTTTTTATGCCCTTGCCTTCTGTCCTAGGAGCAATATTAAATATCGTCCCCAAGGCAAAAGAGCAATAAGGGCTAGGCCACTGGGGTTAAGCAACTTTGCCCAGGGTCACACAGCTAGGAAGTGTCTGAGGTCACATCTGAACCCAGGACCTCCCAATCCCAGACATAGAGCTCTATCCACTGATCCACCCAGCTGCCCCTGGAAAGCTTTTTCTTAATCGAACCAAAATAAACCGTAAATCTCGGGGATCATGCATACAGGGCCCTAGTAACAAAGAACAGAGAGCCTCTCTCCATTTATTTTTTTCCAGATAAACTCCCTTTTTTCTCCATGATTGTCCCTACTGGGTATAATGAGAGGTTAGCAAGTCCAGTTACTTACATCAGAGGCTGGGCCCTTATCAGCACCCGGGCAGGAGAAGGTGACAAATTCATGGCATCTCTTATGGACTACGAAACAGCACACTGCAAGAGAGAGGACAGTGTACAAACACACACACGTACACACACACACACACAGAAAGAGATCAATAAACCACGGGGTCAGTTCAAGATTTTATACTAAATTCAACAGAGACCAAATTCAACCAACACATATTTTTTCCTGGGATGTGCTCTGGGTTTTCAGAGCCCCTGAAATCCTGCTCTGGGAGTCTTTGCTTTCTGAAGGGGCTTGAGAGTTTGTGGGGAAGCCTACCTAAGAAACCCCTTCCTATAGCAGACGGGGAGATCAAAAAGTGTTTCTTCAAATCATAGGATTTTAGAAATAAGGCTTGGAAAGGGCGTTAGCCATTGGTTTAGCCCAAACCTCTTATTTTCCAGATGAGGAAAGGGACTTGTCCACACTGTCACCCACATAGTAAATCACAGCGTCAAAATAAGAACCTCCTGGTTGTTGTAAGGGCTGAATCTTGCTGAGTGAGGATCATCGAAGAAGATGCTCCAAGAAGTCTTGGGGGGAGGTGGGGGGAAAGAGGATGGGGAAGAAAAGTAGCCTACATAGCTGAAGACAGCTTTCTTGGTCTTTCTTTTGTCTTTTGACCATGCCAAACAGGCCAAAGTTTGCTGACCACTGGTCTATCTTGTCCACGAGGACATCATGAAAGACTAAAAAAGTAAGGCAGAAAATGGCATTTGCTATATCTTTAGTGTCCTCGTGAGTGATGTCAATCTGGCATGGCCAATTCCTAATGGAACCATGCTGGCTCTCTATAGACTATTCTTACATAGTATGCAGACTTTTCTCTAGACTGAAGACTGGATTATTGGCCTTTGGTAAATAATGTATTAATATCCCCATTTTACAGATGAAGAAATAGCCTCAGGGCAATAAGGCACCTTGTAAATGATGTAGCTCACAAAGGTTGAGGCCAGAACTCCAACTCAAGTCTTCTGATACCAAATCCAGTATTTTTTCCCACAATGCCTTCCCACTCAACAGAAAACCATCAGCTAAGAATGAAACCAGTTAAAAGCAAACCAAAGAATCTGAGGTATTTGTCTTTGCTATACTCAGCTGACAAATTGAGGTTAGCATTAATAGTTTGAGTGTAAAAAGGAAACAAGTAATATCAAATGTAGGGCCCTAACTTACATTTAAGACTGTCTGAAGCATTCAATATTTCATTTCCCTATAAATGAAATGAATCAATGTATAAATAGGACAATAATTCTGACAGTCAAAAATGGGATAGTCATATAAAAATAAATGGATTTTTTCCAAAAAATCTATTTGAGTGTGAAATACATTTCACGTACAGCCTTATGAAGAAAGCACTGATCTAGGCAATGGGACAGTTATGTGCTAGTCCCAACAACACTAATTAGCTATATAAGTAAGTTACATCCTTCCAGGATCCTTCCAGCTCTAGGTTCCATGTTCTAAAGTACTATCCACCTCTAATGTTACATATTCTAAGGTCCCTTCTGGCCTTGATAGTCTATGGTCTAGAATTCTTTAGATTTAGCCTAAGAATAAATTCTGGCTCAAATTCTTTGCTCCAAAATCAAAGTTCATTCCAGCTTTAACATTCTATGGTTTGACAATATTTATATTGACTCAATTTTCTAGGACTCAATCACTCAGTTCTTCAATAAGCCCTTCTTTTTCCAATGAGCTTTAACAACAAAGCCACATAATGTTAGGATCACTCAGAATTACCCAGTTTCCAAGATCCATGAAAGAGAAATTCCATTCTCCAACCACAACATCCTAATCATTATCCCTTCCACTCAAATTAAACCTACACCTTGTCCTTCTAAGGATCCCTTGAACCATCCTGATTGCCTTAACTATTTCTACTATTCTGTCATATAGGGCATCTAAGTGGGGCAGTGAATAGAACACTAAGCCTGGACTTGGGAAGACCCAAGTTCAAATGTAGCCTCAGACACTTACTAGCTGTGTGACCAGGGCAAATCACTTAATCCTGTTTGCCTCACTTCCTCATCTCTAAGATGAGCTAGAAAAGGAAAGAGCAAACACTCCTGTATCTTTGCCAAGAAAACCCCTACAAGGGAATTATGAGGTGTCAGAAGCGACTGAAAATACCAAACTATAAGCTAGCCATGGCCTGTCACTTTAATATCTCAATGGCTACTACCTAAAGCCTTCCCCTTTCATGCTTGATTGCTCATGACCTGAGAATCCTCCTCCCTGGACCACCCTCTACACCACATCTAATTTCTCTCATTCTGCTCCATGGTTGCTCATTGTTCCTACAGAAACTCATGATGTCAAGCCTTTTTCATAGCAATATAACCTCATCCAGGGCTTCTTTGCCACCCAACAAACTCTCTGTCCTACCCTCACAAACACGTTCCATCATTCCCTACAACTGCTCCTAAAATGCTTTCTTCTCTCCCCCTCAGCCCTAGCACCAGCTCCCTAGTTTCCCTAGTTTACAGCAGATGGCTTTGCCAAATTGGGACCATCAATTGCTCTTCCCTTCCTCCATTTCTCAGATTTGCTTAGCATCCCCATTCATTCTCTTCGCCATCCCTTTCATCCCAGAATTGTCCCTACAATCACTCCCTGTACCTTTGATCCTGCCTCCTATCCCCAGATCCTCTCTAGGAACTTGGCTCCAGCATTCATCCCTTCTCTCCCATGTGTCACCCAGTTATTCTTCACTACTGGTTCCTCAAATGCCTACAAATATGCCTAAGATTCTAATCTTTTTTTAAGGCTTTGCCTGACTCTTTTACACCATGTAGCTGCTGTCTCCTCTCTCTCTTAACCAGGTTCTCCCCATAGCATGATCTCCAGAGCTCCCTCAACATCCTTTTTTTTTTTCAGATAAACTCTAATTTATTAATGGCCTTCCTAAAATGAGGTCTCCAAAACTGAATATAATACTCCAGATAGTTTGACCAGAGCAGAACAGATTCAGCCAGATTGTCACCTTTCATCCTGGAGGCTATGTTTCTCTTAATAAAGTCTAAGATTGAATTAGTGGTTTGACACTGCCATGTCACACAATTGACTCATAACCGAGCTTGAAATACACTAAAATTGCTGCATGAAATCTTGTCTAATCATCTCCCTCATCCTTTAATAATAAGCTGATTGTAAGAATTTACATTTATTTCTTCTAAACGTAATCTTAATTCGATTCTGTTCATCATTCTAACTTGTTGAGATCTTTTTGAATTCTGACACTTCCATTAAACATATTAACTATCTCTCCAGGATACATGTCATTTAAAATTTGATTAGCACATCATCTAGGATTTTATTTGGGTCATTAAAAAAATTTAAATAGCTCAGAGCCACAGGAAACTTGTTACAGGAAATGAAATACTGAACTGGGTTCAAATTCTGTCTCCCTAGCTATGTGACTCTAGGCAAATAAACCTCTGAGCCTCATTTTTCTAATCTGTAAATTGGGAATAATGAAGGTACTTACCTGGCAAGGTTGTTATGAAGATAAAGGGATATTATAATGGCATGTTAGCCATTATTTATTATTCTTTTTACACTGACCCATTAAAAATATCTCTTTTGATCAGTTTATTCAACCTGTTCCAACCATGCTATTATCTAGCCCATATTTCTCTATTTCAGAGGCTCACAAACTATGGCCCCAAAACCTGCTCTCCTGTATAACACAAATCAAGAATGGATTTTTACAGTGTGAAAACCATTTTTACATGAAAAAAAAAAAACCATGTCTACCTCTATACCAAACCAGGCCAGGTCAATGTTTGCTGACACTGGTCTCTTTTGTCCATGAGGACATCATGAAAGACTAGAAAAGTAAGGCAGAAATTGCTGTTTGCTATATCTTTAGTGCCCTCATGAGTGATGTCAATCTGGCATTGCCAATTCTTAATGAAACCATGCTGGCTCTCTACAGGTTGCCCCTACATAGTAATCAGACTTTTCTCTAGATTGAAGATTGGGTTATTGGCCATTCTCTGGTCTGAGCAAACCTCCCCCATTCCCAGCGATCCTTCTGCTATCTCTACTGTTTACTTGGCTTTTCCCCCCATATTTGACAATGTAGAAAATCCAGGGGTTTTGGTTTTATGTGAATATTCTCTTACAACAATAACCAATATGGAAGTGTGTCTTGCATGATAGTACATGTATTATCAAATATGTATTATGCAGGTCAAGTTGCTTTCCATCTCCAAGAGGGGGAGAGAAAGGAGGAAAGAAGATAATTTTGATCTTAATAATTTTGGAGAAATATGTTGAAAAGTATTATTACATATATTGGGAAAACAAAATCTCTTTGAATAGAATAGGCCTTTGAATAGACCTGTTAACTCAATGAGAATAGATAGGTGATCTTTTACTCTTCTGTACTTAATCTGGGTTTTTACTCCCTGGTAAACCAATAGGAATCAAGAAAACCTAAATTCAGACCCTGCCTTAAATGCTTGCTGTGTAACTCTAGGCAAGTTATTTCCTCTCTAAACCTCAGCATCTTCATCTCTAAAATGAGGATAATAATAGCATCTACCTGACAAGAAGACTGTAGAAAATCGAATGATTGAACAAAAGAGCTTTGTAAATGCTAAAATGTTTTGTACGTGTTAAACATTATCATTTTTAATATGACAAAAAGCATTCCTAGTAAACAAAATAGGGAGAAAAAGATATGAGTTCTGTCCTCTCTCTCTCTCTCATCTATATCATCATCCCACCCATCCACTTTGAATATCATTCTGATCCCTTCTTTGATTTTTCTTGTGTTCTACAAGATATTTAAAAAATATTTTCTTTCTTGTCCTTAGCATTTATTATCAGCTTAAACTTTGTCAAAATTTTAGTGCTCCTGCACTATTTTTATAAGATTGCATATTCCTCCTCTGCCCCTGCATCCACCTGTTTTCAAAAACTTACATGGGTTCATGAGTGTCCTGTATGTCCAAGCCTTTCTCTTTACCTAGTTCCCTCTTTACCTCCTATTTGGATTTTTTTCCTCTTCATATTCTCAGAATTTAATTCTTGTGAGTTTCCCATTCCTTTTCTTCCAATTTCCCTTAGAGCACCTTAAGCTATGAAATTCTATATAAGATATTCAAAATGAGACAACATGAACAAAAATATAGCACAGTGTCTGGCACATAGTAAGCATTTAATAAATTCTTGTCCTCTTCCATATCCTACCCATATTTTCTTTGAACTCTTTGAAATCTCTTCTCCCAAAATGTAGAGAACATCAAGCCATGCTTGGCTTTCCTTTCCTTCTCTACCATGAATACCAAGCTGGAGTGGCCACTTTTCAACAAATTTCCCATCATTTCTTCTTCAACTAGCAGTTCATTATGTAGAAAATTCGAAGGCTATGGTTTTCACTACCATGATGCTTCTTGGATTTTGTCTCCTATGAATTACTAGACTTCTGGACAGCTCTTATTCTTCATAGGGGAGGAGGCATAGTGTAGTGGATAGATAGAATGTCAGAGTCAAGAACACTTTGAACAGATAATTACGCTGTTTAAAACTGTGTTAAGTGTTTTGACCTCTTTGATCCTCAGCTTCTTCATTACCTCAAAATGGGAATAACAAGAACTACCTCACAATATCATTGTAAGGATAAAATGGTCGTGTGCATTTAGCACTTGGCAAGTCTTAAATTCATATATATTAATTTGAATTATTATATTATTATTATTAGCATGCCTTAAAGCTGATATTCTCTGGCTTTGAAGGTATGTGAAGGAATAAGATTTTTTTTCTTTTTTCCCTCCATATCCTTTTGAGCTCTTGAGTTATGATCATCCTATTAGTCAAATACCAGTTCTGCCATTTATGACTTGGGCAAGTCATTTAACTTCATTAACCTCTGGGCCTTAGCTATCTCATTTCTAAAATGAAGGGACCAGATGACCTCAAAGGTCTCTTCTGGCTCTTCATCTATTATCCATTTTTGTTGGTAGGGCTCTAGTTCAGATTTGGAAAATTCCTGGAAAATACTTCTTCCAATACTCATTGGGCATGTTCCATCCCTGAGTAAGAAAACTCATATTTTTTTATGTTTTAGGATGTGGTCTAAAAATAAAAATCCTGTACTCAAAAAACATTTCTTTTCCTCGGGATACAGACCCAGTAGTAGTATCACTGGATCAAAGGGTATGCATTGTTTTATAGCCCTTTAGGCAGGGTACCAAATCGTCCTCCAGAAGGGTTGGATTCCTTCACAACTCCACCAGTAATACATTTGTGTCAGACACCATTTCTTCCCAGGAGTCCACTTTCCAGGTTTCCACCTTTGCTTCTTTGCCTCTCTCCTCCTCTCATTTTCCTCTTCCTGTTTCCCTTTCTATTCCTTCCCTTCTCCCCCTATTTTCATTCAGTAGCACTAATGAAAGCATCATGTGTGCCCTAATGTCTTCAATTTCTTACCTAGGATTTTTAAACTCTAGCAATGCTCTCTAGTTTACTTCTGGTAGCATTATTAGTCCACATACAAATCCCCAGAAATGGGTACTGGTTGCTAGGTTTGGGGGGAAAAATCACAAGGCTCTCGAACATGTCCCAGACATAATCCAAAAAAACATCAGCCCTTTTTATTACTAATATCCAAAATGAAGACCTCAGTTTCCCCATCTCTAAAATAAGAAGTTTGGATCACATGATCCATAAAATCCTTTTAAGTCCTAAGTCTTGGTTTTCTAATGTAAAATCGAAAAAAGCACTGCCTTGATAACTCAGGAGTGAGTCACCAGCCATCACTATCTCTTCACATCACTCATCTCTTCCTCTGAGTCTTGCTGGATAATCTCTCTCCTGCTGCCATCTGTGAATCATCACTCCTTAGAAGCTGCTTCCTCCTGAAAGGGTGTAGCTTTGCCTTCTCATACCTCTTATTTAGCTCTCAGTGGTCTTTCTTCCTTCCCTACTCTGTGTCAGAGTTTTCTAACCTCTAACCTCTTGACACAGGTCAGGATTCTCTATTAGTTGAAAATCTTCCTCTTCACTTCTGACCTTGAAGTATGTCTTCCATTCTTTAAGCAACATGTCACCCTCTTTAATACCTTGGAGAGTAATGCATCACTCCATCCTTTCCCCTTTCTCCTTCTACAATGGGGGTTCTTATCCTGAGATCCCTGGATCGATTCCAGGGGATCCATGAACTTAGAAGTGGAAAAACCACAGCTTTATTTTCACTAACCTTTAACTGAAATTTAGCATTTGCTTTGATTATAAATGTAGGCAACATTATCAAGGAATCCATAGATTTCACCTGACTGCCAACAGGGCCCATGACACACATAAAAAACAGTTAAGAACTTCTGCTCTAGAGATAGAACAACCTGTCTTTTCTGCTAGTACCATTAGAAATAGAAACACAACAGACTGCAGAAAACTGTAGAATTCCTCTGGTCTTCCATCCTTCCTAGAAGCAAGACCCTCGGTCTTCTTTTTTCTTCTTGTTAGATCTTTCAGCCAATTCATCTCTTGTATAGCCATGGCCAGAAACCTCTCGGCCCACTCTATTTAACTTAACTTGGAGGTCAGTTGCTATCTACCTGCAGACCTGCTCATTTGCCGATAGGAGCTCCTGAATGAGACTTCATCTTTTCATGTAATACTTCGTGATTTTTCCTCTTGAGAGAAGCATTAACTCACTCTGCCATTGGCAAAACTCTGGAACCATCTTTAATTCTTCTCTCATATTCAGTCCCTTACCAGGGACTCCCAATCCTTGTTCACAATATCTCTCACACTGTGCCCTACTTTCTACCATCCTTAACCATTCCAATGGCTTCCTTACAAATATTTGCATCTCTATGGCTTGTCATGCTACAGTTTATGCTTCAGGCCCCTCCTAGAAAAAAATTCAATTTGTATTTTTGGCCAGGTTATGCCTCTATCCCAAAATCTTCAGTATTTCCCTACTGTCTCTCAGCAAAGTTCAAACTACTTGGCCTAGAATTCAAGACCCTCCACAACCTGATGCCAACCTATATTTCTAGTCCAATTTTATATTACCTTCTTCACTCCAAACCATGAGTTATTCCAATTAGACACCCCCAATCTATGCTGTGCTTTCACACTTTTATGTCTATTATTCTTAGGCTACTTTCAAGGCTCAAAATGCCCCCAAACCTCCCATTCTTAACCCACTGAATCCATACCCATACTTCAAAGCTTAGTTGAAATGCCACCTCCACCAAGAAGCCTTCCTTAGTTCCAGCTTTCCCCTCTGAAGCTTCAAATGAATTTTTTGTTATTAATGTAATTCTCATGCAATGATATAACATTAGTTAGCTAGTTGCCACTAGGTTGCAAAATCAATAGTTCCAGAGTCTAAAAATCAGGAAGACATGAGTCCAAATTTATCAAATTGCTTAACATTTGCTTCTCTTGGTTTACTCATCTGTAAAATGGAGATAATACTAGCAACCACCTTCCAATGAATCAAATGAGATAATAATTGTAGAAGCACTTAACATAGGAACTGGAACATAATAAGTTCTATATGTTAAAATGATTATGATGATGATGATGATTCCCCCCAACTAGTGTCGAACAGACCCTGAAGACAAGAATCATTCTTACCTACCTACCACACCTACCTAAGGTTTGTTGATTTGTTGATAACAGTGAAAGGGAATATTTCAAAGTTTATGAGTGCTCACAGGATCCTGCTTTTAATCTGATCCAGCATATGATGAAATGCCCTTAGTCTATTCCTATGTCTTTTCCCCCTTACTTTGTCATGTTAGTATCTAAATGGAAATCTGTCTGTTGCTAGAAATGGAACCTGCCTTACTTCTGCCTTGATAAAAGCTTGCTAAACAACATCTTTGAAGGTTGACTCCCTAACTGCAAAGTTCTCAAAGTCTCTCAGAGACAAGTCTAAGGAGTGCAATGCATAAGTAAATCCAATATGATTTAATAGTCATGTATTAAGTGCCTACTATGTGCAAGGTACTATGCCAGGGTTGCAAAGCCAAAGATGGTCCTTGATCTTAAGGAGCTTGCATCCTAGCAGGGGATAGGGAAAGATACTTAATTATCAGTTAGCTTAGATTGACAAATAAACAAATTTACAGAGTTGATAAAGGGCACCATTGAAACAAAGTTTTACATGGCCATCTGAAGAGGGAGAGAGCACTAATGGAAGGGATCAGGAAACGACTGCTATCCAAGGTGATGGAGTTGTGTTTTGAAGTAGCTACACTTTCTACAGGACAGAGATGAGAAGAAAATCTATTTCAGATATGGGGACGTCTATTTGAGATGAGTATATGGGATGAATGAAAGCAGGCAATGACTCTATATGCCCTCTTCTTGGGGGTTAGCTATGACAAGGAAAAGAGAAATAGCATGCTAGATTGAAAGGATGGAAAAATGAACTTTTTTTCCCCTAGGGATAGGGGAGACCTGGACATATTTGTGGGCAATGGGAAAGAGTCAGTGGATAAAAAGAAATTGAAGGACAGACAGAAAATAATCTTAGGAGACAATCCCTGGAGGTGCCAAGAGTACAAGTAGGGGATTGGGCTTGATAAGGAAAAGTCACCTCTAAATCAGGAACTAGAGAAAAGGAAGGAAAGAAGGGAAATGATGAGGAGGGATTTTGAGGTATAGAGTAGGCATGAAGAAAGAACTCCAGACAGATTCTATTTTCTCAATGCAGTTAAGAGGTGATGTCCTAGACTGAGTTCTGTTTTCTATTATAAACAGTTGTGTATAGGTTCATTACTGGGGGCAGTTGGGTAGCCCAGTGGATTGAGAGCCATGCCTAGAGACGGGAGGTCCTAGGTTCAAATTTGGCCTCAGACACTTCCCAGCTATGTGACCCTGGGCAAGTCACTTGACTCCCATTGCCTAGCCCTTACCACTCTTCTGCTTTGGAACCAATATACAGTATTCACTCCAAGACGGAAGGTAAGGGTTTAAAAAAAAATAGGTTCATTATACTATAAACTCCAAGAGGACATGGATTGAGTCATGTGTTCCCATCCTAAGTGCTGGAGTAAATGTTTACAGAATTGAATCTGCATTTGCATGAAAATGCAAACATTTGATGTGTACAAAAGTCTAATGAAATAAGTATTACAAGTATTAATACTCTTGATTTATAAATGAGGAAACTGAGGGTTTAGAAAAATGATTTGCCACAATCACGGGTGGGAGCAAGAACTCAGACCTACTCCAAGTTCAATATTTCCTTTTAATACCTCATCCTACCCTATGTGCTAGTCCTCTAAGGTCGGTGTAAGGCGGTGCTGAACTGGCCATTCATTCTGTTTTTATTTTGCTCCGTTATTAAATTCTGAGAAGACCTAGCAACAGCTGATCCAACTGCTCATAGTTCTAACATGCACCCCTCTCTAATCTTCCTCCAAGTTTCCTCCTTTTATATCAATGTATTTCTCCTGAAAATAAATTACAGGAAGACTTTATTGGCATGAAATATGTGAAAAGTCTGCACTCCTAGAAAAAGCTTCCCTGGAGCAGTGCTCCAAGAATACCTTTAAATTAGTTCCAATCTCCATTCTAAATGAGCTATTCAGTCTCTATTCAGAGCCTGAAAGACCCATTCAATGAAGGGATTCAGAAAACTGGTGGAGGTAGGATTGGTCTCTTGGGTAGGAGGTGAAAAGGGATTTTCTATATTATAGGGTCCTCTCAACAGAACCAGGGATAATTGAGACTCCTGGAATGGGAGCTCAATGGGACCAGCAAATAAACAACAGGGCAGAGATGAATGTCAGAATTCTTGAGATGGTGATCCCTGCAAGCTACTAGAGCTTCATTAAGAATGTCACATCTTTGAACAGGGTGCCTGAAATGATAGGCACAGAATGCTTAGATGTCGGTAAAGCATGGAATAAGTTTCTCCTTTCATCCTCATAGACAAGTCAGAGCATTGTGGCATCAATGATAGTGACGTTGGGCCAGTTTATAAGAAGTTGAACCTTTAGTCACAAATAATGGTGACTAATGAGTCAATGTCCATGCGGAGGGAGGTCTGTAGTAGAATGCCACTGGGATCTGTCACTCAACATTTTTATCACCCTTCTAGATGAAGGCATAGTTTGTCAAATCTACAGATGACACAAAGCTCACAAAGATCTTAAATGGAGCTAATGAAGACCAAAAAAAAAAAAGAATTCAACAACCTACCAGGGGTCCCCAAACGTTTACACAGGGGGCAGTTCACTGTCCCTCAGACTGTTGGAGGGCTGGACTATAAAAACCTAACCCTAACCCTAACCAGGCAGCAGTATACACAGTGAGGAATCCCCTCCCCCAGATCGCCCCCCACCATGCTGGTGTTTTCCATTGTGCAGCCACATAATCCTTTGTGAGACACCTCGTTCTAAGGTGCCAAGCAAAGGATTATGTCACCGGAAGTAGTACTGTACGAGAGTGATGCCATGCTTTGTGGCACTGCCACATACAGTGATCCTCTCACTGACCCACCGACCACCAATGAAAGAGGTGCCCCTTCCGGAAGTGCAGTGGGGGCCAGATACTTGGCCTCAGGGGGCCACATGGCCCAAGGACCATAGTTTGGGGACCCCTGGTGTAGACCAATTGGCTGAATTTAACAAAATATAATTGAATAAAGATAAAGAAAAAAGCCCACATGACTTAAAAATATCAAATATACACCACTAGTTGGGGAAAATTTGGCCCAAAAAATCCACTAAAAAAAAATCAGCGGGTTTATTGCAGCATAAGCTACATATAAATTAAAAAGGTGACTTATCAAGGAATTAACAAGCCAAAAAAAAATCGATGTGATATTGGACTTTTTAAATAAAATCCTAGTGTTGGAGAAGCTAATGACTCAGTGGATAAAGAACCAGGTCTAGAGATGGGAAGTCCTAGGTTCAAATCTGACTTCAGATAGTTCCTAGCTGTGTGACCCTGGGTAAGTCACTTAACACTAATGGCCTAGTTCTTATCACACTTCTTCCCTGGTACCAACACTTAGTGTTGATTCTAAAACAGAAGAAAAGGGTTTTTGTTGTTGTTGTTGTTGTTGTTGTTAATCCTAATGTCCATAACAAGGGAGAGGTGTACTCCTGTTACACTAGTTAGACTCCACCACCCAGAGTACTATTGTCAATTATGATCACTGTTTTTTAGGAAGGCCATTGACAAAAATGAAGTTTCTCTGTGTTAATTTAACCTAGATTGGGAATGGCTGAAGAAACCTGGCAATTTAACCTGAAAAAAGAGGCAAATAAGAAGAAAGAGGGTTTAGACTTTTCTTGCTTAGTCCCAGAGGACATTTGGAATGGGTAAAAGTTAGAGAGGCAAATTTCAGCTAAAAAGAAAGAGAAAATTCTTGACAATTAGTTATCTAAAAATAGAATAGGGATGAGTTCTTTTTCTTTAGATGTTCTAAATGGAGGCTGGATGACTACTTATCAGGGAATTGAAATAGGGATATGAAGCATCCTTGCAGCAGGGATGACTTCTACTTCAGGCATAGATTAGACTCTCCCTTCTGACTAGCCCCAAGGGATAGAAAGGAGAACAAAGAAAGGCTGTATCTTGTACACCACTGCCATAAAATAATACTCTTGGAGTAAAAATCCATGAGTCAAAATTATCATTTCATCATTAACTACTGCTTCCCCTTCATAAAACATTTCTGTAATCTCACTGATAACTTGCCAAGTTTTTTTTTTTAATTGCTGGTTATCCCATAAACTCTGGCTTGATGATGCCTAGCATTTACTTTACTCTCCTTGATTGTAGCCCGGGCAAACCTCTTTTCCAGGAGGATTCTCTTCCTTGGGCCCCATTGAATTCCCTTAATCAACGGCTTTGTTGGCCCTATACTCTCAATAGAAGCAAGGACTAAATACTTTCCAAAGATGTGATTCTGCATTGCATGAAAGAGACTTTGGAGCTGGGCACATTGGCAAATGACTGTAGTGCTGACCAGTGTAGGAAGGCTGGAGTGGGCAGATCTATTGAGCTCTGGGATACCTAGATTAAGTTAACTGTGCTGATGGTGGGCAGGTCTGCATTGGGTTTATGATGATGAATCTCTGTGAGTAGGAAGCCACCAGGTAGTGTTATAAAGAAATCCAGGTCAAAGTTGTAAAGTTAATCAGAAAGGGACTGGGTCCATAAGTAGCCTGGGCAAGATGCAGAGATCAAGAGGGAGAGGGAGAGGGAGAGGGAGAGGGAAAGGGAGAGGGAGAAAAGGAAGGAAGGAAAGGAAGGAAGGAAGGAAGGAAGGAAGGAAGGAAGGAAGGAAGGAAGGAAGGAAGGAAGGAAGGAAGGAAGGAAGGAAGGAAGGAAGGAAGGAAGGAAGGAAGGAAGGAAGGAAGGAAGGAAGGAAGGAAGGAAGGAAGGAAGGGAGGGAGGGAGGGAGGGAGGGAGGGAGGGAGGGAGGGAGGGAGGAAGGAAGGGAGGGAGGAAGAGAGGAATGGAGGGAGGAACGGAGGGAGGAATGGAGGAAGGGAGGTGGTAGGAAGACTTTAGAGCCTAACAGAGAATATTAGAGCTGAAAAGAACCTTAGATATTCACAAGTCCAATTCCCTTATCTTATAGAAGAAATGTGATCCATGAATAAGTTAATAAATAAAATGGTGATTTAAAAATGTTTGAATTAATTTAATTATTGAATGGAGGAATGGAAAGACAATAAGGAACATTCTCAAGGAAATATATAATCAGAAAAGGAAGTAAACTGGTCACATTGAGAAAATAAAGAGCAACAACAATGTGAATGTCACTGGTACTTCTGGACTATTAAAATGCATGGAGGGAAGCCAACAATACTTTGGCCAGTTCTCTCAGAAGGAAGTAGGGAAGAACAGAGATCTAGAATCACTCGGGAGGAGAAGGTTTAGGGTTGTGATAAGAGAATGCTCACACTGATGACAGAGCAGATCCACTGATAAATGCTCATATTAGAGTTTACATACTGGAATTTTGTTGTTTAGGCAGGTTCTACTCTTTGTGACCCTCATTTAGAGTTTTCTTGGCAAAGATAATGGAGTGGCTTGCCATTAACTTCTCTATTTCATTTTAGGGATAAGAAACTGAGGCAAATATTGTTTTAAAGTGACTTGCTCAGGGTCACACAGCTAGTAAGTGTCTGAGGCCAGTTTTGAACTCAGGAAGATGAATCTTCCTGACTTTTGACCCAGCTCTCTATCCACTGTGCCACCTAGCTGCCCAAGTACTGATACACATTGCATGAATATATATCAATATATGTTCATGTCTGTCCCTATTAGAATCCAAGTTTCTTGACAGAACAAACAATTGTGATTTCATCTTTTTTTCAGGCAGGCCAGTGGTGCTTAATAAAAGACTTAAACCGATTGAATCATTTATTCATTCATTCATAACAGCAAGCTGCCAGAGAGGAATGGTTTTCCAGGTGACCATATCTCCATTCCTTAGTTTTTATACTCTCTACAGATTAAATATATTCTTTTTTTCTTTTTTGAATCATCAAATTCTCTTCCATTTCCTCTCTGGTTACTCAAAGGTCATTTGTGTCCAAAAGCAGTAACAGAAGGGAAGCAGGAAGGAAGAAATTAGAAATCTATTAGTGAGAATTGTTTGGGATTGAAGAGAGTAATATATATAATAAAAATTCAAGAATGAGAACAATCAGGGATATGTGCAGAAGCCCAAATGCAGAAGCTCCTACAACTGCAAAGGGATTTCAGTGACACTGGGTAGGATTTGTCCCCTAGTATTGACATAACAAAGAAATAGCACTGCGGCTATTTCAATCATAGAACTGAAATCATGTTCATAGTGCAGGGAAGCTAGGAGGGATCTTAAAATTGATGGTGGATTGGAGACAAGGGTAAAGATACAGAGAGCAGAATACGTTTCAGGCACCGTGCTAAGTAAGGGCTTTACAAAGACTCTTTCATTTGATCTTCACAATAATTCTGGGAAGTAGGAGCTGTTATGATCCCCATTTTCCAACGGAGGGAACTGAGGCAAATGGAGATTAAGTGACTTGCCCAGAGCCACCTGGATAGTATCTGAGATTGGATTTCAACATAGGTCTTCCTTACTTTAGGTCCAGTGCTCTATCCAGTATCCCACCCAGCTGCCTCATCTAGTCCATCCCACCCCCCCCCATTATTATTATTATTATTATTATTATTATTATTATTATTATTATTATTTAACAAAGGAGATAGATCAGAACAATGGAAATGCCTTGTCCAAAATGACCCAGCAAAGAAGCTTCAGAATCTACCAGAACCTCAACTTGGGTCCCATTTCTCAATACAGGGAGTCCATTAGAACCCACTACCTCCCAGTTGTGGCATTTCTTTCTTGAATTAGATGGAGAGTCAGACGTAATCCCAATTGATTTCTCTGAGGATAAACCCATACTTGTTTGAGAAGTGAGCTTCAGCATATAGCAAAATCCTTAAGAACATTGCAGAGTAGAGGTTCAGTCTAATTACTCAGGGAAAAGACACGTAACTGGTAGGTTCAGCTGGAAGCTCTTGGCATCCACATAAAATGCGGCAGGAGTGGGGCTTTTGTGCACAAAGTCAACATTTCCTTTCTGGTGACTCAGGTGGGCAGCAATTCCCTGGATCAGCTCCAGGCTAAAAGTTTATAAAGAATCATATAACATCCACTGATGGGGCTGAAAGAGACTTCAGACATTTCCAAAAGAAGCAGACGGTGAGACTCTCAGAAATGATTCTCCAGAATCAGAGTTGTCAAGACAGCAACAGAGGGGACAGCTGGGTGGCTCAGTGGATTGAGAGCCAGGCCTAGAGATGGGAGGTCCTGGGTTCAAATTTGACCTGAGACACTTCCCAGCTGTGTGACCCTGGGCAAGTCACTTAAACCCATTGCCTAGCCCTTACCACTCTTCTGCCTTGGAACCAATACACAGTATTGCTTCCAAAACAGAAGGTAAGGGTTTTAATAAAAAAAAAAATTAAAAAGACAGCTAGAGAAGAAACTCAAACATCTCTTCAGGGTCAATAATTCAGTAATTTTATTCCACCAATAAACTGAGAGAAGAAGCATTATACAACAGGAAAAGGTCTCGTGGTTTAAGGCCAGAGCATCTGAATTCAAATCCTGCTTCTGACATTTGTGACTGTCTACATCTTTGGTACACATGCCTTTCTTACACAGCTACCACTGGTGCTGGATCTCATTATTGTTCACCTAGACTACTGCAACAATCTGCTAGTTGGTCTCCCTGATTGAAATCGATCTCCACTGCAGAACATCCTGTATTCATCAATCAAATTAATCTTCCTAAAGCACAAGTCTGACCATTTCACCCTTCTCCTCCATAAACTTCAGTGGCTCCCTATTACCTCAAGGATCCTTCATATCTTGGCTCCTTCCTACCTTTTCAAATTTCCACTTTCCTCCATATATGATACAACCTAGTAGCAACATTGGTGTTCAGTCATTTTTCAGTCATGCCCGACTCTTCATGACACCATTTGGTTGTGTGTGTGTGTGTGTGTGTGTGTGTGTGTGTGTGTGTGTGTGTTTGTGTTTTTTTGGGCAAAATTATTGGAATGTTTTGCTATTTCTTTCTCCAGTTTATTTTACAGATGAGGAAAATGAGGCAAACAGAACTAAGTGATTTGCCCAAAGTCACACAGCTAGTAAATGTCTGAGGCTAGATTTGACATAAGGAAGATGAGCCTTCCTGACTCTAGCCCAGTCCTTACTATCTACTGCAATATCTAGCTGCCTGTTCCCCCCAGCCTTGAACCCCCATCCCTCCCAATCAGTGTTTGAGCCCTGATCGTCCCCTTCCCCCCAGTGACTGTCCCCGGTGATCACTCTTCTGACTTCTGTAATAAACGACATTTCGGATGGGCAAAAAAAAAAAGCAATAATAGTCTTCCAAATTCTCAAACATGGTACTCCATCTCCCACCTCTGACTTTTCAGTAGTTGTCTCTAATGCCTACAATGCTCTTTTTTCCTCCTCACTTCCAACTCTGCTTTTCTGGACTCCTTCATGACTCACCTTAAATTCTATCTTCTGCAGGAAACCTTTTCCTGGTTTTTTCCTCCCACCTTTAACTGATTGTGCCTTACCTTTGAGATTATATTCTATTTGTAATATAAATATATATATAAATTCTATGAACACTTTTATGTGTTGTCTCCCTCCATGTTTTGTTTTCCATTCCTCTGTGTGTGTGTGTGTGCATTTTAAAAAATCTTCAGTGCTCAGTACAATGGTTAAAAAAGCATGGTATGGAGACTGATTGGAGACCCTGAGGTTAGAACTTTTCTAATAATACTGAGATGTTTTCATTTCTGATATGGCAAACTAATAGATATAACCCACATAAAGAAGAGCTTTTGGGGAAGGTCCTCAATAATTTTTAAGAGCATCAAAGGGTCCTGGGACCAAAAAGTTTGAGAACCACTGATTTGGACCCAACTTTACATGAAACATGAATTCATACTAAAAATACTCAAAAGGGATCATCTGGTCTTGTTTAAGATCACCCATAATACCATTGACCCCCCCTCATATCTTTCTCTTTGGATCTCTGTACCCTTTTCTTTGTTGAACACATCTAATTATTTATAAGTCTTGCCTATGTTTGAGCTAATTTTAAGGAAGAATAGACCCTGAAAAGTCTCTGGGTTGTGGTTAGACTTTAATTTGTATTATAACTTCATTAGTCTGGAGATGACCTAATTTCCTTTAAGCCTAGTCTTTTGGGCCACTCCTGATTTGCATGTCTGCTTCAAGTTCTTTTCTTTCCCAGACATCTCCATCCTGGGCAGCCTGTAGCAAAAGAATCTGATATTCACTTGGTGTGTTAGTACTTTAAATTAAATATCTAGAAAATTTATCAGCTTGTCTCCTGGGCTTGATTATGAGAGTTGGAATTCTAGTCATAGTTCCTCAGAAAGTAAAAGTTGTTTTTGGTGTTTTTGATAATTTAAAAAAAACCTTCATGCTTAAAAAAATAATTCTGTGATACTATTTTTTAAAAAATATTTGTCACAGAGCTATTGCTTAATTATTTAAAAGATTGTTTTGCCTCTGAGCCGTTTGCTTTGTATCCTTTGGTTCATCATGATTGCTATTCATCTTAATAAGTTTCTTGTCATAGATTCAGAGTTGGAAGAGACTCTCAGAGGTCATATCCAAATCTCTCATTTTATAGATAAAGAAATGAAGACTAGAGAGGTATAGCCACAGTCAGTCAAGCAACAAACACTTATTAAACAATTAATATATGGCCATTGGTTATCAAATTTCTTGGTTTCAAAACCTCTTTTCTACTCTTTAAAAATGTATTGAGGACCCTAGAAAGCTTTTGTTTATGTGAGGTATATCCAGAAATATTTTCTGTATTAGAATAAAATTGATAATTTTTAAAGTTATTTTTTAATTTATTTTAAAACAATACTAAATTCATTCCATCTTAACACAAATAACACATTTTTATGAAAAATAAAGCTATTTTCTAAAAAAAGATTAGTGAGAATTGTGTTGTTTTACATGTTTTTGCAAATCACTTTAAGGTCTAGCTTAATAGAAGACAGCTGAATTCTCATATCAGCCTCAACATTCAATCTGTTGCAATATATAATCTTCAATGAAGTATATAAAGAAAATCTAGCCTAACCCAGAAAGGTAGTTAGAAATGTGAAGAATATCAAAATAGGCAATTTTCCCGAACTATTATGAAATAATTTTTACTTTAAGAACTTACTCAAAGGGGTATCCAAACCATACATTGAGAACCACTGGACTACATGATGTCAGAGATCCCTTCCTGTTCTGACCTTTCATGAATTTGTGACTTTCCACTGCTTCATTTCTACTTGTGGGAAAGGAAGTTAGAGAAAATCATGGAAATCGAATGGTTTCCTATCATGCATTCATATATTCAACAAATGTTTCTAGAAAGTCTACTGAAAGTAAGACCCCATTCAGGGTACTGAAAGGAACACAAATGACTCAAAGCTGACACCATTAGGTATATGCCACAAGGAGGTCACGAATGAAAAAGAATGGCTCAATAGCTATCAAAACTTCTACTAAAGCACTTTTTGTGGCAGTATAGATCCAGAAAAAAAAGAAAATTCCCATATATTGAGGAAAGACTAGATATATTATGCTCCACGAATGTAGTGAAATATTTATTACTGTGCTATAATAGGAACAAGGAACACAGATAAGCATGGAAAAACTAACATAAACTGATGCAAAACAAAATACATAGAGCTAGGAAAATAATAAAAACAATATAAATAGAAAAACCAACTGCTACAAAACAAGAGAAGGAAGGAAGGAAGGAAGGAAGGAAGGAAGGAAGGAAGGAAGGAAGGAAGGAAGGAAGGAAGGAAGGAAGGAAGGAAGGAAGGAAGGAAGGAAGGAAGGAAGGAAGGAAGGAAGGAAGGAAGGAAGGAAGGAAGGAAGGAAGGAAGGAAGGAAGGAAGGAAGGAAGGAAGGAAGGAAGGAAGGAAGGAAGGAAGGAAGGAAGGAAGGAAGGAAGGAAGGAAGGAAGGAAGGAAGGAAGGAAGGAAGGAAGGAAATAAGCATTTATTAAAAACCTATTATGGGACAGACACTATGCTAAATGCTTTGCAAATATATCATTGGATCCTCATAATAACCATAGGAAATAAGTGCCGTTATTATTCTCATTTTGTAGTTGAGGAAACAGAGACAGACATAGGTCAAATGATTTGCCCAGGGTCAAAAAGATAATGTGTCTGAGACTGAATTTGAATTCAGGTCTGGAGTCTTCTTAACTCCAGAACCAGCTATTTGTTCACTGCCTCATTGAATTTTGTAAAATTGTAAAAATTAAACTTGGCCCAAAGAAGAGAGATTTCTTCTGCTCTTTTACAGATGTTTCTGGATCCCAGTGGTGGAAGATAGTATATAACATCAAGTTTTTTTCAATATGTTGATTGTTTTGCTGACTTTTTTCTCCTCTTTTTTTTTTAATGAAAGGAAATTTGCTGAACTCTTTTACTCTTCCTTTTTAAAAATGGCAGAAAGAAGGAATTTCTGGGTGGGGATAAGGAGAGGGATGAGGGAAGAATGCAACAGTTCAATCTTAAGAATATAGACAGTGTGAAAAGAAAAGATAGCAATAAAACCTATTTTTTAAAAAAAGAAATGAATATGCATATGAATAAGGATACCTACCAACTTCTTTTTTGGTTTCATCTTTTCTGTGATCCCTATGCTATTAAATAAAGAACTATGGTTCCTGTTCTCAAAGAGCTTAAGTCTAGTAGGGAATAAAACACACGTACATAAATAACTATAATCCAAATAGAATGTGCTGAGTACAGAAGAGAGTACAAACTAATGTGTTAAGAATATTCAGAAGAGGAGACAGTAACTCCTAGTTTATGGGGATAAAAATTCATGGCAGGGGCCAATTTGAGCTCAGCCTTGAATGAGAGATGTCAGCAGATTGAGGCTAAGGCAGTGATGAAGGGGGGAAGTATTACATGCAAACATAACTGTACAGACAAAAGGATAGAGGAAGGATGGGTGAATGAAGGGGTAAAGTATGAAATGAGGCCAGAAAGGTAGGTTGATTCCAGATTGTAAAAGGTCCCAAATACCAGCCTAGGCAGTTTTGGATTTTATTCTGTAAACAATGAGTGACTGAAAAAGAATTTTGGCTGACTAATGACATCATAAGAATAACGCTTCACAATTGAAAAACAAGGAGTACTTCTTTCCAACCTACTTCATATAGTTAATGTAAGAATTAAGAGTGTATGTGTGTGTGTGTGTGTGTATGTATAGTATAAATACATATATATTTGTGTGTATCTATATATGCATATAAATTGCTTTGCACTACATAAATATTAGGAGCAGCTAGTTGGCATAGTGGATAGAGCTCTGGGCTTGGAATCAGAAAGACTCATCTTCCAGAGTTCAAATCTGGCATCAGACCCTATCTGTGTGACCCTGGGCAAGCCATTTAACCCTACTTGCCTCAGTTTCCTCATCTATCAAATAAGATGGAGCAAGAAATGGCAAACTACTCTGATCTTTGCCTAAACGGAATCACAAATAGAACTGAAACAACTGAACAACAACACAGAAGTGTAAGCTGTTCTTTTATCCCTTCTAATAAAATCTTACACTATTGTCTTGTCCTAACATAGAAGGGAACCTCAGTTCTTATAGCTAATGCCAGCAGAGCACAAACTCTTTTAAGAGTTACCATACTGGGAAGGCTTTGAATACAAGTCCAACAGTGTATCTGTCATTCAAAGATCAGCTTAACCAAGGTCAGAAAGGCTCTTGCCCAGAATGGCCACCAGGTGACGTATTTTATTTAAAGCCACCATCCTCTATGGCATGAAGGAGTTATAATCTGCATCAGCTGAGGGGGGGATCCATACTAATGAAATTATGGATCCTTTGATACACTGAAATGTTGTGGGGATTTTCCTTCGTGTTTTGCACATAGAGGGACTCAATAAGCATTCCTTACACTCTTTGAGTGGATTAAGAAGATGAATCTTTCATGTGTAGCAGCACCATAGGTAACAAAAGTCAAGGTGTATCAAAAGGAGTTTTAACTAAAAGATCAGCTAGGAGACTATCTCTGTGATCTAGGTCTGAATCAATAATCTGGATGAAGGTGGCCTTGGCAAATGTTGTGAAAGTAGGAAAAGAAACCTAAGGTTTCCCACTAGATACAGACTTATGGGACTCCATCCATTCTTGAGTCAAGGATTTCTGTTTATCTAGGTCTGGACTGCATTTGGCACTCGAGTGCAATTGTCAAACCATCCCCTCATTTATAAGATTCACAGTACAATATGGAGAAGATGAAGGAACAGAGCCAGGGAAGACCATTAAGAACTTGCGTGAAATACTCTTTCCTCTCCAGTTTTTGCTTGGGGTTCAGTTAGATCCCATCTTGTTCTTGGACTATAGTACAGTATACAAAGAAATCTAAGCAGTGATGACCTGCTCTGCAGCTTTGTGCTGACAATTCCTTATCTGATCTTCCAAAAACCGAGCTCCACCTCCCACCACCTCAAAAGAGTGTCCAATGTGGTCATTTCTGGCAACAACTGATGACTATGGAAATGGAGAAACTGAGAAGAAATTAGAAGAATGAATGAACATAACCTGATGAAAACATGTACAGAGGGTATGGAGGAGGATAAAGGCTCAGAGACCATTCTTACAGTTGCTTCATGTGAGACATTAAGAATGGTGCTGTCCATCTCTCATAAATGCTTCATTCTCTCCTTTGATACTATCATCCCTTTGGCGCTGGTCCATCACTTCACACCTGGACACCAAGTCACAGTTCTCTCCCCACTACAGCCTATCCTCCACTCACCCACAAAATTAATCTTCCTAGGGAACAGCTCTGATAATGTCAACCTCCCCTATTCGATAATCTCTACAGGTTCCTATTTTCAGGATAAAATATAAATTGCTCTTTTTGGCATTCCAAGCCTCTCATAATTTAGTCCCTTCCTACCTTTCCTTTCTTCTCACACATTACTTTCTGCCTCCTCCACCATCAACATTACCATATACTCTGTAATCCTGTGACACTGATCTCCATGCTGTTCCTCGCACAAAACAACTCCAAGAATTTTCACTCATTCCCCTCATACCTAGAATGCTCACCCTCCTCCCTACCTCCTGGCTTCCTTCAGGACTCAGGTCCCCCATTAGATGGTCTTTTGCCTTTCTTTGCATTTAGCACAGTGTTTGGCACAAAGCAGACCCTTAATCTTCTTTGTGTGTTCTTTGACTATTTGACAAAAGCAGGGAAATGAAGAAGAAAAGCTTATTTGAGGGGGAAGAGTGAGAAAGAGGCAGCCATTGATCATAGAAATGGCTTTGACATGATGAATGGAAGCTCATGGTCATGGCAATGACTTTGGTATGACAAATGGCAGTCATTGGTCATGGCAATGGCTTTGACAAGATGAATGGGTATGATGATAAGTCTTCAGTGGAGATACCTTTCAGATTGAAGTTAAAGGCAATGACCACAAAGGAGAGAAGTCAGAGCTGAAAATGTAGATTTCAAAGAGTAACTGATTCAGAAATGGAATGAACCTTAGAAAGCCCTTAACAAATCATCCCACTTTACAAATGATAATACCAAGATCCAGGAAAGTTACTGAACTTGCACATCATCACAAAGAAGGTGCAGAACCCAGATTCAAACCAGGGTTCCCTAATTTTAGATCATCTGATTCCAAATCCAGCACTTTTTACACTAAACTACAGGTCATTATCAGAGAGATTAGAGCTGAAATTCAAAGATTAGACAGGGGGAGATCTCTGAGATAACAATTAGAAAGAAAAAGGGGAAAAGACTTCTTGGATGGCACCTCCATTTTATAATCAAGAGGAGGCAAACAATAGCAAAGGAGATAGAGAAGTAGTGATCAGATAGGTAGGAGGAAAATAAGTGAAATATAATTTCATGTACATATTGATGTCCTACTCTCCTTTCAGTTTAAAAAAAAAAAAGCACTCAAAGCACTGACCTATGACCTCTACTACCTGGCTCCTCTGGCCATCAGACTCAAAGTTAAGATGGGCTACCCTCTTATTCATACTGTTTGCTGAACATCCTCTACATCCCTTCCTTCCTTGATGTATTCTTTTCACTGGTGAATCAGCTAAGCCATGAGAAACTCCAGTCACACTGCTCACTTTGCTTCTGACTCATGCTGTGCTTTATGCTACCTTTATACCGCATGCTTGGCTCCCCACGCCCCCAATATGTTTCTGGCTTCCATTTCTGTTATCTTCCACCATTCCAATGTAAACCCCTTGAGAGTAGGGAACATGCTGGGGGTTTTTGCTTATTTTTGCATATCCAGCATTTATCACAGTTCCTAGCAAATGAGAACATCTCCCTTATCTACCTATCCATCCATCCATCTATTCTTCCATTTATCTATCTATCTATCCATCCATCTAATCATTAATTTAGGCTGGAATCATCAGTTTAGGTATTAGTAACTCCCACCTCCTCATTTTATGTATGAGAAGACTGAAAAATTGTAAACCAGCCAAAGCAACTTACCTAAAGATCACACAGGAAGTTAAAGATCAAGTATTCAAATGCTCAAATTTTCTAATTCCAAATCTAGCAACGCTTTCCACTCTACCATTTTGCCTTTCATATGTCTGGGGTACTTACACAGCCTCCAGCCATCTTCCTTCTTTCACATGTCTCTACATATTCACTTCTCTGGAAAGCCAATTCAGACTTACCTTCTAACATTAAACCAATTGGAGGAAGGAAGTCTGGGTTTGACAGATATGGCACCCAACTTCCAACAAATTCTAATCTAATATCACAAATGGATGAGGAAGAAATGATGCCCAACTCTTCCCTATATGATGTACATAGTAAATCTGAGCCAAAGCTCAAAGAACTCTTGGAGATACTGTCAAAAAGAAGGTAATTTCAATTTATTGCTCTGTGGTCACATTCCTTCTGGAGAAAAGAAATGAAAGCCATAGTAGGAATATGTCTTCAAGCCAGGTCATAGGAAGTTAGAGCTGGAAGGGACCTTAGAGATCACCAAGCCTCACATAGATAGATAGATAGATAGATAGATAGATAGATAGATAGATAGACAGACAGACAGACAGACAGACAGACAGAAAGATATGGATGGAGAGATAGATATAGAGATATACACTTAAGCAAGCTATTTAGGGAGATCTAAGTCTCAAACCCAGGTTTTATGAACCCAATTCCTATACTATGTCCACCTCAGCAAAGCCACTCTTTGAGGTATCCTTTTTTTTTTTTGCTTTAACCCTTACTTGCTGTCTCAGACTCAATACTAACTATTGGTTCCAAGGCAGAAATGTGTTGAGGCTAGGCAATTTGAATTGTGACTTGTACAAGGTTATAGAAATAGGAAGTATCTGTAGTCAAATTTGAACCCAGAACCTCCCATTTTCAGGTCTGACATTCTATCCAGAGCCACCTACCTCATCCTCGGGGAAAAAAAAACAAACAAACAAACAACTTTCAAGTTATTTTTCCAGTTATACTCTGAGGATGAGTTATACTCATTGTTTTCACATATCACTTTTCGACCGAGCGAGGGCACATATTTATGAGACAGTTGGCTAGGATTAGGAAGGGGTGGTTTCTGTAGCCACGAAAATGAATTTTTCTCAGTGTGAAACCCAGATGGGACTGTACTTGTGACCCTAGTCACATTAACACCATGCTTCTATTCACTCATCTAAAACTTCAGGATACAACTTTATATGAGGCACCTTTATTTGCCAATTCTATGAACTGGACAGCAAAATAATTACAGTTCCCATGCCAGTAGATATATTCAGATTGTGGACTTTTTCTTCCTAATCTGTCTGGTAATTAATAGGATAAAGGTAGAATCAATGTCAGAGCATAAGGACCTTAAAAGAGAACATGAAATTTAGAGTCCTAAAACATGAGGAACTAGAGCTGGAATGAATCTTAAATAAGCCGAACCTTAGAACCATAAGGCAGCTCTGTGGCATAGTAGAGAAAAATGCTAGGTTAGGAGTTAGGAAGAACTGAAGTCAAATTTGGTCTCAGATATTTAGCTATGTGCAAGTTACGACACCTCTTGATGCCTTAGTTTCCTCATCTGTAAAACTGGTATAATAACAGCACCTTTCCTGATATTGTTATGAAGATCAAAGGTAATATTTGTAAAGTGCTTAGTACATAATAGGTACTTAATAAATATTTATTCTGTCTTCTCCTATGGTGGAGAATATCATACGATATCTGCACACCCTTCATAGGTTTCTGATAGATTATAAGCTCCAGGAGATCAGGGACCCAGTCATCTTAACTCTGCATACTCCCCTTCCTTAACAACTAGCACACAGTCAGTACTTAGTATAGTTGAATTCGAAATGGGAGTCAGAGCCATACATTCTAGGGAGAAGGTGTTGGGGCCCATGTGTAGCGAAGGATCCATGTAATGAAAATGATGAAGAAGATGATGATGGTGATGATAGCACTTGGATGGATCTGTGACTTTCACTGAATATGATGATTCCATTGATACTCCTCCCCATAAGCTATTCCATCCAGCATATGTCCAACCCAATAGACAGTCAAGGACAATTATTTAATACTTGTGCATGCTGAATATACAGATAAGTCATTCCCACCAGGCCTCGGTTTCTTATTATAAAAAAAAAAAGCTGGGCATTTGGAATAAATGACTTCTGGGGTCTTTTTGAGCTTTAGTCTATGATTCCCAAATCCTATGCTTTATCTGGCAAATTGTATGTGGGTTGCACTGAAATCTTCATCAGGCAGAATTCCAACACCAAGAATTCTCCATGCCGATGAATGACATTAAAGATTGCTCAGCAATTTCCATATGCTATTGAGGCAGCTGAAATGTCCCCTTGGAAGGAGAACTCTTCCAATCTTGATTTCAAAATGAAAGGAGGGAACAAAGAGGCATTCATTTCTAATTAGGGAACCTCAGCTTTCCAGAAATTCAAACCCATTCATTCCATAGCAAGGGTTACAAAATGATAGCAAGAGCTCTTATTCACAGAGAACTATAGAATTTACCAATCCTTTTCACCAACATCTCCTCATTTAATTTTCACAGGCCCTGTGAGACAAGGACTGTGAGAAAAGCCATGAAAGCAGTATTGGTCATATTTTAAAGATAAAGAAATTGTCTAGGGAAGATAAAGAGCCTAAAGTCACTCAGATAATTAGTTAGCAGGGCCAGGACAGAAATTCATTTCTCCTAACTCCAAGTGTAATCAGTCCTCCTTCTACTCAGCTTCATTGCTTCTGTGGAGCCTTTAATTTTAGTTTTATTTTGAAATTAGATCCACTCTTTTCATATTTAATTATGAAAAGGGTCATTAATCATATATTAGGTAGAGACGTCTCATTCATAGCACATTAAGTCTGCAGGGTTCCCTCACTAAATAAAAAATAAAATTTAATACATTCAAAACATTATATTTGATAATCCCATGAAGTAAAAAAACCACACTTGGAGATTTATTCAGGTTTGAAAAGGTAAATCAACTAAGTCTCCGTTATGAGAGGCTACATCTAACTTTCAGGGTGGAAAATCCCTACTTGGATTCACTTTATTGATAAAATAAACAATGTGTCAAAGTGCCAAAGGTTACATAAATTACATATGTGTGTGTGTGTATATATATAGAAATACAGATATATATATATATATGGGGAGAGAGAGAGAGAGAGAGAGAGAGAGAGAGAGAGAGAGAGAGAGAAAGAGAGAGAGAGGGTTGGAGGGAGAGATTAGATTAATAGATAAAGATTGCCAAACTTGCTTCTTCACTAGAGACTGAGCCTGTTGCATAGAGCTGAAGAAAATCTTACAACTGGGCATATAATAAATTCAGGTTATTCAACTCTATCTAGGTCTTCACTACACCAAAGTAGTCTTTCCAATTTTCCCCAATTCATTCCCTAACTCACTCCACACAAAACCTTTCCCAACCTTCTCTTCTTTCCTCCAATTTTGCATACTTCCTCCCCACAGTCTCTAAATTGAAGAATTCACCCCTTACTGAGAAAATTGAGGTTCTTCAACCACTGTGAACTAGTTCTCCCTTTATCTTCATCACAAATCCTCTTGACATTATACTCCCTCCTTGCCTTCTCCCTAGTTTTTGACATTCAGATAACCCTGCTCTTTGCCAAGGTCAAATTATCTTTGTGTGATCTTGATATCCTTCTCTGACTTCTCCAGTAGATTACTACCTCCTTCATCCTGCCTCTCTATCTTCACCCTCTCAATCTCCTTCCCTAATGCAATTAAACATGCCTTAGTTTCCCTCAGTTTTTAAAATAAACCAACCAAACACCTTTACTACACCCAATCCTGTTATTATCTTTTGTTTTTGAAGAAAATCAGAGACATCACAGGGGGATGTCTTGACTTACACATGAACTGGATTTCATTAAGGTGGGGTTGCACAAAGTCATCAGCCTCATTCTCCCTCCCAAAGTCAAACTAGCACCTTCTCTCTTCTCTTACTTGGCCAGACTTATAGAAAAAGAAAGCTCTATTTCAGTTACCTGATTAATTATTCAGTTAATTTCATGAACTTTTTGCAGTCCTCATTCTTTTTAACTTATGTGCTATATTTGCTATGAAGGATCACCTTTTTCTCCTAGATTCTCTTTTTTTTTCTAAACTTTTGTGAAGCTACTTTCTTTGTTCTGTTGCATGTCTAACTGTTCTATCTCAATCACCTTTGCTGGTCCGTCACCTATAAGTGTAGGCATTTCCCAGCAGTCTTTCCTAGAAGACAAATAATCAATCTCTCTCTCCCTCTCCCTCCCCCATCACCTATTGGACATGTCATATTCAAAGTCTCGGAATCACCTTAAACTTAACATGTCCAAAACCAAGCTCATTATCTTTCCCCTAAAACCTCCCCTCTTTCTAATTCATTCTTCTAGTCATCTGTGTGCACAAGTTCAGTATTATCTTGGACTCCTCACTCTACCTCACCCCAAATATCTAATCTAGTACAAATCTTGATGTTTCTATCTCCACAATATTGTTTTTCATTCAAATCCTTTTCTCCACCCACTCAGCTACAAACTTAAGTCAGGTCCACATCATCTCTCCCCTAGATTGATTGCACCATTCTCCAAAATGGCATCCCTGCCTTCAGCCCTACCCCGATCCATTTTCCACACTGCTGCCAGAGTGATTTTCCTTAAATACAGATCTAAACACATCATTTTCCTACTCAATCATAAACTCTAGGAGTTCTTTATTGCCTCTAGGATCACATGTAAAGTCCTCTATTTAGTATTTAAAGTTCTTTATAACCCTAGTCAACCTTTCTTTCTATTCACCATATATTACTAACCCTCCCACACTCTGTGGTCCAGACCAACTTTTCTTCTCTCTTTTCTTCTCATATGACACTCCATCTTTCATTTCTGCACCCTTGTATTGGCCATCCCACATGCCTAAAAGGCTCATCCCTGCATCATAGAATCCTCATAGACTTAGTCACAGTTCCAGCACTTCCTTTTACATGTAGCCTTTCCTGAGCCCTCCAAATGCTAGCACCCTCCCTCTCAAATCTACTTTATTATTTAGCTTTTTATGTTTGTATTTTATTCTCATTATATTTATTCTGCATATAATTATATGTAAATGTCTATATATGTATACATATGTTGTCTTTGTGGTCTAACCACCATTAGGATGCAAATTGGGATTGTTTCAGTGTTTAATTGTTTTCATCAATGCATTATGCATAGTAGGTGCTTGATAAATTTTTGCTGATTGATTCATGTGAGATCATATGAGCATCATTCCATTTTTTAAATACTGTGCCCTTTCTCCCTAGTCAATCTCAACTACTCCCATAGATTCAACAATTATCTCTATGCAGAAAATTCTCAGATCTTCAGACTTATACCATTTTCTGAATTTCAGATCCATATTTTTAGCTGTAGCATCACTATTCATCCTCCTTTTCATGTCTGAAATCTTGGGGATTATTTTAGTTTTTCTTCTTTTACATCTCTTGTAAGCAATCAGTTGCACAGTCTTATTACTCCAATTTCCACAATGTCTCTATTTATCTCTTTTTTCTAATTCTATTGCTACTGTCTGCTTGAGCTATTGTTAATATTCTCCTTTTGTGTCTGCTCACTTTTCCTTTCTCCCCTTTCTAAGCTATTATTCAAATCTCTGAAATAATCATTTCTCTTACACTTAAGTTGGGTCATGAAAATCTTTAGCTTGAAATTTTTTACTGGTTCCCTATTGCCTACCAAATACAATTCAAACACCTTTGCCTAGCATTCAAAGTCCTTCAAATCAGGTACCCCTCTACCTTATCAACCTTATCTAATCTTACTCTCATTCATCCACTATGATTCTTCTGCTGTTTGTCCAACTGCTCTTTTCCAATCATGTTTGCTGGTCCATCATCTATAAGTGCAGATATTTCCCAAGGCTAGAATACTCTGTCTCCTTCCCAATTTCTCTGTGCTCTCCCACCTTCACTTTGTACAAGACATTCCATCTCTATTCCAAAACTCAGCATTTTCAACAGCTGTTCCCCATTTCTGGAATGGTCTCCCTCCTTATCTCTACCTTTTAAGGAAGCCTTTCCCCATTCCCCACAATGCTGGTGCCTTTCCTCTGTTGATTATCTCTCCTATCTATATTGTATTTATGCGTAGTTGCTTGCCCATTGTCTCTCCAATTAAACTGAACACTCTTTGAGAACAGGGACAGTCCTTTCGCTTTCTTTGTCTGCTGGACTTGGTGTCTAGCACATAGCAGGCATTCAATAAATGTTTATTGACTCACTGACTGGTTCATAGCTCTGATCTATGTCTAGAATGCCATTTACTTTCATTTCTAACCCTTAAAAGTCTAAATCAGATACTCTCTCTTCTAAGAAGTTTCCCTGATCCCCACATTGGCACTGACATCTTCTTTCAAACATCATATCAGAATTTTCACGTCATATTTCATAATTTATAGTAACTGGCATCTACATCATCCCCCACGCTAGCCTATAAACTTCTTGGACTTGTAGACAGTCTTACCAACCTCCATTTATATCTTTCCCATGCTCAGATATGGAAGCTTTTACTCAATGCATATTGCTTTGTTGTGGAAGGGATCCAGTTCTTGGAAATTAAAAGGTTGGTTACACTATACATAAAGGTCTTTATGACTCATCGGAAAGCCATAAAATAAGATTACCAAAGTAGTTTAGAAAGTAGAGGGGAAAGGATAGCTATTCCAGTCCCCTAATTCAAAAGATAATTAATGAATCTTGTTCAGTGAATGGTAAAACCATTAAGCCTCAATGATCTATATAAATCTAACCATTAACAAGAGTCATCCCAAAACTAGACTGTATTTCAGCAAATCTAAAAGCACTTTGACAAGTTAAAAGCACCCAAGAAGGAAAAGGGAGCATTATTATTACAACACATGCTGTCAACTTTGGTTGCATTTGCCCATCAAGATTGAATGAGTCCTGTGTAGACTAATGGAACAAGTGTACACAACTGGCAATCAGAAGACCTGGGTTTGAATCTTCTTGTTGTCAATCATCTCTATTGCATTTGACTCTTCATGACCCCATCTGGGGTTTTCTTGGCAGACACCGGCATGGTTTGCAATTTCCTTCACCAGCTCATTTTATAGGTGAGGAAACTAAGGCAAACAGAGTAAAGTGATTTGTATCTGATACCGAACTTGAACTCAGGTCTTCCTGACTCCAGACCTGGCACTCTATCCACTGTGCCCCCTAGCTACCCACCTTGAATCCTGACTCAGACATTAGTAGTGTGGCCTTGGCTAAAGCTTTTTAACTTTCTCTGGAACTCATTAGGATGGTAAAAGAGGCGAGGCATTAGACACTCTGATCACCAAGGTTCTTGTAACCAGGTATGAAATCCAATTCTCATAGCACCATGGCTCCTTATAGGATGCAAACAATGCTAAGTATTTTGTCCCTATGAATCAGATCTTTCATATGGCAAGTTCAGCATCTGGCCTAGGGCTATAGCTAATGCTTCCAAAGAAGCTACAGAGCCCCAAACCCACTGGGCTCTGTTCTCGGCAGGGAAAAGATCAGGGGGGAGGAGGAGCATATTCAGAATTCTTTTCTGATTCCTGTGGTGACTAGCTCAGGCCCCAGGGCAAGGGCTTCTGTTGGGCATCTGGTTGCAAAACAGCAGTAATAATTCTTGTTATAAAAGCTATTTGAGCTGGAAGAGAGCTTAGAACACAGAACACAAAAGGTGAGAGCTGGAAAGACTGACAACCGATCCACTATCCCTTGGCAGGTCAGTGCTTTCTCTTTCCCCAAACTATCATGTATTTACCTATATATTGACATATTAAACCATCCCCCAAGCCCTGCCCCGGTACATTCCTTGATGGAAGGGATGGCTTTTCATTTGTCTTTAGCAGAAGCTAAACATATATCCTGGCACATAGGACAGCCTTAACAAATGCTTTCTGAACTGAATTAGATTTTAAAAGCTTTGAGTATTGATCCAGCAAAATTTTTTTCACCAAGAGGACAAGGTTAGCTATTCATAAAGAAGCTTTATCCCAAAGGGGGGACCATTATGGGGTTTCCCCCTTCCGTAGCCATCCACAAAGACCATCTTTAAAGCATGGAAGGATTATGACTACAGGATTAGAGATAGAGAGGTCTTAAGAGCATCGTTGTTGTGACTCGGTTGTTTTTCAGTCATGTCCAACTCTTCATCATCCAATTTGGGGTTTTCTTGGCAAAGATACTGGAATGGCTTGCCATTTCCTCCTCCAGCTGATTTGACAGAGGAAGAAACTGAGTCAAACAGGGTTAGTGATTTGCCCAGGGTTACACAGTTACTAAGTGTCTGAGGCTAGATTCAAACTCAGTCTGATTCTCAGCTTGCTCTATCCACCATGCCACCTTGCTGCCCTGGTAGGACTATAAGTGATCCCAAAAAATGAAATAATTGGACTACATGACCTTTGGCAGGGACAAAGAAGTCATCTAGTCCAACCATCTCATTTTACAAATAAAGAAACTGAACAGCAAAAGAAAGATTTTGAACTCAGTTCCTCTGACTCTTGAATCACTCATCTATCTCCTCTACTACACTATTTCCTTCTGTTACAGACACTACAGGGTCCTAAGAGCATAGATTTAAAGCTGGAAGGGACTTAGAGATCATCAAGATTAAGAGACCCAGAAAAGTTATGAGATTTACCCCAGGTTTCAGAGTTAGGAAGTGTCTTGGGCTGGATTGGAGCCCAGATCTTCCTGACTATAAGTCCAGCACTGTCTCATTGGTGTGTATTCTCCCGCCAGTGAAATCACAGATTTCTTAAAGTATTTCATTATCATAAAAATAATAATTCATACCAACACGGCACTTTAAAGTTTACAAAGTGCTTCCTTCACAACAAATCCTTTCAGTGAGGTAGCTCCATAGATAGAGCACTAGCAGACTCAGGAAGATTTGAGTTCAGATCCACCCTCAGTCTTTACAAGCTGTGTGACACTGGGGAAATCCTTTAACCTCTCTGGACCCCAGTTTCCTCATCTGTAAATTAGGGATAATAAAAAAAAACCTGCCTCCAAGTGTGGTTGTGAGAATAGCATCAATGAGACAGTATTTATTAGTATTATTAGAAAGCACTAATGAGATAGCATTTGTAAAGCACTTTGCAAATCTTATAGCACTATGTAAAAGTTAGCTATTATTATTATTCTCCTATTTTATAGATGAGGAATCTGGGGCTCAAGAAGGGGACATGCCTTGCCCAGGACTTGTTTTTGTTATTGTTGCTCAGTTGTTTTCAGTCACATCTGATTCTTCATGACCCCATTTGGGATATTCTTGCAAAGATACTGGAGTGGTTTGCCATTTCCTTCTGCAGCTCATTTTGCAGAGGAGGGAACTAAGGCAAATAGATTTAAGTGACTTGACCAGGGTGATACAGCTACTAAGTGTCTGAGGCCAGTTTTGAATTCAGGAGGAAGAGTTTTCCTGACTTCAGGCCCAGCATTCTATCTTCTGTGCCATCCATGTAAGCTATTAAATGCCAGCCAAGATTTAATCCCTAGCCTTTTAACCCCAAATCTTTTGGTTCCTTCCTTCCTTCCTTCCTTCCTTCCTTCCTTCCTTCCTTCCTTCCTTCCTTCCTTCCTTCCTTCCTTCCTTCCTTCCTTTCTTTTGCAGCTATGCACTATTGGATATAAACAAATTAATACACTCCCTTTCCTAGTGTGACAACACTCATTTCCTCAAAGTGTCAAACTGAGGAACTGCCTTGAAAGCAGTCAACATGGCACAAGATCTCAAGTGTTTTCATGTGGAAAAGGGATTAGACTTGTTTTGCCTGGCCCCAGAGGGCAGAATTAGAAGCAATAAACAAATTGCAGAAAGGAATAGTTCAACTCCAGAGAAGGGAAAACCTTTCTAATGATTAAAGTTAGCTACCAAATTGGAATAGGCTGTCTCAGGAGGCCATGAGTTTCCAACTATTGCAAGTAAGCAGAGAATGAATGACGACGGTTGCTCATCAAAACCCTCTCTCTGAGTACTGAGCATCGGTTCTAAGGCAGAACAGTAAGGACAAGGCAATTACGGTTAAGTGACTTGCCCAGGGTCCCACAGCTAGGATGTGTCTGAGACTAGATTTGAACCCTGGACCTCTTGCCTCTAGACTTAGCTCTCTATCCACTGAGCCACTTAGCTGCCCCATCAAGAATGTTTTAAAGGGCATCCCGACTTCAGGCAGGAATTGAGCTAGATGACTTCTGAAGTCTGCAATTTCCATAACCCCAGATTTTACTTATGTAGCCCAATTCTCCAAGGGCATTCCAGTGGCAGACTTGTGTAGAAGGAAGAGAAAAATAGTATCTTAGAGTGCAAAAAAAAGCACTAAATTCTGGAGTCACAGGGTTTGGGTTCTAATTTCAGTTCTTGTTTAATAGACAGATGAATCATATGTTTACCCTTCACTAGGCACTATGCTAAATGCTGGGGATACAAAGATAAAAGAAAGTCCCTGCCCTCAAAGAAGCAACAAACAGATTTTTTGAGGAAACAACTACATACAAACAAAATATATACAGGATAAATTGAGAATAATCCCAGAGGGAAGACACTAGCATGAAGGGGGATGGAGAAAGGTTTCTTGCAGCAAGTAGGATTTTAGTTGAGACTTGAAGGAAGCTAGGGAAGTCAGGAGGCAAAGACAAGGAGGGAAAGCATTCCAACCATGAGGAACCGCCAGTGAAAATGCATGGAATCTGGAGGAATACCATGTGCAAGGAACAAGGAGGCTAGTGTCATTGTTGCTACTTGTATAACTTTAAGCAAGACCTTTCCTCTCCCTGAGCCTCAGTTTCCTCCTCTGAAAAATAAGTGGGTTGAACTACTTTCTTTCTAAGGCCCCTTCCAAATTTATATCTATGATTCTATATATAGGATTGGGCTTGAGATTTCTTCAGTTTTGCTACTTCTAAAGGGTAAGAAGCCCAGAAGGGTAGCAGGGTTGGATAAGAGACATTAATCCTGAATGGGTGGTGACACCTAAAAGAATGTTAGGACTTTGTTTTTAATGTCCAGAGAATTCTTGGAGGTATTGAGACCCCAAAGTGAGGATATTTGGCCAACGGTAGTCTCTGAAGCCTGGCTACTGATTAGAACCTACTACTGCAGCTGTTGCCACTACGTTGTGAGGACCAAGTGTGAAAATACATTTAAAACAATAAAAATATTTGCATGTTTATTTTTAATTTGAGTGCCTGGATGAGTGATTTTATTGGTGTGAAAAACTCCCAGTGAGAGAATTCCCTTTACTAATGCAAATCAACACTTTTTGGCAATTTAGTATCTTTGAAACATGCCTGGAGGAACAGGTAGGTAGTTCAGTGGGTAGAGCAGCAGGCTGGAGATGGAAGGTCCTGGCTTCAAATCTGAACACAGATACTTCCTAGCTGTGTGACCCTGGGCAACTCATTTAATCCCAGTTGCCTAGCCCTTAATTGCTCCTCTGCCTTAGAATGAATATTTAGAATCAATTCTAAGACAGAAGGTGAAGGTGAAGAAAGAACAAGAAGAAGGAAAAGGAGGAGAGATAGACAGAGACAGAGAGGAAAGATGAAGGGAGGAAGGGAGGGAGGGCGGAAGGAAGGAAGGGAGGGAGGAACTGAAAAGATTGTAAATAAATAAGCAAAGCTGTCTATTTAAAGAAACCTCAAGCCAAATCCCTTTGTAACAACCGTTAGCCCCCCAGAATTAGTTTCAGTTTTGTAATTTGGTTTTGGGTAAATCAGGATTTCTTAAGAAGGATCTAACCCTTATTATTTTCAGAGTCTGTAAAGATCCCTAGGCTCCCTTTGTAGGTGCCCCATAAAATATTCTACCTTGAAGGAAGAAGTCATGCAACATAGAATTTTAGAAATGGAAAGGACCTCAAAATATAGACCATTAGAGCTGAAAAGTCTTAGAATGTAAAACATTAAATCTCAGAGCTAAACAATGCCTTGCCACATAGACTAAAAGAGTTTAAAAGAAGCTCATACATCACAAATTCATACCCCCTCCTCATCTTACATATGGGGAAACTGATTGTCAGAGAGAAAGCGCCTCATCCAAAATCACAAAATTAGTGGCAGAACCAAGAAGGAAACTTGTGTCTATGCCTCTTTAATTCGTTCCATAAAATTCCAAGAAAGATCTCACATGTTCAATTGCTTGGTGTTTTATGTCTCCTCCTTTCCTTTTAAAGCCAATCCATACTTTTCCTCTATCCCTTATCCCTTACATTCCTATAGGTGCATAGGCTCTAGTAGTAGCTATTATTATCATTATTACTATTATTATTATTAGATAACAAGGTGGTATAGTGGGCAAAGCTTCAGGCCTGGAGTTAGAATGATTCATGTTTGTCAGTTCAAATTTGGCCCCAGACACTAAATGTCTATGTGATCCTGGGCAAGTCATTTACCCATATCTGCCTCAGTTTCCTCATATATAAAATGAGTTGGAGAAGGAAATGGCAAACAATGCCAGATCTTTGCAAAGAAAATCCCAAATGTGGTGACAAAGAGTTGGACATGACTAAACAACAACACTATTATTATTATTATTATAAGTAAGGAGAAATATGGAGTAGGTACCACATTCAAAATCAACACTGTTGTAGTCCCTGCTGCCTCACTAACTATTCCCCCTGTTCACCAGAAGATCCTACATGATGATTTAGGTAATCTCCCCTACATCATCTGATTAAAGCTTGCCAAAGCTATAAACTAAGGACAATGGCTCAAGCTTCCTCCCTCCCCCACCAATGTGACAGCAGATCCCCTGCTACTTCATTTATGAACAAGAGGAGGAAATCCACTCATCAAAGGGTGAATTATTTCTCCACAATGTATCTTCTCCTTCCCTCACAATCTCTGTCACTATTTTTGAAAGCTGTCAGCTTCAGAAAACAGTCTCTCACATATAAACCACATAAATCCCAGAGAGAAAAACTTTGCAGTAGCACCAGAAATCTGTGATCTGATGGGGAGGGGGCGGGGAATAATTTGTGAATCAACAGTAACTTCCATCTCTCTCTGGAATTCTCCACCTTCTTTTTCAAATCCATTTCATCCTCCATTCCCATCATCCCCTCCCCTAACAGAGAACGTGGTCACCTTTATTGTCATTGTCATAGACTCCTACCTGTTCTCTTCACTTCCTCTCTCCCCCCTGCTCTGATCTAATCCTTTACACTGCTACCCATCACCTTCCTAATGTACCAGTCTGATCATAGCTTCCTCTACCCAAAATCCTTCCCTGACTCCCACTGCCTACCAAATAAAAAGGAAATGCCTTAGTCTGGCATTGGAGGCCCTCTATGACATGACTCTACCCCACCTTTCAGGTATTAACTCACACTCTTCCACTTCACAAACTCCAGATTTCAGGAAAACGCAACTATTTTTCCATCCATTTTTTTTCTTGCCTTCTACTGTTCACATGATTTTATTCTTACCATCCCCACCACCAGGCTCAGATTGGACTGTCCCTACTTCTCTATTTGTTGAAGTGCCTTCCTTCCTTCCTTCCTTCCTTTCACCCTCTCCCTTCCTTCCTTCTTTCCTTCCTTCCTTCTCCCCTTCCTTTCTTCATTTCTCTCCTTCATTCCTTGCTTCCTTCCTTCCTTCCCTCAGGCTTTGGGTGCTACCTTGCTCATTAAACCTTTCCAGATTCCTTTGGCTGAAATATAACTCCTCGTGCTCAAATTTCTCAGAACATTTTTTTTCTGCCTCTTTCCTTTGTTCTTAACAAAGTCTACTGTGTGTAATAGTTATAAATGTCTTATCTCTGTAAGTTCCTTGAAGATGGGATCTATGTTTATTCCATCTTTTTTATTTACCACTAAGGCTACACAGTGACTCGCCCCTAGGAAATGCTTAATCAAGAGTCATTCAAGGGAATTCGAATGTGCCATCAAGAAGTCAAAGGGAAGAACTAAATCCAGTGGCATTTTTGGTTCATTGCAACCTCTATTGACTAAACCAGATATGGGACCCCAGAGAACACTTCTACAATAAGGAAAAAGTCCAAGACATGTGATATGGGGATTGTGGTTCATAATGCCAAAAAAAGGTGAAAATATTAACAGTAAATCAACACCTGCTAAGCATTTTCCTTCATGTGGTCAGAAAGACTAACTCTTTACCATGAATAGGGTGTTGGGTTTCAACTTGGGAAGGCCTGGGTTCAAATCCTATCTCTAACACCTACTAGCTCTGTGATACTAGGCAAGTCTCTTGACCTCTATGAGCCAGCTTCAGTTTCCTCATCTATAAAATGAAGGAGTTGGGATTTATGACACCCCAAATCCTTCTAGCTCTAAATCTATGGCTTCTCCAATAGAATCGATTCCATTCCCAAGCACAGAAATCTTGCAAATGCCTCAGGAAACCAGTGGAAGCATTGTCTTTGGAACCATAGACCAGTAAGCCTGTGATGTTACCCTATGACCTCCCAAAGAGTTATCAGGGACATTAAAGACAATTTCCTCTGGGATCTTAGGTTCCCTCAAATTCAAAGTATCTTTGGTTCTCTCACAATACGGCTGACTGGCTCTCACAGCCTCAGCAAAGGTAGAGCCTACAATCTCTACTCACCCAGGTTTGAGGACTTTAATGAAAGGTTGGATAAATGAGTAAGAAACTTGAAGGATGAGAGAGCTTTGAAAGGCCTCCTAGATCTGTGGGTGAATGTTCTGATTCTCCATAAGTACTTCTGTGATTGGCACATCCAACACACTGATAAGGCATGGTCCTGATTTATGCAATCTGCCTACTGCCGTCATCCTATCATGTCAGCAAGCCCTACTTAGCCACTAGCACAAGCCACGGCTTGACATTACAAATGAGTCACACATGCCAAACTGTGCCTCCAGAGTCAGGCTGTTGGAAGCCAGTATTAAAAATCTTGTCAATTCTAGCCTCCCAGCCCACTCTCCAGAAAAAATGGAGAGCAAAGCCTCCTTAGGAAGGAGAGACACCAGTGGCAGCTCTGTAGGAAGAATGACTACCTCTTCTCTTCAACCTGGTCCCTGGACAGCGCCTTGACTAGAAAAGATGGTCAACAAATGCTTGTTACATCAGATTGGAGATGGCAGAATCTTAGAGTGGAAAGGAGCACTGAAGGTCACTCCATCTAGTCTCAGTAACTCTAGGCAGCAATCCCTTTGACAACTCCTCTAAAACACGGTCTGATTGAATGGATATGGTAAGAGGGTGGTCAGAGAAACAGCAGTCTACAAAATTATAAAACTCTTACAAGGTGTGAGCTCTGTTCACTAACTTCTGAGCAGCACCATGATAGTCACCAGGAACTCCAAGACAAAAGTGAAACAGTCCCTGTTCTCAATGACTTTTTACGGGGATAATCAGGAGACGTCCTTCTATCCAAAGCTCCAAAGTTACCACTCTTATGAAATGTTGTTGTTAAGTCATTTTGGTCGTATCTGACTCTTCAGGACCCCATTGAGGGCTTTCTTGGCAAATATACTAGAGTGGTTTGCACCATTTCATTTTCCAGGTCATTTTAGAGATGAGAAACTGAACCAAACAGAGTAAAGTAATTTGCCCAGAGTTGCAAAGACAGTAAATGCCTGAGTTCACATTTGAAGTCAGGTCTTCCTGACTCTGAGTCTAGCACTCTATCCTTAATAATATCTAATGGGAAGTAGTGACACAGAAAACAACTCGTAGAAAGAAGAGGGAATGAATTGAATCATCTCCCCTAAAAAGCCAGAAAAGGGGAGACCCTGACCCAGAGTGGAAAGAGTACTTTCCACTTAGGGATTCCCCTGAATACCAGTTGGGTATTCTAACCTCCAGTTAGTGAGAATGAAACAGAATCACTTTCTCCCACTGGGCCAGTTGCACAAATGCCTTGGAGAAAATTGATATAAAAAACAGTATTTCTTTCATTTTAAGAGGGAATACAAACTGAGGATCCGAACAACGAGTCCCTAACTGTAAGGGATCTAGCAAGTTTCCCACAATCCTCTATGTCCCTTGCAAGAGGGAGCCTTCTGGTCTTCCAGCTAACTTACCCGCTCCCTATTTCTATCTAGATGTCCCCAAACCTGACTAAGCTACCTATCTATGACCCTCAGTAGTTGGTTAGATTGATTTCAACAGCTGTCTTCAAAACCGTTATGACTGATGTCAAATGGCTAAGTTCACCCCAGAGGGTCTGAGCCCTGAGGGAAAACCTCAAAGCCGATCTGACAGGACCCTTCTGGAAAACACAGCAGGTATGGTCAGATCCCTTTCCAGATCTTTCCCAGTTAAACAGAGTACCTCCAAAGATGATTTAAGGGCATACTCCTTCTCTACAGTCAGGTTGAGGTAGATGAGCTACAACAAGCCTGTCTTTCCTTGACCCTTCCTGGACAGGAACCCCCCAACCATCTGTAGGAAGTCACTACTCTAGCCATTGTCACTTCCAAACTGTTCCTCCTCTGCCTTCTGTCTACTCAAAATCCTTTCCTTTGAGTTCCTAGTATGTGCCTTAAAGATAGCCTTCTATTTCTCTTAAATCTTATCCTATCTCTATCCTTTTCCCATTACACCCCCTCACTTTCTCCAGAAACACAGGTGCAAGTAATTAATAATAATAATAATAATAATAATAATAATAATGTCATGAAATCCTTTAAGATTTGCAAAGCACCTTGTAAATGTAATTTCATTTGTTCCTCACAACCCTAAAAATGGTTGCTATTAGTATCTTCATTTTACATTTGAGGAAACTGGGGCAGATAAAAGTTAAATGACTTGTCCAGAGTCAAACATAAGGTAGGTGCCTAGAATGGAATTTGAATTCAAGTCTTTGGCTCTACTGAGCTACTTAACTGCCTGCAAAGTGAACAATCAAAGAGTTTAACAATCAGGAGGCAAAAGTTCTCTCTGTCCCTAGTAGAAACTTAAAACTTTTTTAAAGAAAGCTATTTTCCACTTTAGCTGTGGGCTTGACAGAAAATTCAAGTACAGTATATAAAAAGTGTTCAACGCCTTCTCCCATTGGTGCTCTCAATCACCCATATCTTCCCTGGGTAGACGTCATTCTCTTCTTATTCTTTGATTCTACCCACAGTATCCTTTGGGAACAGAGGCTATTATTACAGATTCTTCTTCTTAAGAGCCCAAATTTCCTTTTCTTCATTGTACTAATTTCACAAGAGTCAAAAAAAGTCTACTTTGCTAATCAAACCCAGTATGCCAGGAAGGCAATCAGAAATGATTCTCAACTCACAAAAAGGAACACGATATACTCAAGCAAAGGAGGAGTGTAGGGGGATAATGAAAAGTACTGGATTTGTAGTCAGGGGACCTGAGTTCAAATTCTACATCTGTGTAGCATTAAGAAAGTCACTTCAAATCCCTTGCTTTCAGTTTCCCCATTTGTAAAATGAGAAAGAGGGCTGAACTACATTCAGAGAACCCTAGAGTGAGGCAAGGTCTCAGAGGTCATAACATCTTAGCCAGTGCCAGAATAATCTCTACAGCATCTTTGGCAGGGAGTTGGTTATCCAGCCTCTGGCCCAGTCTCTGCTACTTAGAAGCTTTATATAAACTTGGGCCTCAATCTACCTCTTAAGGCTTCAGTTTCCCCAGTTTGAAAAAAAATGGAACATGGACCAGAAGATCTCCAATATCCCTTTCAACTCTGGAATCTATCATGGTATCGCTCCTACTCTAGTTCATTCTACCCATCAGCTGTCAAATCTGACCAAGTCACCATCATCAATAAATTCCAATGGCTCCCTAATACCTCCAGGATCAAATATAAAATATTCTGTTTTATTTCTAAAATCCTTCATCACCTGCTCCCTTTTCTATCTTTTCAGTCTTTGTATTGCCTTACTCCTCTTCATTCACTCTGTGACTCAGTGATCTCCTTGCTATTCCTGGCACAAGGAAGAACTGTCCATTTTCACTGCTCTCTCCTTCCTCCTTTCTGCTTTCTGGCTTCCTTTAAGTGTCAGCTAATATCCCACTTTCTCCAAGAAGCCCTTCCTGTCCCCCTAATACTAGTACCTTCCTCTGCTGATCATCTCTGATTTATCCTGTACTGTTTCTATATGGTTGTTTCCATGGTGTCTCCCTGACTAGACTGTGAGCTTCTTGAGAACAAGGTCCATCTTTTGCCCTTATTTGTATATACCGATGACTGGCACTTAGTAATAGCATTATTGACTTGACTTAGAGTCTGACCTCCAATGAGAGAGCTAACCTATTTTATAGGGCAGCTCATCTCATTCTGGGCAGATCCTTCAGAACTAATAAATAAACATTTCCTAAGGCACAGACAAGAAGGATAGCCTTGAAACTAACATATTAAATTTATTACACACTTTTAAGAAAGAAACAAGTTGAATATAAGAGAAACTTGCCATCTTATATCCAGTACCCTTATTCTGTCCTTTGTATAGCAAGATGTTCATGACTATTGATGTTTGTCAAATTCTGAATACCAAAAAAAAATTTTTTTAAAGCCTTACCTTCTGTTTTGGAGTCTATACTGTGTATTGAAGGCAGAAGAGCATGGTCTCACCCTTATCCTCATCATACTGCTCCTATTTGGGGCTATATTTTCCTCTGTGATGACAACCTCATAGCCTGTCATTTTCCACTCTCCACTGACCCCCTAAAGATGATTTTCACATAGCCTCTTCTCATTTTACTCATCGAATTTCCTTACTTAACTTACTAATCTCCCTAGTCCTGACATGATCAACTACTTCAGCGAGTATTAATATAACCCTAATCTGACTTGCCCATCTCCTCAATCCCTGGGTCATCTGCCCAAACTGCTTTCTCCATTTATCTCTTTGCTTAAACATATCCTTTGAACCTACCCATTCCAACCCACCAACCTCAGATGAAGGCCATCAATCATTATAGAGGTGCAAAGGACTGCAGAGGCCACCCTCACCAATCCCTTCATTTTTGCCAATAAGTAAACTGAGGCTTGGGAAGATTAAGTGAATTTTTCCAGGGTTATACAAGCCATTAATATCAGAAGTGGGGTTGGAACTCCAGGCTCCTGACTCTAGGACCAGTGTTCTAACCTCTGTAGCCATCCTCTAGAGTCCATTCTTACCTAACTTCTGATAAATTTCTATTCCACATTTAGTCCTTCCTTCTCCAGAATCTTCAACTCTCCCTTCTCTATTGTCTCCTTCCATCCTATTTCTGAGAATCAAAGTCTCATTCCTCTTAAAAAAAAAAACAAGACAACCAAACCCCATCTTTTTGAGGTCTCACTGGCAGAATTCACTCCTCACTTTCAGACTTCTTTAAGTAGTCTATATACTTGCTGACATTTTCTTTCTGTGCATTTACTTATTAACACCCATCAGTACAGCTTCTGTCACCTTTGCTCTCTCAAAGATTCACAATGGTCCCCTAACCACAGATCTAATCACTCTAGTCAAGTCAGTCCCCTAACTATCCTACAAACAAACCAAACATTCAAACCTCTGAAATATTATATTTAAGTTGTTCACTTTGCCAGGAATTCGCACCTTTCTATCTTTTATTTCTCTTAATCATCCTTCAAGGTCTAATGGCAGTTTCTCCTCTTTGATGAAGCTTTCCTGGACCATTCATGCCCAGAATGATGTCAGAATTTTTCCAATTTACCTTGTACTATTCACTAGAATTTTGTGTGTATATTATTTATCTTCTCAGATTATGAACCCCTCTGAGAACAGAAACAGAGTTTTAGATTTCTTTGAATTGCCAGAGTGCCGGACAGAATACATAATCAACAAACACTTCTTAATTAATTGTCAAGTCCTTTTACAGAGGTAGGATTCTAAGAAAGTCGGCCTTGAACAATGCATTTCTAAGTAGACCCTAACATTCTGTGAATCTTAAGAACTCCTACTTCCATAAAACAATTATTGATTACAATTCTCGGCACACAAAGTCGTCCATGTCAGAGGTTCTCATTATTTTTTAAAATTCCATAATTTATCTGTTGCTTGATTTTGTTTTTTATGGGCCTGGAATTTTCTTCCAGTTGGCTCAAAGGCACTTTTCCATACTTTCTCTAGCATAGCACTCAACACTTCCTTTGTAAGACAAAAAGGGCTGGGGAGAGGTAATATGCCAGAGGAAAGAAAAGAGTTCTACTTTCTTTCCTGAGGGAACATGAACCAGTAACTACTCCACACAATGGACAGTCAGCAGCTCTGCTGGTAGCTTTCATATCCATTAAAGTGTCAACAGCATGGCCTTGAGAAAAATGACTTTCCAGGAGTGAACTGGCTTACTTGTTTTTTAAAAGACAAAGTATTGAAGTAGATAAAGGGGGAAGGGGGAAATAAGGAGAGTCAATGGAACAAGGGGCTCTCTTGGCTGGGTGCCATTTATATACTGCTTTCCTTTACCTTTCTGTGACTCATTTTCAGCACTGGGAAAATACAGAAGCCAACCATCATCTACTGAGCCATCTGAAAACAGCCTGGCTCTGTTAGATAGCAATATACTAGCCAAAAGAGCCCATGAGGCCATGGACTGCATGGACAGAGGCCTGATTGTCCAGGTCTTTGAAAGTGATTGTCCCTCAGGAGTCTGCCCTGCTTCCAGCTAACTAGAAAACTATCATCAGTTCAAGACATCATCTTTTAGAAAGGATGTTGACAAGATGGAATAGCTAGGTGGTGCTGTGGATTGAGCACTGGGTTTGAAATCAGGAACACACATCTTTATGAGTTCAAATCCACCCTTGGACACTTACTAGCTGTTTGACCCTGAGCAAGTCACTTAACCTGTTTGCCTCAAGTTCCTTATCTATCAAATGAGCTAGAGAAGGAAATGGTAAACCACTCCAGTACCTTTGCTAAAAAAATTTCCAAATGGGGTCATGAAGTAAATGACTAAAAACAGCTGAACAACAATGAATGATAAGATAGAAAAGGTACACTAGAAGGCAACTAAGATGGCCTCAAATGCACACCTGTTGAAGGAACTGTGGATGTTTAGCTTGAAAAAACAAAGGACTTGCAGGGCTAAAGGGCTAAAGGAAGGAGAGAAATGTTGAATGTCTTTAAGTATTTGAATATGTCACATTGAAGAAGAAATGGAGTTGTTCTGCTTTCCCACAGAGGGGAAAACTAGGAACAAAAGGTGGAAATTGCAAAGAGGAACATTCAGTATTCATGTAAATAAAATCTTGTTAACAATTTGAGGTATCTAGAACAAGTTGTATGCAGAGGTAGCGGGGTTCTACCCACTAGAGGTCTTTCAGGAATGGCCAGATGTCAGATGCATGGCAAAAGGAGAGGAATTCTTATTCAGGTGTAGGATGAGTCATGTGGTCTCTGATTGTCCCTTCCAATTCTGAGGATGCATGAATCCATGACTAATAAGTGAAGCAATGAAGCATATATATTAGCATTCTCTGGTTCTGACAAAGAAGATATTATATTAACTCGGGTCAGCATGACATGTAGTATCTGTTCTCCCATCTGTCCTTTCCCCTTCATTTTTTATTGGGACATTTTAAAAAACAACTAGTCCTTGATTCTTCAGAAATTGATTGACCAAACTCTTTCTTCTCTTCTGAACTCTTTCAAACTCTTTATATCTAATGAATATAGTCAACAAAAGTGGGAGATAAGAGGAAAATCATGAAAGACACAACTGAATACCCATGAAGTCAAAGACTTCAGAACTCAGAAGTTAGAATAACAGAAACCAGAAGGGATCTTAGAACCTAGATCTTAGAATGTCAGAAATGGGAGTGACTTAAAAACTTAAAAACCTAGAACAGAAGACAATGTGATTTAATTTAAAAGTAAAAAGCAAGAGCAAGTATTAGACTTGGAGTCAGAGAACCTGTGTTTGAATCCTTACCATGTTCCTAATTACCTATATGACCTTAGGCAAGTTATATTGCTCTGTGGGACTCAGTTTCCTCATGTAAAAAAATGACAGGATGGTATTATATGGCCCCTAAATCTGTCCCAGACCTAAATCTATTATCCATATGACTTTACAACCCAGAACATAGTTTGTTCTATTGAGACCATAGAGATTATTCAGTCCAACTCCTTCATTTCAAAGATAAATTCAGGTGAATAATCAATTATCATGGTAACAGAAAACAATAGAAAGGAGAATCCAACACAGACAATTATACAAAAATCACTTCAGATGGGCTTGAGGATGTGTCCTCATTCTTACCATTCAGTACATTTCATAAGCTCAAGCTTGAAAGAAAAAAAAAAGAGGCTTTACTATAATAGCATTTAAATATTTTATTACTTTTAAGGTTTACAAAACACTTTACCTTTATATCATTTGATCCTCAAATGATCCTGGGGAGTAAATGCTGTTGATTATCACCATTACCCAGCATAACCAAGCTAGATAGTCTGAAATAGGATTTGAACTTGTGACTTCCTGAGTTCAGGTTCATGATTCTATCTACTTTGACACCCATCTACCCCATAATAAAGCTATAACTAAAAAAAATTAGTAAGCAACCACATTTTCCCATTCTGGAACCTGCTTAAATGTTCTCCATTCCATGCTGAAGGAAAGACCTGCCCATTTGCAGACCTTTCTTGAAAGAAGGGAAGTGAGTTAAGTGACTGCATTTCAAAAGAGACATCTGAAATGAAAATAACCCAGGAGTTCCTTTATTTAACAGGCTCCTGCTAGCTTTGGAGATGTTCACAAAGCTTTAGGAAGATTAGGCTCTACTACTGGTTAAAAATGGGTGAAGAAGACCTCACCAAAGCAAGTAAGGAAAGGGGGTCAATGGTGTGTCTGGTAGCAAGGGTAGGCCATAAAGCCCAATGGCAGGAATGAAGAATCAAGGAGTTTATTATCCTCAACAACTCTAGAAAAGATGGAAGTGATTATAGCAATTAAGTCACTGAATCACAGAACATGAGGAGTCTTAGAGATCATTTATAACTAACCTTTTCCTTTCACAAGTGGAGAGACTAAGACCCAGAGAGATGGAAATGACTTCTTTTAAGACTGTATATTGAGTCAGTAAAGAATAGAAATTAGAACTTCTATCTCCAGACTTCTAATGTAGTCTTCTTCCTAAAAGCCTTGCCACTTCTTGGAATTATCTGTTCCACTGCCAAATCTTTCTTTTCACTAAATCATCCTGGATAATCAACTTTGGAGCTGGGGGGGGGGGGTTAGTTTAATCTATTTCCTTTTAGTTGTTTTTTTTTAAGTTGATTGCCTATATTTTTCTTTATGTCATGATATCATCCTAACTGCAATGAACTCCCAGAACTTCCACAAAGGGATAGATGGAAATAAAAATGTCTTAAAAGGAAGGAATTAAGAAGAGCTGGGTGCACTCCTCGGTAACAAGATCATTTTTACACAAACCCACTAAAAACCAGGCCCTAAAGGGAATGGAAGACTGAAGAAGGACCTCTCAAAAAAAAATCTTCCTATAGTGGCATTCACTAGCACTTTAGAAACAGCTTATTCTATCAAGTCAGAGCTTTCCCTAATACAAAAGAAAAGCCCAGATGCCCCCAGTGAATAGCATCAGGCACCTTATACTGATGTTAGAGGAAATTGTTGTTAATGAGAGAAAAACAAATCTAGAATGTGGGGTCGTTCTCCAGGAGCTCTAGAGTTGAAGGAGGTATGAGAAATGTGGGGTAGCTCTACTAAAACCTACAAGCAGAGAATAGCATAGAATCCTAGTAGTCACCTTGTCTGAATCCTCCCAGTGGATCTAGTCTATTCTTATATAATATCTTTGACAAGAGCTCATTCAACTCCTTCTAAAAGATCCTCAATTAAGGCAACTCATTTATGTCCTTCGGCATCAAATTCCACTTATGGATAGTGAATCAATCATTTAATAGGTTATTGAGTCAATAAAGAAGCTAGACTCAAAGTAAGGAAGACTTACATTCAAATCTAGCTTCAGAAACTTACTATGCAACCCTGGGCTAGTCACTTAATCTTTTCAATTTCATGTCCCTTATCTGTAAAATGGTGATAATAATAGCAACTACATCACAGGATTGTCAGGAGGATCAAAAGATACTATGTGCAAACTGCCTTGCAAGCCATAAAGCTCTATAGAAGTGCTTTTGTTGTTCAATTATTCCAGTCCTGTCTGACTGTTTGTGACCCCATTTGGGGGTCATCTGGTCCAATCCTCTCAATTTCAACAAATAAGGAAACTGAGGCCCAAAGAGGTTAAGTGATTTGTCCAAGGTCATGTACATACTTTCAGGAGTAAGATTTGAATTAATGCCTTCTGAAGTCAGAGCTAGTGTAATCATTGTTTTCACTGTATCATATTCTCTACTGAAGGTGGCAAATGTGGTGAATCTTCAAGGAAGGGAAGAGATTCACCCTACCTATTCCCTGATGTATCCAATTCCACTGATGAGAACTCTTTTATAGCCTAACCAAGCCTTCTCCTACCAGAGGAATAAGGGCATGGGATACATTAGGGAAAGAAAAATATTTTCTACTCTCCTCTTCCATGCCTTCAATGATCCAGCCCTTTTGTAGCTCTCTCTCTCTCTTGTGACCCAGCTAGTTGAAAATAAAATATTCTAAGCTGCAAGAAGCACCCAAATTAGGCACTGTTGCTCTATCTTGATATCTTGTCATTTAGGCAACATTCATCCACTAAGCTCTCTGAATCCTCTGTTTATGTTCTGAAAAAAGAAAAGAAAAGAAATGGGGCAGAGGAAGGCTCATGCATGAAATGAGCAGACACTGACATGACATGGAAAAGGGTGCATGTGAGCAAGCGGTCTTCAAAAATAGCAGAGAACTTTTCAAAAGGATGTCCAAGGCAGAGTGACAAGCAAGCTACTTGGCATGACAAAGAGTACATCACTCCAGTCAAGCAGGAGCCCCTTCTCTCACATACACACATATCCATCACTTACTGAAAGGTAGAATCTGTAGGAGGGAGAAGAGATGACAGCACTGTCAATGAAGAGCTGGGAAGGACTGTCAGCAGCAGATCCATCCAGCTGGGATCACACCATTTCTAACAGGTTGCTGGGATTTTTGGACCTTGCCCACAACCTAAGTTAGTGTTAAACACTGAAAAATAATTAATTCTACTACTCCTCATGTTTACAGAGGGGACTTAAAGTACAAAGGACTAATCCCACAACCACCTTATACAGTAAGTCAGATGAGTATCATCACTCCCTTTTTATAGAAGTAGAAATTGGTGATGGCTCCCAGTGAGTAAACCAAAGACATGGAGCTAATGCCCAGGTCTACTCCAAGTTTAGAGCTATATCCATTCTATTAGGCTACCACTCATCTGGTCAATATAATTATTAGTAGACTGATAAAGAGGGTTCGGACTCTCCTGGTCATTTTGTTTAAAACCTGAGCCTCCCAACTTTCCTGGGGAAACAATCTCATTGCTTCTGTGGGTTCTGTGTCTACATTGTATTTTGTAGTAGTTGCAGCAGTAGTAATAGTAGTGGTAGTAGTGATAGTAGTAGTAGTGATAATAGTAGTATGGCAGAAGTAGTGGTAGCAGTAACTTTTATAGAACTTTAAAATTTGCAAAGCACTTTAGATCTCATTTGGTAAAAGTATAATTTATCTCCATGAGGACAGAGAATCAATTTGATTTATTTTCCTCTCCCTCTCATTGGTGTACAACTTCAATTAGATTCAATGGGTTTTCCATTTTGGCTTTCTTTGTATCTTCAGTAAGTTATTCAGCTAATGCTTGAAGGTATTAGCAAGTCCAGGGAATAGAAGCTCATTACCTTCTAAAAGAAGTCAATTATTCTATTGTATAATCTTATTGTTGGAAGGGGATAGAGCTGTAAGCCTGGAGTTAGGAAGGCCTGAATATGAATCCAGACTCGACACTCTTGGTAAGACAGTTGTGTTCAAAGGAACTTCATGGGGAAAACATTGGAAGTCGTGGAGATATGGCAGTTCATTTGAAAAAATTTGGGGAGTTTTAGCCAATTGTCAGCTCACCAGTGAGCCAAAAGTATAACAACGCAGCCCAAAATGCTCATGTGATCTTTGGTTGTATTGTGAAAGCTTTAATACCCAGAATTGGAAAGTCATAGTTCTGCCATATTTGCTCTCATTAGAACACACGGCAATATAGTGTTCCATTCTGGGCCCCACATTTTGGAAAAGACATTGATGAGCCAGAGATGACGGATGTCATAGCAAGATGTTTAGCTTAGGAAAAAGACAATTTAGGGGACATACAACAGTTATCTTCAAGAATGTCAAAGTCTGACAATGTGGAGGAGGAATTTAACTTGTGCTTATTAGCTGTAGAAGAGAGAGCTCGAAGCACTGGGGAGACATTGCAAAGAGTCAAGTTTAGCTTTGAGGTCATAAATGACCTCCTTACAGTATATGTTGTTGTTGTTGTTCAGTCGATTCCAACTACTTGGGACTCCATTTAGAATTTTCTTGGCAAAGATACTGGAGTAGAGTTAAGTGCCTTCTTCATAGGATCTAAAGATGCAAAAAAGCCTATATATTGCCCATCTAGTCCAATCTTTTAATTTATGAACAAAGAAGCGCGGGCCTCACTGCTTCAGTTAATTCCCCCAAGATCACCCAATTTCTAAACTAGCAGTGCTGGGATTCAACCACAGAACTGCTAACTTCAAATCCAATGCTCTTCCCACCTCCCCACTCGTGCCTAGTCTTATCTGCCACTATCTCCCAACAGAAGGCAAGCCAGCCTCCTCACAGACTGTTTTGCCCAAACTCAAAGAGCTTCCTTCCTCGCTCTGAGTTTTTGATTATTTTTTTTTCTCTGCCTGGATACCCTTGGAGGCCTTTCCAATTACATAAGTCCTAACTGTTTTTCAGGGTCTTGATCGAATCTCATTTCTGAAACCTTCCCTGGAGGTTCAGCCTGTGCTGGTCTCTCTTCTTTTTGTGAGTCTATATAGAGTTTACTGACTGCACCACACATTTTTTGACAAATACCAGGTGAGGAGCACCCCCTCCCCAAGTTCAAGCAGGGCACGTAGCACAGAGACACTATTTCCTCCAGAATTGAGCACAGACCAGGATGAGGTTGCTTCTTGGGGTTATAAATGGGACTCTGGTCCCTGGCTGGGATTTTCTGGGCAAAGAAGATCTAGGATGTCTCTGTTCACCCTAAGATCTGTGGTAGCATTTCAAGGGATACAGAGAAAGCAAAACTCAGCTTTCCAGGGGCTTGCCAGTCAGGAACTCATGAGCTATTTTCAAGTCCTTTGTGATCTCTACTGGGGGATGAGGACAAAAACTTAAGGCAGACTTTGAAATAAGTAGGACTTCAACAAGCAAAGATCATAAAAGATATTCTAGGCATAAGGAATTATATGAGCAAACTGTAAGAGAATGTGATGGGTGTTCAGAAAATAGAATTTACCTCCCAAAGCTGTCATGAGGATAAGATCAGATAATATTTGTAAAGTGTTTTTCAAATCATAAAGCATTATAAAATGCTAATTATTATTATTATTATTATTATTATTATTATTTGCAAATGTGTTTTAGCTTCTAAAGAAGCTATAGGCTTCTTAGTGGCAGTGACTGAATCTTTTTTATCTTTAGTACCTTTCACTTTGCCCAGCAACAAACCCTGAATAAAGTAGGTGTTCAGTGAATGGTTGGTAAATAAATGAATAAAGGTTTGTGCACAAGATAGATAAATGTGCCTATCTCAAAGCAGAGATGTAGCAACTGTGTGTTCTGCCTAATATTTAACAATTGGCTCTCTAAGGTAAAATGCATGCAGGACACACTTTTAAGTTAATCTGCATCATTAACCTTTCTCCATCACTTGCTTAAGTCTAGACAATTAACAAAACAATAAATCAAGCCCTGACTTGTAGCATTTGCCAGTTTCCTTGGTGCAAATGCTCAGACTGAAATTTTAGCCATCAGCTCTTCTTAGGCAGCACAAAGTGGCTCCAGCACACTCCTGGATGCAGTAGAATAGAAACTAAGAATTAAGAAAATTTGATCCCAACATCAGTTCCAATACTAGTTAAATATGTAAATGACTTAATCTCTCTGAGCTTCAGTTTTCCCATCTGTAAAATGAAACTGTTGGGCTATAGAAGTAGTTCCCAGTCTTTTTTTATGGAATAGATGCCTTTATAACACTAAATGCTTTGGCAGACCATCAGTATTATTCCTGATACAATTCTCTGAGCATAAACCAATTAAAATAAAAAATTAAAAATTCACAAAAAATTTCAAATGTAATATAAAATATTTATGTGGGTACAAATGAAAGAAAATATCACCATTCAAAACCATGCAATGCTAATAGTCAGAAAATATTGTTGCTCAGTCGTTTTAGTCATATGTGACTCTTTGTGACTCCATTTTGGTTTTCTTGGCAAAGATAGGGGAGTGGTTTGTCATTCCCTTTCTGGCTCATTTTACAAATGAGGAAACTGAGGCAAAAAGAATTAAGTGACTTGCCCAGGGTCACAAAGCTAGTGTCTGAGGCCAGATTTGAATTTATGAAGTTGAGTCTACCTGACTCCAGGTCTGGTACTCTATCCATTGGCAATCCAGCTGTACACAATGAGAAAATAAATGTACTAAATAAAGAACTCAAAGAATAAGCAATTCAAATGACCCTCTATTCTGAGAAGACCCCTCTGGAATGACCAGAAACTTTTTTTATTTAGCCAAAAAAGAGAATATGTAAAATTATGGACACCAAATCCTACAGGGGAGTATATGTTGTTAGAACTAAATGAAAATGACAATAATCAGAGCACAGATGGATTGACAGACCTCTTAAAACAACTTTAAGATCTCTAATCTATGGTGCAGAATGGACTAAAAAGTCTCATCTTGCTCTAACAATTTATATTATATTCCATCTGGTCTTAACATTGTATTTTCTATTTTTAATGTCCCTTCCTTCTCCAACATTCTGTGCTCTATGGTCTCTTCTAGTTCTAACAATATAAAATCTAAGGTCCCTTCCAGTTTTAACAGTCCATTTTCTAAGGTTCCTTCCAATACTGATTTTCTAAGACAGGGGGATAATGTTAAATGTTGAACAATCAGCTGCACAGCACCATTTTATAATTAATCTATATCATTTACATTTCATCCATCACTTTCATAAGTCTAGATCATCAGCAGAACAATTTTTAAGCATTTAACAAGTAGTCCAAGCATGCTTCGAACTAGGTCTAACACACTTTCTCTAAAGTCTCTTCTTGGTCTGGGATTCAATATATATTAAGTGCCCTAGAACATAATGTTCTGTGATCTAAACTAAAAAAGAGAAGGTTCCATGATTTAAGATCATGAAGGACTTGCAATACAGAATATTAATGTAATATGTAGGAATTAATGAGCTCTAAATCAACTTAAGGAGATGGTTCACAAAACTAGAAAACTGTCAGTCACCTGGGGAGCCAATTTGGAGAGCCCAGTCATGCCCTATTATCTCCTACTTATCTATAGAAGTCACATTATTTGCTTCTCCTCTGTGTGCTAAATTACAGATGGCCTCAATAAAAACTTATTTAGACTGAAAATGACCAAGAGAGAAGAATCGTTAGACTTGGCTGACCTACTCTGACTCAGGTGACCTGGTAATTGAACATTGTAACTGAAGCTTTGGACAAAGCTGCTCATCCCACGACTGCCTACTCTGTTTAAAGTTGGATGAGGACTGTGATTTGAGAAGAGAAATAGAGAACTCTGGCTATGTAGATATGGAGGGAAAGAGGAGAGAAAGAAAAAGAATGAGGCTCTCAAAGACAGCCAATAATTCTGTTCCTGCTAATACAAGTAAATTTTATTGGAAATAAATTGGCCTCCTTGAATAAGAAGAGTGGCACACAAGGGAGCTATTATTAGGGAACAGAAAAAAAGATAAAGGACAGGGAAAACCTTCTTGACAGCCACAGGAAGCCCTTGAAAGCTTTCAGAAACAAGAGCATAAAAGAACTATATAATGAGCACTGCAATATTGATACACTCCTTAGATCAAATGAAACAAACAAGTGCTAAAAATAATGAGAGTGGGAACTAGCATAAAAATATCGGAGAGGAGAAGGTCACCAATTTCTTTCCCACCATCAGTGGTGGTAGAAATGGGGAAGAAAGTCCTACAAGTCCATTCACATGATCAAGCCCAAAGAGTGACCTTGTTCTCTCTATTACAAACCAAAGAATATTTTGAAATTGAGCAGGAAGAAAAATGCCATAGCTGATAACTCTAAGGTTCCTAGCCTCAGATGAACAGGATGGTATGGTGGAAAAAACACTGTATTTGGATACCAAGAACCTCAGTTGTAATCCCAGATCTGCTACCCATATTGATGTGAACATGACAAGTCACTTAAATTCTCTTTTCTCAGGGTTTCTGTTTTAACTCTTCAAAAATGAAGGCTTTGGACTTGATCGATCAGTCAACAAACTGGGAATACAAATGTCAATATAAAATAGCCCTTGCCCCTCAGGACTTTAACTACTTTTAGATCTCTAGTGTCCCTACCAGCTCTCAATTCTGTGAACCTCTGGTGGTGTCTCATTCATCTGTGTCCTGTTTAGTGCCTAGGGTGGAAGATTTTTAATAGTTATTTGTTGCCTAATCAATGTTTAAGAGATATTTGATAAAAAGAAAGAGAGCATGTTCATAAGGAGGAAGGGTTGGAAATGATGAACTTGATTTAGAATATGTTGTGTTTCAGGTATCATGTGGAGATACCCAGCAGGCCCTTGGAGGAATGGGACTAATGGCCAACTCAGCTTTGGTGAATACATAGATTAAGAAACCATCCATCACCATTACAATCAAGGTGATAGCTGAAATGATGGAAATTAATAAGCTTACCAATGAAGTAAATACTAAGAGAGGTAAATAGAAAGCTACAAAGAGAGGCACTTGTAGTGGAGGACAGGAAGAAAAAAATGCCATTAGCAGAGAAGGATAATGAATGGCCAGGGAGGAAGGAAACTAAGGAGGAAAGGTCAGAAACTACAGAAACCAAGGGAAGAGTGAGAGGTTGTTCAATGCTGTCAAGTGCTACATGAAGGAAGACTGGGGGAAAAGGATATTGTATTTAACAAGAAAGTGAGCATTGCTGACTTTTGAGAGCAATCATGTGGATCAGTAAAAAGAATATTACCTTTGGATTGATAGAAATGGATGAGAGTTAAGGAGGGAATGAGTAATCTGCAAATGAAGGAAGAAAAGGGAGATCACTCATTGGAGGCATCAGTGAAAATCGTTGATATCCTATTATATTCAAGCTCATGTGTATTTGTGCCAGAAAAATGGCCCTATTTAGCAGGAGTGTTTTATTGGCACTGCCTAGCCTTTCCACCCTTTTCTTCTTAAAACCTATCATCAGATTCACTCCCAGTACTGAAAACAAAGCAACAACTGCACGTTCCGAACATTCAATGGGACAACCAAAAATACTCTGTTATTATTATACTGAAAGGTTTGGGAAGGCCCTAACTAGCTACTATAAATGGGGAGGAAGGCACTCCAGTGGGTTGCCCCCATTTCCATTTCTCACTATTCTTCTCCTTCAGGCTACAGGGAGCCGATTCATTTGGGATTCACAAGGTGAAAAGGACAGAATTTTTATTATTGGCATTATTTCTAATAGAAATAACTCAGATCGCTGTCACCATTTTCAAAGCATGTTTCTATTCATTATCTCATTCAAACTTCACAATACCCCTTTGAGGTACATAGTCCGAGTTTGATCCCCATTTTATAGGCAGAAAAAAATGACTCAAAAGATGATATTCCCAAGATTGTACAGCTAGTAAGTGGCAGAACTAGGACTCATTCTGATCTTCTGCATTCTATTTCAGAAATTTGGTTTGGGTTTTTTGGTGGTTGTTTTTTTTCCCCCAGCAGCTATTGTTAAGGGTCAGGTCCTTTAAGATCATAATCTCATCTATTTCTAACCCCAATAAAGGCTACAGCAAGATTCGAGTTTCTAAGACTCTTTTAAAGGAAAGGAAGGATAGTGGTTAGATCAGAGACTAGTTTCCAAGACTCTTTTTGTAGCAGTCCAGCCCATATGTATAATTAAGATGCAAGGACTGTGTGTGGGCACATGGCTATTCCTGCGCATGGCAATGAACTCTGTTCCCAGAATGGCTAGGGTTAAGGCGCGAAAACTTACTTCCCTTTGTCTTACCCACCTGGGATAAAACCCCACCTTCACCTTGTCATGATTTGCAATTAACCAATGGCAATACACTATGTAACTCATCAATATGTATTGGGTATATTTGAGTATCAAAGAGATTAGGAGAGCTCGCAGCCATCTTGATCTCTGAGATCTCACAGGATTGCCTAACACTATCTCTTCTCTTTCTCTCTCCTCTCTATCTCTCACCTGAAACCTGGCCTTTGGTCAGGTGTCTCTCTTTTCCAATGCTAATACCTAGCACTCTCTATTTCATCCTACTATACTGTTTATTCTCTCAGCTAAGCTATATCATCCTCTGACCGGTGTAGTGTTAAATCTGGATCACTGGACGGTTTTAGCCTTTTTTAGAGGTTCAGTGGTTGGAGTATGGCTGCGGCTCCATTGTAATCAATATGGCCTGGTTTCTGACTCATTTCTGACATCTCATACCTGGCTTCATCACGCCCCTCGCGGAATTTTAAACTTCTATCCTTTCTCTCTCTTTCTTTTGGCTTCTCGCTGGCGAGAGGCTACACTTTTAAAGGAAAGGAAAGATAGTGGTTAGAGCAGAGACTAGTTTCCAAGATTCTTTTATAGGAAAGGAAGGAGAGTGGTTAGAACAGAGACTAGTTTCCAAGACTCTTTTAAAGGAAAGGAAGGATGGTGGTTAGAACAGAGACTAGTTTCCAAAACTCTTAAAGGAAAGGAAGGATGGTGGTTAGAACAGAGACTAGTTTCCAAGACTCTTTTAAAGGAAAGGAAGGATGGTAGTTAGAACAGAGACTAGTTTCCAAGACTCTTAAAGGAAAGGAAGGATGGTGGTTAGAACAGAGACTAGTTTCCAAGACTCTTTTAAAGGAAAGGAAGGATGGTGGTTAGAACAGAGACTAGTTTCCAAGACTCTTTTAAAGGAAAGGAAGGATAGTGGTTAGAGCAGAGATCTCTCTCCTATAAAAAAGACAGTATTAATATTATCAAAGGCTGAACATCCTAGGTGTAGTACAGCTGCCAATAGCATATTGATTTTGTGAGCTTTCCCTCTGAACAATAAACCTTTGGGTGGAAACACATGGTAAGAGAAGGGTTCCTGACATGCAACCCATTGACTAGCTCCCTGAAGCAATGCTTCTTGCAAGATCACTCCACCAGCCATCATATCTGGTGACAAGAAGAGTGCAGGACTCTCAAAATAGCTAAAGATATAAAAAAGGAGTAACATCTGGAAGCTGGGCTCCATGAATGGGAAGTAAGGCACAGTCTCAAATGCTACAACCTCTGTAAGGGCTCTGAGGAAGTACCAACACATAGAGCAGCCTGGCACAGCACTGGGGATGAGAGGTGGGTTTGGGGGGGGCATTTTTTTTTTTGCTTTGAGTAGAAGTGTCAGACAGACCACAAGTGAAGAAAAGGCAAAAACTGCCAAATGCAGCAGACTCAGCAAATAGTAGCTAGAGCCACCAAACCAGAGACAAGCAAGCTGCGGTAGCATGGAAAGCTGTCACCGACGTCTCCAAAAAGGATGTAGACCTAGACAGATAGAGGTAGATATGGATTTAGATAATGTGATAGGCAGGACCCAAGTGATATCTTTCCTCCTACTAACCACGTCTACCAGCTAGCTGTTCTCCCTCCTAAGCAGCCCAAAGTCTAGAAGAGATCCTACTCTCTAACCACTGGAAGAAGTCATGAGGAAAGGGAGAGGGTGCCAAGTGGGTGGCAGTGCATGGACTCAATCTCTAGATCCTGGCAGATAGAGGAAGAGAAGGAACCCCCTCTCAAGAGTCAAGAGTTCTAGCTCTGCCATTAATTTACTATGACATTCTGGGAAAACCACTTCACCTCACACTTTCTTGTCGAATGAGCAGGTTGGATTCAATTTCTAAGATCCTTTCTAGTCATGGAGACACAAGATACATTGGGGAAAGCATTTGATTTTTATTGCTGGGTTTTTATTGATTCAAATCCTGGCTCTACCACTTATTAACTATGTGGCTTTGAGCAAGATGTGTAATTTTTCTGGACCTCATTTCTCTCATCTATAAAATGAGGGGATTGCACTGAGGCCATACGAGGTGCCATAGTAGGATGATGAAAGTCAAATGGAAGAAAGATCTGAATTCAAATCTTCCCTTAGATACTTGTAACCTCTCTGTCTCTGGGGAAGTTATTTAATCTCTTTCACACTCAATTTTCTTAGCTATAAAATGGGGAAAATACTAGCACTTACGTCACAGGGTCTTTGTGATAGCCAAATGGGATAAAATGTGTAAAGACCTTTACAAACTTAAAAGCCTTGCATAAATACGAGCCATTGTTATAATTACTAGAAGATCTCCATGTCCCCTTCCAACTCCCAATCTATGATCCTATGAGTATCAGTGATTAGTCAACCAACAAAAACTTATTGGAGGTAGCTGGATGGCCCAGTGGATTGAAAGTCAGGCATAGAGACAAGAGGTCAAATTCAAATCTGGCCTCAGACACTTCCTAACTCTGTAGCCCTGCGTAAGTCACTTAACCCCTATTGCCTGACTCTTTCCATTCTTTTGGCTTGGAACCAATCACAGTATTGATTCTAAGACATAAGGTAAGTTGTTTTTTTTTAAGTTATTAAGTGCTAACTAGTTAGTAAACCTTCTTCTAGAAACTGGGAATATGAAGAAGGGCCAAAAAAGCCTTTCTTCAATGGGTTCCCATTCTAATGGTAGAGATAGCACACAAATAAGTATGTCCATAGACAGCAAATAGAGTGTAAATACATATTTTCACACAAGATAGATACAATGTAAATAATCACCATTTGGGGGAGATAAGAAAAGTCTTAGAGAAGCTTATTTAAAACTGGCCATCAAGTTGGATGGGACTTATAGTCTGACATGTTGGTTTTACCCATAAGAGGTGCCAACAGTCCAAAGAGGAGTCAACAATTCCAAAGTTATATTTCAGGTATTCTTAAGAAAGCTTCATGATTTTGACAAAAGGCTCCACTGGAGTTCTCCAGTGCTTCATCATGGTGTGACGGTGAACACGGCTTCTCATAGTGGAAGGCAAGTGGAGTTGTGAGCTTGCCATCAGATAGATGGTTTTGTCATACCCTCAGATCAAAGAAGGAACCTTTGGACCTCTGGAATACCGGACAGACATCTTTTTGTTTCTTCTAGTTCCCTTGGGGCATTAAATCACTGGCAGGCCAGTCAAGCGACCCCAACTTAAGCTTAAGGCCAGAATATATATGTAGGAAGAGAGAGTTGTAAAACACAGGGTAACTGGTTAAAGAGGAAAGGGTGGATAGGGAAGAGGGGAAGGTCGGGGTAATGGCCAAGTTAGCACAATCCTGCTTTCTCTTGCAGATGAGATGGGTACTTTGTGTCCCCGAAAATGTACCCCCACAGGAATAGGCATCCAGAATTGGGCTGAGGACAAAGGGGAGTCTGGAGTTGAAAGGAAACAGAACTGCCCTCTTGTAAAGAGAAGGAGTGAGATTGTGGTCACAGAACATTTTATCAAGATCTCTTGGTGATATCATTAGCTGAACCCAGATAGCCATATCCTTTGGACTAATCAATGTGTACATACTGAATTGGGGAAAGCATCTGGAAGTTGGGAAATATGGTAAAAATAATCATACTGAGAAGCTAATCCTCCAAGTTCCTAAGTTCTTGACTTGAGTTCTATGCCAACTCTACCACTCACCATATAAGCTTAAATCCCTTCTCATTCTGGTCTTCAATTTTCTTTTCTGTCCAATGAGAGAATTGGAATAAATGACTCCTAAAGTCCCTTTTGCACAGGAAGGTGGTGCAGTAGATAAAACACCAACCCTGTAGTGAGGGAGACTCATCTTCATGAGTTCAAATCCAGTCTAAGACACTTATTAGATGTGAACCTGGAGAAGACACTTAACCTTGTTTGCCTCAGTTTCCTCATCTGTTAATAAGAGCCAGAGAAGGAAATGGCAAACCGCTATAGTATCCTTGCCAAGAAATCCCAAGTGGACTCACAAAGAGTTAGACATGACTGAAACAAGTGAAATCCCAGGCCCCTTTTGGTTCAAACATGCTATGACCTAAATTACAAAGTGCCTTCTAGTTCTTTGAACCTAGGAGGCTGAGAGGACAAAAGCACAGCCACTGTAACCTGGACATGGAAAGTGTGGAAGGAAGGACCATGTGAAATGACGACTTTTGTTTGTATCTTAAAATGCACTTTCCCTGCAATGACCCTTTGGTATAAGCAATACAACAATGTTCACCAAGACTTGTAATTTCATTGGTATAGGGAACTCCTGGTGAGAAAATTCCTTCCACCCGTGAAATCAGCAATGATGTTTATGACTTTAGATGTATATGATTTTAGAGAACTACCTGAAGAACTAAGAAATGAAACAGCTTGCCCAGGATCAGAGGGCCAGTATGTATCAGAGGCAGTACTTAAGCCTACGACTTTCTGAGTGGAGGCCTTCTACTCTATCCAAAGTAATCTACTCCATTTCTCCTGCAAAAATTAATATCCCTGTTTTATAAATGAAGGAAGAGAAGTATCATGGCATAGGGGATACAAAGCCAACCTTGAAGTCAAGGAAACCTAGATTCAAGTCCTGTTCCCGGATGCATGACCGTAGGCAAGTCATTTAGCCTCTGAGTACTCCAAACTACTCTATGAGACTATATAATCTGAGATGGAGTTGTTGATCAGCCTTGGTAAAGAGCATTACCTCATCCAGAATCCTTTATATCAATGAGATCACAGGTCCAGTCCAAAAATAAATAAATGAGCAAAATGGGGCTTATGAATGTGTATGTGTGTGTAAAACTGCTTATGGTTCTTATTTTGAATGTATCTGGTCTCTTTTGAAACATTTGAGGCTTGGGTGGGGTTTTCAAAATAAAAGCATTTCCTTCCCCTTTTTTTGCTCTGCTTGAGTTTAAAGGGTTTAGACTTCGTTTTACTGTCTTATGATAAAAATAATAGAATCTCTTTCAATGACTGGAGGACCAGACTCTGACTGTCCTAAAATCTTTTTGGTCCTTTCACTATGCCCAGTGCCCTTATGCTATGGCTGTTAAGAAATTCCAGTACTTATTGGTGTTCCAATTTTAGTCAACAGCGATTTAGTATTTTCAAAGATAGTTCCAAGCCTTCATCCAGATTGGGTCATGGGATCAGGGGTTAGTGACTCTGATAACCAGTTCACTAAATGAAAAAAGAAAGTACAGAAAGTCCCTGTGGGTTGCTAAAAGGGCCAAGATTAACAATAATATGTCCCCAGGAGGCTCTAAATTCTGGTCACTCACAGGTATCTCCATTGGTGCCCTCAGAGCCAGCGATGACAAATAATAGTGGCACCAGATGAACTCTTACTTCTCCTTCCCCTGGCTGGCTCATTAGCCATCCCACAGCTATTGGACCAAATGAAGGTGAAAAGATTCAGAAATATTGTTGGTTATTGTTACTTATGAGTAGGGCAGAAATGAAAAAAGAATAGTAATTAAATATGAGAGAGAGAAAGTTGGAGACTAGTTTTGACCCTAGAGAATAATGATAAAGCAGGGCAGCTATGTAGAAGATGGTCTGTCTCGCTGAACAAGGTATATTTGTCAGACATGCTCAGCATGTGGATTTATTTTGCTCCATTGTACTTCTGAACTAAAAGGGAGGGACCTAAAGCCAACAATCTAACTGGAAAGAGTGCCATCAAAAATAGGAAAGGAGAGGAGAGGAAAGGAGAGAAGAAACTAAATGCTACATATTTCAATTATAATGAGCAGTCTTGACCCCAGAAAAGAGAGGAGAATATACTTAACCTCTCTTCTTTGTAGAGGTAGGGGATTATGGATAATCAATAAATATTTACTAAACACTGATTATACTGAAAGGTTTGAGTAATGTTTTAGGTAGTTTCCTGAATTCCTTTTTCCCCTTTAAAAAAATTATTACAAGAGATTGCTGAACTCTTTTTTTCCTTTTTTAAAAAATATGTTACAAGGGAAAGAGGAGGGATATATTTGGAAATTAACAAAAGATTTTAAAAAGAAATACTTCTGTGGAGATATTGGAAAATAACAACAATGTAAAAAACAATAAAATATTAATTTTTTAAAGGAAAGAGCACAGAATGCTGAGCTCAGTCCCAGCTGTACCATTATTAATGGCTATGTGATCATTGCTAGTATGTGTAGAAATTCTATTGGTCCAGTATCCTGCTAGTTTCTGTCTCATTTTTCCTTTCTAAAAAATGACATCAGATTAGGTGATGTCCAAGGTCCCTGCCAGCTCTGAGATTCTAAATCCAAAGGTATGTCTTACCTCTACTATTCTACTATCCACCAGCAGGTGCTTATCCATGTTCTATTTGGCAGACAGATCAATAATGTTCGCCTGGATTGTTCACACCTCTGCCAGTAGAATAGAAGCTCCTTGAGGGCAGGAACTCTTTTTCCTTTTGCCATAGACATTATTGTTGAATGGAATTGGGTTGACTATATGTGCCTTGGGGAAGTTAAGTGGCATGGAGATAACTGACCTCAATAGGATCAGTGAGCAGGACAAATTCAAATTTGGAGAAAGAGCAAGTAACAAGAAACCCTATCCCTGCAGAACTAAGATTCTTGTCTGAGTTTTTAAAAAATTAGTCAGGAATCTTGGCTACATGCATTCATATGACACTAGGCTCAATCAATTTCCTTTGGTTTGAGTGACTAGAACAAAAATGAGCCAGGGAGAAGGATCTGAGCACTCTGCCACCCTCTATCCTTTTCAGAATGCTTTTGGAGTATTCCCTTCCAGAAAGGATCCTGGCAAATTAAAGTACAGTAAATCCTCAACATTCTTGCCTTTAACCTTCACAGCTCCAAGCATTCACATAATTTTATTATTAAACTCATTTTTACTTTCAAGTGAACAACCACACACATTCACAACTATGTGCAATTGAAGAAAAAAATGAGGCACAATGTGTGCAAGGTTGTGGAGCATCTGATATCCTACTAGGCACTTCACTAGTCTTGTTCACCTTATAGAATAAAGAGTCCCCCGTGCTTTTGGAGTGTCGGGGGGTGGTTTAAACCTCAAAAATTCCAGTATCTTGTGACAGAGGCAACTTAAGTCCCAGCAATTTCTTCCTTGATTTTCGGAGGGCAGCCAAGGTAAATAGATTTACAGCAGGATAATATTATCTGAAATCAATGTGGTTTGTTTTTTTTTTAATTGAGATGTTAGCACAAAAGGTCACAGAATTCTAGAGAATTACTACTGGGGAAAATATTTTGTATGTTACCAATTTTATTTTGTGTATTGAATTTTATGGGTTATGTCATGATTGCTGTATTAAGAAAAGTATATTTCATCAGAATTAATGTTTTATTAGGAAGAAATGTTTGCAGAAAAGTATACTTTCAGAAAATTCTAGTGAAAAATTAGTTTTTGGTGGTCATAGGTCAATCTTCTATTTCCCACGGGTTCAATGCATCAACATTCACCTTGTTAGATTAAAATTAATAACTCCAGGTTCTTATTTTCCATAGAGTTTATTAATAATTTCTTGAAATAGAAAAAGCAGATATAGAGAGATTTAAGCCTAACGTAACCTAACTGACCACATGTTTCTTCACATGGCTAAGTGAATAGAGCACATGGGTGTGGCCCACATCTTTATCCTTTCTCTTGAACCCGGACCCATGACTTTAGTTCTGGGTCATGTTCTTGGGGCTCGTCACCTGTGACCTGTTTGGAGCATCCATGATATCTAGCCATGCAGCGAGGTGGGGATGAGAGTGGATTCTATCTACACAACCTTTTTTTAATATTGCACCATTTTCTAGAAATACCCCCCCCAAAAGTTGAGAATTGACTACATGTCCAGAGAAGGGGGGAAAGGATAGGGATTTAAAGTCTATGGCCATTTCATTTCAAATAGACTCATTAAATTGGCAAAAATTGGAAGTTCTGAGAATGTTGGAGATAAAATAGAAAAGCAAGTTGTAATAAGAACATGGAGGACCTTGAGTATCAAGCTACAGAGATTGGATATCATTCTGCCTACAGTGGGAAGTTATCTCTAGCAGACTATCATCAGCAAAACAATTTTTAGGAAGATTATTCTGGTATCAAGCGCAGAAACAGGCAAAAGGATAGGGAAGGGGAGACGAGAGACAGGTGGGAAGCTATTGTAATAATCCAGGGGACACTCTTCCAAACCCCCCTCCAACCCAAAAAAATAAGGAAAACAATAGGATTTGGCAATAGAAGTGAGTTTCTCAGACTTGGCCTGCTACATTGAAATTCGGCACACATATAGCCCAGGCCAGTCTCCACTAAGCCTGCCAATTTCTTCAGCATCCCTGCATCAATTCACTCCCATTACTCACACACTCTCTTTCCCAGGAGATAGGAACCATTAGCCAATTCCACTGTGGGCTCCAGGTTTCTGTGAAAAGCATTTCCATATGAATAACCTGTTCTGTAAAAGGTACAGTAAATATTTACTCTTTTTTCCCTCACATTGCAGATTATTTGGACCTAACAAGCTGACTGACAACCACAGGAATAAACTTTCCCTGTTTCCAACAGAGACAATAGAAAATCAGCCTCTGGTGAGTTAAGTTGGACAGCACATGGGCTTTATTGATTAAACCAATTCCCTCTACTCGAAGCTAGCCACTATTTCCCTCAGCAGAGCCACAGAATTATAGAAACTCATCTTACTTTTTACTTTGTGGGAAGAAATAAGAAATATCTGAAATATAGAGGAACTTGGGAAAACAGAAGAAAGGACACAACGCAAAATAAGCAGAACAAGAACAACAATGTAAACAATGATGATGAACAGGGAAAGAACAGAAAATTCAAAACTGAGCACTGTGTGATATAACTCTTGGGCTTGGCCCCAACAAGAGATGAGTACGTGCACCTCCTTCCTGTCTTTGCAGAGACGGGGAATCTATGGGTACAGAACACTCCAGATACTGTCAGATTCACTTGATATGTGGGCCAGTTTGGCTGAATTGACTTTTTTTCAATTACTTTCCCCTTTCTTTTTATTCTTTGTTACAGAGGAATGGCTCTCTGGGTGAGGTGGGTAAAACACTATTTTTTGGAATGGAAAGTGACAACATAAAAACAAAAAAATCAATTAAAAAATAAGCATCTTGCACTATGCTTCCTAACAACTATGAACTGTGCACTGGGTGACTTTAATGGAAATGCTCGTTTCATGATTGGTGTGACAAAGTTTTGCCAGAAGACTGTTGGTTAAGTAGAACCCAAAGCAAAGGGGAAGGACTTCACTACATGATGGGGCCCAGGGAAAGCATCCACTTATCAAGGGCCACTCAAAAGACTTATATCCACATGAGTTCCCCTCCTTTCTCTAATTTGGGGGCAGATGCTTTGCATTCCCTCCCCCGAGATGCTCCTAGTGCTCTGAGAGCTAATATGGAAAATCCAGTCATCCCATAAAGAGGAAGGCCTAGAGAACAAATGGTTTCAAAGATATTCTTGTATCTTTGCCAAGAAAACCTCATGGACAGTATGGTCCACAGGGTCACAAAGAGTCAGACGCGCCTTAACGGCGGTGTGATCGTCTTCATCATCGTCATCCAAGAGCAGTAGATGCAGCCTTGGAAAGCCTGTTTGTTTTCCTCCCTACAAGCCACTGCTACCCCTTGGGGACCTCTTTTGGAGATGTGAAAACCTCCAGAGAAATAAACTCCTCACTCAGGAGAAAGGAGTCTTCAAGTAGTAGATAAACCATCATCACAATTTATGTTTGATGAAAGAATTCTGACATCCACCTGGACACCTCTCACCTTGTTCTCCTCAGGTATGCCAAACCCTGGATCCCCCCTGGATTCCCTGCTAGCCAGAGCACATGCAGCTGCTTCTCTTTGCCTTGGGCAAGAGGGCCCCAAATCATCTGTCAGCACTAGGCGGGCAGTACCCACATGCCAGAGGACTGACCGCAAGATTACTCACATGCATTGGCCAGTAGAGCCCTCCCCCAAGCCCAAGCTCTGGGCCCATCAGTGGACACCATCCAGCCACAGCAGATAGCTCCAGGAAGCCTGTGGGTGATGCTGCCTGAGCCAGGAAGCAAAGCCACACATGTTTCCTGTAGCATTCAGAATGGGACTAGTCTTAACCAAGAGCAGGATTAGAGTAGAGGAAGCTCCAAATGCCAACCCCATCCTGCCAGAATGATGCCACGGGGCCCCATGGCTTAGGTGACTTCCAATAGCGAGAGGGGCACTGAGCCTGCAAAGATGAAGAGGAAAAAGAAAACATTCCTGTCTGTTACACAGGCTCCAGAAACTGCTGAGCTCTTCCACAGGGGCTAACTTGAGAAAAGAAAAGAGATGGATATAGGACTTCCCATGCCTCCAAAGTCTCTTTCTCCAGTCCTGATGTCTCTTCTGCATTTCAGATTTACTCCCCAAACTTGCCTATGGGACATCTCCATATGAACGTCCACTGGTATCTCCAATTCAACATGTTCATTAAAAAGCTCATTCCTCTTCTTAAACCAGTTAAAAATTAATTCCAGCCCCACCCCCAACATTACATGGCAGTCCATGTTGATACCTGTGCAAATACATAACACCGAACAGGTTTTTTTTTAAGATATCTTTGGCTCAAATATCCCCTTTATTACTTTAAGCTTCATTAGGACTGTTGTTCAGTTGTTTTGCAGTTGTATCCAACTCATCATGACCCCTTTTGAGATTTTCTTGGCAAAGATACTTGAGGGGTTTGCCATTTCCTTTTCCAGCTCATTTTACATATAAAGAAACTGAGGCAAACAGAGCTGAATGATTTGCCCACGGTCACACTACTAGTAAGTGTCTGAGGCTGAATTTGAACTCAGGAAGATAAGTCTTCACTGATTCCAGGTCTGACATTCTATCCATTATGCCACACTTAGCTTCCTCTTCATAAGAATAGTGATTCTATTTACCTCAACTGTGAAGCTCCTCCAGAATCTAACATTGCACTGTACATTGATGTGAGGCAAGTGACAAAGAAAGAGAAGGGAAATGATCTTCCTTTGGATAACCATATTTCAGTCCATGACACCAGAAATTCCTTACCTTGGAGCTACCTTCTCCTCTTCCTTTTGTCTAACTCCCAATATCTAATGATAGTCAAGCCTGGACACTTCTACTCCTGAAACTATCTTCTCTAACATATTCTCTTCTCTTCTCTTCTCTTCTCTTCTCTTCTCTTCTCTTCTCTTCTCTTCTCTTCTCTTCTCTTCTCTTCTCTTCTCTTCTCTTCTCTTCTCTTCTCTTCTCTTCTCTCTGTCTCTCTGTCTCTCTGTCTCTCTGTCTCTGTCTCTCTCTCTCTCTCTCTCTCTCTCTCTCTCTCTCTCTCTCTCTCTCTCTCTCTGTCTGTCTCTCTCTCTCCCCATCTCTCCCCCTCTTTCTCCCTCCACATCACCAACCTTGACCACTGTAATAGCTAAGAGTGTTTACTACACATTAGATATTTAAACAATGTTTAATGAAGTCCTGACCAGGCACTAGAAAACCTAGGCTCTAGTCCCAGTTCTGCATTTGACTTACTATGTGTTCTTGGCTGTCAGTATAAGCCTAGGAAAATTGTACATTGTTTCTGAAGTCAGAGGATCTGGGTTCAAATTCTCCTTGCAGTGATTTGTGTTTGCTACCAAACTCTTTCATACTTTCAAATGGCTCAACACCAGATGCAGATATCATTTACCAATTTTTGTGATTCATCTGTGGCCGACCTTTCCTGACCCCCATGGACCATAGCTATCCAGGAGGTTTTCTTAGCAAGGATATGCAGTGGTTTACCATTTCCTTCTCTAGTAGAGCCAGTGGATCTTTTTATCCATAGGAGTATTTCAGCTGATTTGCAGCTGAAATCTCTTCAATGTGTTTTCTCCCTCACTTGAATATAAGCAGAGACTTTCTTGCTTTTTTATTTATATCCCCAGTGCTTCATAGATATAAAACTCCTAATAAATGCTTTTTCTTTCATTCATTCTTATTTCCTTTGTAGTCATGGGCAAGTCACTTGATGTTCTTAATTCTTAGTTTCCTCATCTATAAAATAAAGGTGTTGGAGCAGATGCATCTGAAGATCCTTCTCGGTCCAGATCTCTGAAGTTGTTCTACAAACTTTCCCCAGGCAGTGTCTCTATTTTTTCACTTTAAAAATGTATCTTACACTAGATGACCAATCCAGCCTCTTCCAATTCAATTGTCACTATATAGGTTCCCATGTCATTTCTTCACAATAAGTCACTGAGCATATTGATGAAAGTTAACCTTAATAAAAAAGGAAGAGACGTATAGATAGATGAAAGATGGTACTTCAAATTCTTCTCACCTAGTCCTTGGTCTAAGCCTCTCTTCAGTTCTCTAGACTAACTGACTCTCTCTTGCCAGCTCCACTAACCCATGTTCAAAGACCCAGTAGACACCAAATTTGTTGTGGTTCAATTATTTTCAGTCATATCTGACTCTTTGTAACCCCATTCAGGGTTTTCTTGGCAGAGATACTGGAACAATTTGCCATTTCCTTCTCCAACATTTTACAGAGGAGGAACTAAGGCAAACAGGGTTAAGTGACTTGCCCAGGGTCATACAGCTAGTATCAGAGGTCAGATTTGAACTTGGAAAGATGAATATTTATGACTTCAGACCTAGTATTCTGTCCACTGAGTCACCTAGCCAGTAAATAAATACCAAACAGCTCAACTACAGAAAACTATTGTCCATTTAACAAAAGAAATGCTTGGAAGGGGAGTTATCAACTACCTTTGCATTCAAATACTGATTGCACTTGCTAGAAATGAGCCTTTCCTTTTTTGGAAGCTTGAAAAATTCCCTAACCTGCCCAGCTATGAGTTAAGAAGTGCATAGGCTCTCTGGAGCCAAAAAGTCACAGGATATTGAGATCAGAAAGGGGTCATATGGGTGACAGGAACCAAGACTTTAAGAAAAGGAAGGAAAGAATTGAGGGCTCTTAGAGAAGAAAAGCAAAATGGGAAAAGACAAGGAGAAGTAAGAATGGGGGAGACAGAAAACAAGGTCTGGATAAAAAGAGAATTGAGGCAATGAAGAGGATGACAAAGCAAAGGGGGTGGTGGAAGAGTTGGGGGTGTGGTAATAGGCTCAATAGGACTCAAAAAGAGAAAGAAAAAAGTGAAGAAGGGATAGGAAACAGGCACAGTGAGTTGCCATAACCTTCTCAACTGGGAATTGCTTTGAGGATGGGGGGGAGGGGGGTGAAGTAACTATTAGGAAGGAAAACCTAACTCTCCAAATGCTTCTAATTGCTAGGTCAGAGAAGGAAGCCACAAAGCCTCTTCATTTTGGAGATCTTGTGGCATAGCAGAATGAGCATTAGACTTAGGAATCAGAAAAACCAGACATCAAATCCCACACCTCCAACACTTAGTAACTATGTCACAACAGGCAAGCCACTTAAGCAATGTCTGCCTCAGTTTCCTCATCTGTAAAATGGAGATAATCATAGCACCACATAGGTTCAAATGAGATAATGGATGTAAAGTTCTTTGCAAACTTTAAAGCATTACATAAATGTCAGTTGTTAGTATTATTCCACTGTTCCTTTCCTGAATACTTCAGTCCCTACTGATCCCCACCCACCCCACCACCTCTCCCTTTCTGAGAACAGCAAGAGAACTCTTAACAGTACCCAACAACACTCTTGATTTGAGATTAATCCTCTGTAACACAAATTAGTCTTAGATTAAATGTAATAATGATGATAGTAGTGATGATTAATATGAGCTACATTTCTATAGCTTATTATAATTTACATGGCTCTTTCCTCACTACCACCCTATGAGATACACCAACCAGAATTGTCTTCATTACCAGATGGGGAAACTGAGGCTCAGAGATAGGAGATTTGCCTAAGCAAAGCCACATAGCAAACTAGTGACTATATAAGTCTCCCGAGCTCCAGTTGAGTGCTCTACTTTCTAATCATCTACTCCTCAGTTTCTCTTTTCATCTCTAGTTTCTGGTGTGCCCATTGCTAGGTTAGTTGGATTTTTTTCAACTAGCTGATTCTAACTATGGTTTCTACCATATTCTACCCACTCCAGAAAAGTTTTCCAGCAAAGAAGGAAGGTGCCAATCCCAATCCAGAATGCCAGCTAAGGAGTGGTCACAGAAAGGAAACACTCAAGCATTGCTGCCTTGGCAGTCATAAGGAATCTGCCTTCTGTTTAGAATGAAGTCACCAAGGCAGAGCAGACTTCATCTGCAAGGGCATCCAGGATGCAGGAAGCTCTCTTGGCAAAGGCAAGAGTTTTTCTGTTATGGTTTCATAAGGCAGATTGCAATCATCTTTCCTCAGTTTCCCAAGATCCAAAGGCCCTTTAATGTTGTTGGCTGTAAGAGTCGCCAGGCGAGAGAGAAAGGAAGGAGGTGGAAGATCATGTCAAAATATAGACAGAGTTCTTCCCTTCTAAGAGATGCAGAGGTATCCTTTTCTACGTCTCTAGTGCGATACTGGGAGCAGAAGGCCAGTGACTTCTAAGAAACAGTCCCCAACCTTTCCAACTCAACAGTGATCTCTCTTTTCTCTGAACCTCCATTGCACCACACTGAATTGTCTCTAACTGGTTCACTGACATTGGTTACCACCGCCATTTGTAAGCTACTACTACCTTCTACTCTCACTACTGCTGCAACCTTGCCAGACTATAAGTTTGAGGGTCCAGAGATTATTTTATAATAAAAATAATAAGCTTGTATTTCTACAGTGCTATGAAGATCAAAAAATGCTTTCTTCACAACAACTCTAGAAAGCAAGAATTATAAGTAGTATTAGCCCCATTTTATAGATTGAACAGTTTCAGAAAAATGAATTTGCCTATTGTTATCTATATGGTAACAATGATGAAGATCATGATATCAATTATTTATATTTCTATAACACAGAAAGCAGCATGGAATATTGGATACAGAGCTGGCTCAGGAGTCAGGAAGTCTTGAGTTCAGGACCTGTCTCAGACATATACTGGTTGTATGATTACCCCACCCCACTGTGCTCCCAGGTACCTCTATAAGACTCTAAGTATTAAATAGGTTCTGATCTGCATGGGTAGTAGGAGTATCCTCACAAGTAATTCCCTATGCCAATGAAGTCATAAATCCAATCCAAAAACAAAACAAAACAAACCAACAAACCCTTTTTTCTACCATGCTAATATTTACAAAACATTATTTCTAGACATTTCCTAATTGTGTGACCCTGGGCAAGTCACTTAATCTTAATTGCATAGCCCTTACAGGTCTTCTACCTTAGAACTGATACTTTATATCAATTATAAAACAAAGTAAGAGTTTTAAAAAGAAATATCTTCTTCCTGACAATTCAATGAAGTAGACACTAGAACTGGAAGCGATTAAGTTACTGGACCAGTTTCAAGAAGTAGCAGAGTACTGTCAGAGGTTCTAACATCAAAAGACCCAGATTCAAATCTCACCTATGAAACTTATTACCCCTGTGACCTTGGACAAGTCATGAAAACTCCATGGAGCTCAGTTTTCTTATCTGTAAAATACAGGATTAGATGAATTGATCTCTTTGGTTCCTTCCAGCTCTAAATGCAAGATTCTATTATTTTTCTTAAGTGTAAGTGTTAGAACTAGGACTCAAATCCATGTTACAAGGGAGGCACAATCCTGCTTTATATAAGGAAGAATTTCCTAATCAATGATGAATTAGGTTGCTTTATAAAGCAGTGAATCCTCTAGCCATGACTGGGTTCAAACTGAATCTTCTGGTTAACCATTTATCATGGATGCTATTATGCTATATTAGAATGGATGCTTTCTCAGATCTCCTATTCTATGAATTCAAGTCTAGTGTTCTTTCTTCTAATCTGATCTACTTTTTCCCCTTTTTGTTTTGGGGTTTTTCCTTTAGCAGGGCTAGGCAAATGGAAGGCACTCAATAAAAGTCTTGTTGGCTGATCAGTTGCCCCATGACATTAACTTTCATTTGATCAGAAGCCATTTATCAAAGCATGCCAGTGTGCATGACAAAGCAAGCAACCATTTGAAAAGCCTACCTTGGGTTTACCATGAAAAAGAAGGCAACTTTCAATCAGCGGTTATATACTCAGAATAACATATTATTATTCTCTTTGAAGACATGTGGAATGGCCCAGCTGATACATTGTTTAAACACCGTGTGACAGATTTTCCTTCTGAATTACTGGAATTGAAGACCAGGGGCAGGCACATTTCAGGGAAAACACTGACAAGTCCGAGAAGAGAACAACCTGGATGAGGAGGGCACTCAAAACCATGCCAGAAAGGACTGCTTGCAGGAACTCTAATATCAACTCATATACTTTTTTTAAAACATAATTTATACCCTTCTATATCATCACACCTAAAAAATAGTTTTTTTTGTTGCACTAAAGAAAATAACTAGTTTATTTTCAGAAATGAAAGACAAGGAGCAAAGAAGCTAATGAGAGCCACAGGAAGAAGCCTCTTCAGCAAGAACTAACATTTATATTAAGGTTTGCAACCCTCTTTGCATGCATCTTCTCAGTTGATTCTCAAAACCTGTGATGTAGGTGCAAATTATCTCCATTTTATAGATGAGGAAATTGAGATTAAGTGAGGTTAAGTGATTTGTCCAAGATCACATGGTAAGTGTCTGAAGAATGTCTTTCTAGGGGACAGGTAGGTAGCTCTGTAGCTATAGCACCTGTCCTAGAGTGAAGAAGACCTAGATTCAATCTAGCTTCACATGCTTCCTAACCCCTCTAATCTAGACCTTGCTGCTCTTCTGTTTTAGAATTGATACCAAGATAAAGGGTAATGGGAAAGGAAGGACGAGGAAGGAAGGAAGAGGAAGGAAGGATGAGGAAGGATGAGGAAGGATGAGGAAGGAAGGAAGGAAGGAAGGAAGGAAGGAAGGAAGGAAGGAAGGAAGGAAGGAAGGAAGGAAGGAAGGAAGGAAGGAAGGAAGGAAGGAAGGATGAGGAAGGAAGGAAGGAAGGAAGGAAGGAAGGAAGGAAGGAAGGAAGGAAGGAAGGAAGGGAGGGAGGGAGGGAGGGAGGGAGGGAGGGAGGGAGGGAGGAAGGAAGGAAGGAAGGAAGGAAGGAAGGAAGGAAGGAAGGAAGGAAGGAAGGAAGGAAGGAAGGAAGGAAGGAAGGAAGGAAGGAAGGAAGGAAGGAAGGAAGGAAGGAAGGAAGGAAGGAAGGCAGGAAGGCAGGAAGGAAGGAAGGAAGTCTTTCTGACTGCACATTGAGTATTCTATTCACTATACTACATAGCCCAAAGCCTTGCTTATATGCTGGAGAAGAAAAGACTTGAAGGTAGAGGGGGACCAAATAGATGCCATCAAGCATTTTAAGAGCTGTCACATCAAAGAGGGATTGTACTTGATTTGCTAGACCCCAGAGGGCACAACTATCAGTCAAGGATTGAAAACTGCAAATTGAAAAACTTCAGCTCAACATAAGAGAAAATCATCAAACAATTAGAGCTGCCCAAAAGCATAATGGACTGTCTTTGGGAGGTAATGAGCTCCCTATTCATCAATGGAAGTCTATATTGGACTTGCTCATCCCTGGAGCAGAGCCCAGATGATCATTTTGCAAGAATGTTGTAGAGGAAACTTGCTTGTTCAGAATTTGACTCGTCAATGTCTGAGGTCTCTCCCAGATCATAGCCCTTATCTCCCAGGGTGGTAGTTGTTTTTTAAACCCTTGCCTTCTGTCTTAAAAGGAATACTAAGTCTGGTTCCAAGACAGAAGAGGGATAATGACTGAGTAGTAGAAGCTAAGTGATTTGCCCAGGGTCACACAGCTAGGAAGTGTCTGAGGAGAGATTTGAATCCAGGACCTCCCATCTCTAAGCCTCTACACCTGCCCTCCCCCCCTACCCCCAGGGTTTTTGTAAGTTTAAAATAAGATACCACCTAAAGGGGCCTTAAATGTTTTATAAATGGTATGATGATGATGTCAGTCCCACATAAAATTCGGGCTCCCCAAAGTTCAGTCCCCTAGCCATGCCCTTGGCACTGTTGGGATTGATGGGACCAAGAAGTTGGTCCTGTGAGTCCCACCAGCAACAGATCAGGCTCGTTCCCTTCCCTTGCTACTGCCCCCAAGCTTGGGTCTGCTCTGCTCTGGCTCCAGTTTCCCTCTTAGCTTCTGAATCCTCTCCGGTATTGTCACAGAAAATACCCTTCAGCCTAGTCGTACAACAAAAGCTATTTTTTACAAATGGGATGATTTCTGTGAGTATAAACTGTAATCACATTGGTAATTACTGGTGCATGGAGTTTATACTGAGTACAGCTCAGAGCAGTTTAGGAAGGAAATCCTAATTCAAGAGCTCAGTTGTCAATTCCGTCCAATTCAACAAAGCAATTATTAAGCACCCATTATATGCCAGGCACTGTGCCCAGCATGGTGTTTGGATGGCAGGGGCCAATATTTTCCTACCCCCAAGCCTCCCACAGTCCTTTGCACACAATGGAATCATTTAACAAATGCTTCAGCTGAGCTATATGCGAAAATCCCTTCCCATGTTGTCATTCTGGGTTCTGACATCTCTCTCAGCTCCCCAGTTCTGTGATTCTGTGGCTTCTGCACTCCCCTTCCCTCTCCTGGCTCAAACTGGCCTGTGTACCACCATTCGCCCACCTCCCACCCCCCATGAGCTACCAAGCTGTTCACGAAGGTCTAATTTGGTTCCCACCTCCTACTGAACTGTCATGAACTGTCCTCTGTCTCCCTCCTTACCACCAACACCCTGCTTTGCCTTATTATTCCAGAGCTGCCTCCCAGTACAGCAAGGAGACTTCATCGCTGCTACCTAGCAGAAATCGCATAGTTTATTAGCACAAACAATTGGGTGACACAGCTGCGAGCCACCCACTGTCATAATCCTGCCCATACCTTTGCACTTGCCTTTGAGAACTTCTCTTTTCTATTCCCCCTTGTTCTCTTTAACACCAAATTGTACCTGGAACTCATTTGTTATTCTACAGGCTCTAGCTTATGCTTCCTCTATAACCAGAATGCTTTTTTTAAAACCCTTATCTTCTGCCTTGCAATCAATACTAAGCATCGATTCCAAGGCAGAAGAGGGTAAGGGCTGGGCAATGGGGGTTAAATGACTTGCCCAGGGTCACACAGCTGGGAACTGTCTTGGGACCCATTCAAGCGCAGGACCTCCTGTCTCCAGACTTGGATCTCTATCCATTAAGTGAACTAGCTGCCCCATTCTTAGACTATTTCAAACACAGATGTTCTCTCATTGCCCTCAATCCAACCACTCCAAAAGATCACAGAGAGCAGCTTAACTAATACAGTGGTGGTGGTGCTATTCGGTCACGTCCAACTTTTCATGACCTCATCTGACGTTTTCTTGGCAAAGATACTAGGCTGGTTTGCCATTCCCTCTCCAGCTCATTTTACAGACGAGGAGCTGAGGAGGAGTTAAATGACTTGCCCAAGGTTACACAAGTAGTAAGTCTTATCTGAAGCCAGATTTGAACTCAGGAAGATGAGTCTTTCTGACTCCAGCCCCAATGGTCTATCTGCTATGCTATCTAACTGCTCCCTTGACTAAAGACCAGAAGTCAAAGAAAAACCTGAAATATGATAGTAGATTTTTTTTTTTGCTTTCAAGTTTCATCAGCATTTTGCTTTCAAGTTTCATAGTAACTCACTATATCCATGAATACAAAAGTGAAAATATTGCTTTTATTCTTACATATGGGGAAACCAAGGCTCAGAGAGAAAGTAATTTTGCCCAGGCTCAGCTAGTAACAGAAAAGATTCTAAAATTCAGGTTTTCTGGCTCCGAGTCCATTTCTCAGTTCCACTATACCCCACCCCTTCTCAAGATAATCTAATTCCTTTTATATTGCATATTTACAGCCAACTTTCAATTACACACACCATCTGACCAGTGGCATAAATAACCAGAAAATATTCAGAACATATTAAGTAACAATTTGTAAGAGCAGTGGGTTTTCCTTCCTATTTCAAGAGACTTTTCTCAAAAATATGCTCAATGACAGAAGGAAAGCAATTTGTACTTTTAAATTTCCATTAGCTAATAAATACTCAGAATAGACTGGATGGATCCTTGGAGTATCATTCAGGCCTAGAGAATTACAAATGTTTCAACTTGTTATGGAGTCACAAATGTTCAGTGATCAAAAGAAAATGAAGAGACCTTAGAGGCAATCCACTTAAGCTCTTTGTTTGTTTCTAAATCCTTAGTTTCTGTCTTAGAATCAATACTGTGTATTGGTTCCAAGGCAGAAGAGCAAGAAGGGCTAGGCAATGGGGGTTAAGTGACTTGCCCAGGGTCACACAACTAGGAAGTGTCTGAGTTCATATTTGAACCCAGAACCTCCTGTCTCTAGGTCTGGTGCTCTATCCACCTTGCTGCCCCCTCCTTTGTTTTACAGAAAAGGAAACTCAATCAGGGAAAGATGGAATAATTTGTCCAAAGTCACATGGAAAATGACTAGAAGTGTTGGGAAAAGGATTCTAGTCCCAGAAGCTAGTACAATTACCCTACACTGTATTTGTATTTCCAGACTTTTGTTCTGATTAACTAAGATATTCTGCTCAGTAGGTATTCTAGTTCACCACTTGATGAGCTTCTTTAAAGGCCAATCTCTCTCTCACTTTCATCTAAGTTCTTTGTTATTCAGTCATATCCAAGTCCTCCTGATCCCATCTGGGGTTTTCTTGGCAGAGATACTGGAGTGGTTTGCCATTCCTTCTCTCTTGGCCATTTCTTTAGTAAGTTCCATTTTACAAATGGGGAAATTGAGGCACTGGCCTAGATTCATACAAGTAGTAAGCAAGGCCAGGTTAGAACTTGGGTCTTTCTGACTGCACCCAATGTTCTATCCACTGTGTCACCTTTTTCTTTGACTTACAGTGGTCTATTCTTTTTTCCTCCTGAAATTTCAGTCCAATTTTCTCCTCCCTCCTTTCCCTTTCCCCTCTCTCCCCCAGGGAAGAATATAACCATTCTAAGCCTAATTTATAGTCTCACTCAATGCAATCTCCCTGCCAAATCAAAGTGTTTATAACAAAATCGCATCACTAGCATGGCTGCCATCAATTACACCCCCTTGAGAAAAATGTGCCTTGTCACCGAAAACCCTGCTGGCATTCTTTACACTGGATTGGCTTTATTGAAACATTGAGCTAAAGAAAAATTATTTGCAAAGAATTCCTTACACACTGGGGTGCCTTTCTGGGCATCTTTTCTATTCTATTTCTGTGTAATTCTCCTAGAAGGGTGCATGGGTCCTGTAGCCAGAAGAACACTACACACCTGATTGGGTCATGGGCCAGCTCTGTACCTCTCTGAGCCTTTGCTTTGTATTGCAATAATGAAGGGAACAAAGAGGAAAAATTATGCTTTGGAAAAATTTAAAAACATAGGACATAGCAAGGTAAGGCACAATTAAATATAGACTCTCCCTTTTTTTTTTCATGGAAAAGGGGGCTTTGCCCAAGGTCTTGAACCTAGTTGTTGTCAAGTTGAGGCAAAATGCCACATTGAAAGCTTTTTTGTGCAATCTAAATATAAGTCTGAAGAAGATTTTGGACCAAAGGAGATAAAAGGGCATAGAGAAAAAGACATTTTGTCCCTATTTTAATTCTAAGCTCAGTAGGCACATCACTTTTCATATAAGGTCTCTTCTGAGTCCCATCCTCACATTATCTGAGATTATTTATCCTGTAATCTGCTCCTTGAGAGCAGGGACTATCTTTTGTCCTCCTTTATATCCCAAGTACTTAGCACAATGACTGGCACATAGTAGGTGTTTTTAAAAGGCTGGTTGACTTGGCTGGACCCTAACACTTATTGCTTCTGCCCCCCAAAATTTTATTTTGCATTTATTATGTATATACTTATATATGTACATATTATCGCCACTGATGAATAATAAGATCCTTGAAGGTAGGTACTCTCTCATTTTTGTTTTTATATTCTCATTTGCTTGTCACAGTACCATGTGTGTTGCAGGTATTTAGTAAGTGTTTGTTGAATGATTTTTGTGATTGGTTCCAATGCCATCCTTTTGAGGATGAGGAAACCAAGAGAAAGAGAATTGACCAAAATCACTCAGTTAATTATTGAGAGCAGAAACAAGAACTTACTGCAACATGTTCCCATTCAACTCCATTTATCTGTGCAAATACAATTATTCCATAGTCCTTAAGCCCTCGTGTACATAGTTTAGGACATATTTATTTGTTCTTGCATATTTTTCTTTATTGATCTTCATTAAGTATCTGCTTGTCCTACTTTCTTCCTTTACAGTTTCATTTACAACAGTTTCAACTATCCCATCACGGTAAAGTTGAAAGGAGGCTGGATTTGGAGTCAAATTTCCATAATCTGTCACTGCTGTTTGCTACCTGAGTGATCTTGGGTAAGTCACTTAAATTCTTTGAGTCTTAATTCTTCATCTATAAAATGAGAGTGGCTGACTAGATAGCTCTAAAGTTTCCTATAGTTTTAAGTCTGTGATCCAACCAGATGACTTTCAGATCTATTTCTTCATCCTTAACCTATCTCCAAAGCTCCATACCATCATATTCAACTGCCTACAGAACATGTCCATCTGGATCTCCCTGAGGGAAGCTCAAACTCAATTTGTCAAAGCCAAGTTCCTCCTTCAGACTTCATTATGGTTAGTCATGTACCAAATTTCCTGTTTGAAACTCTAATGTTACCTGTGACCCTTTCTTCTCCCTCATTTCTTATATTGAATCAGGGTTCCAGATCCTAAGGACTCTGATAATTCAATCCCTCTCCTATGTGTACCCTCCCTCCTCTCTAGCCTCATTCCTGTCTATCTGGATTAATGAAAAACCCAAAGCTGTAACTACAGTAGGATCATCAGGATTTTGCTCTAGTGTGTCGATGTTTAGAGAACACATTTGGTTTCAGCAAGCAGGAATAAGTGAGCTTACCACCTAGTTAGCAAGAATAATTAGTTAAAATAGGAAGCTAGCAGATGGTAGGATTTCTCCCCCCTGCAACTACACCCCAGGTGCATTTCTCCTGCCTGATCTTCCTTGGCTCCTCCTACCTGGCAGTAGTCTTCCCAGCAGCAATTTTTTTTTCATATCCCTCTCCTTCAAAGGACCTAGAGTCCCAAGATCTAAAGTCTCTCCTTCCCCACCCAAATGATCCTTTATTAAAAAGTGACTTGAGTCTTGAGGCCATATTTAAACCTAAATCTTCCTGACAAAGTTCAGCATTTTATCCAACTCTATCTATGCAATATAGCTTTTCCAGGAAATAAATACTAGCTTGGGATTGTGAAGAGGGGAATTTCTACCTGAAACAAAAAGTAGGGAGAAAAGAGATAAGACAATACAGTGGAAAGAGCCCCGAATTTAGGGTCAGAAGATCTGCGATTGAATATCAATTCTCCCATTCATTACATGAGTAACATTGGCTTAGTCATGTCAACAGTCTGGGTCTACATTTCCTCATCTGCAAAATGCAGGGTCTAGATGTTATCTCAAAGGTTCCTTCCAGCTCTAACATTGATGATCTGATGAAAAGAGGCCCCCTGGATCCAGGGTGAAAGGTACAACAGCCTGAAATGGAAACTAAGGAAGAGAAAGGGTAAACAGAGATAGCAACTGGACCTGTGATTTAACTAGTAGAGAGAATGTAATAATGTATGGCTGGAAAAGATGAGAAAGCTGAGCACCACAGAATCACTGCTTTAGAATTATAGTGCTAGAGATTTTTGAGAGTCCCTTGAACAACAAAGAGATCAAATAAGTCAATACTTAAAGAAATTAATTCAGACTATTCATTATAAAGACAAATACTGAAGCTGAAGCTTAACTTCTTTGGCAACATAATGAAAAGATAGAAATCAGGAAAAGACCCTGATGCTAGGAAAGATTAAAGGCTAAGACAGCAGAGAATGAGACGGTTAAACAGTGTCATATAAGCAAGGAACATGAACTTGGACAGACTTCAGGAAATAATGAAGGACAGAAGGGGGTGGTGTGCTATGGTACACAGGGTCATGAAGAGTCAGAAATGACTGAACACCTACAATCACTAAATAAACATCCTCTAGCAGTTCAGGTCAACACCTTTTTCACAACTTAGGGATTTAGAGAGTTGCCTAGATTTTGTTAGATGGTAGGAATAGTGGAAAGAATTCAACACAGAAGACCTGTGTTCCAAAAGTGCCTTAGATAATTAAAAGCTTTGTGATTTTGTAAAATGGGAATAATAATAGCAACTACTTCATGTGGTTGCTGTAAAAACCCAATGAACAAGCATATGTAAAGTACATTGCAAAGTTCAAAATGCTATCAATATAAGTGCTTCAAATGCTAGTTATTATAATTACTTTTATAGCATCAAGAGATTAAATGACATGTCCAGAGTCACACAGACAATATTTTTTCAGGGGTAGGACTCAAACTCAGGTCTTCCTGGCTTCAAGGCCAATTCTCTGTCCATTCATTGAAAAGGAAAGAACAAAAATTCACTTCTTCATCCCCACCAGACTGCTTCTTCCTTCCTCCACTTCTTATTCTCCTTATGCATGTACCTCTGCCTCTCCTACTCACCAGATTAGAGGAAGAGGCTGTCCCCCAGTCCTGACACACAATCATTTGGAGATACTTCTATTAAGACAGAGGATAGATTCCTCCTCCTCTCCCTTCTGAAACTGCACTGGGGCAAAGTTAGGATCAATGTGTCCTGAGACACAGGAGTAAATCGAGCAGATTGTCTTTCTAAGGACCGATAATACTAAATGTAAACACTATCTTTTCCTCATCACCAAGTCAGCTCCATACTATCCCTCAGATGCAAAGAAAGGAAAAAATTATCCCCTTTTAATTGGACAAAAATATTCACAGGTCATTTAAATTCTACAGCTTTAGACCTCCCACAGGCCATCCATTTTGGGGCAGAAAATAAAGGACTGGGAATTATTTGGTTGAAAAAGAATAAGAAGGCAAGTTTGGTTTGTTGGAAAGAAAGAGATAGAGAATTTATATTCTAGTCCCCCTCGATAGGCACTGCCTATGTTATCTTCGATATATCACTTAACCTCCTTGGGTCTTAGTTCTTTATATATAATGCAGAAGATCCTTCCCAGCCTGTTTTAAAAGAAAAAAAAATAAGCTCCATAGTTCAAATACTACAGTCTATGATGTCAGAGTAAGTAACAGCTGGGAGGAGGGAGAAGATTCACCACAAACAGAGGGGCAAGAACAAAAGGTCACCAAGGATTCAAGGGAAAGAGGACTCCAATGTTGCCACCAGTCAGCTCCAACAGAAAGAGAGAGATTCAGAACTTAGCAGGGTCAACAAATGGCTTTGGTGCCTTTCCCATTTCCCCAGCTCGAGCTTTCACACAGTGAGTGAGCTTGGTGCTTCTTTGTCTTGACCCCAATCTTGTGCTTTGTGGACAAAGGCCTGGGTGGACTGACCTTCACGTCCCAGAGGGAATGTTTGAAGGGAAAATGAGCCAATCAGGGAGCCCCAGCTCTTGGTTACAGCTGTCACATGGTAGCTCCGCCAGAAATATACAGCTTGCTTTGTGCTAATCCCTGCTGGCTTGGCAGCAGACCCAGGCTAAAGGCCTTACCTGAGGCAAGCCTGCCCTTTTTTGTCTTTCTTCCAGTATATCTATAGGATAATAATGATAAGAAAAGACATTGTGTGGTGAAGTAGAAACCCTGTCAGAATTCCTGGGTCCACAGACAGGTGCTGATATTTGCTTAGGCAAAACACTCAAATCTCTCTGGGTCTTGATTTCCTCATCGATAAGGGAATCGGGCTGGATGATCTCTAAGGATATTTCTGGATCTAAATTTTTTGATCATATATAATTATATAAGAGTATAACATAAAATAATACAATATATTATATATCCTATTGTAGAAAAATATAATATTATAATAGAAATATAACATAACGTAACGTAACGTACCATAACATAATATAATATAATAGTAGAGAGATATCCATAACTAAGAGAATGAGAAGTCTTCTGGCTTACCAGAATCAGAGGTGGCCTTGGGATGCAGGAAGGCCTGGACTCAAGTCTTTTTTTTTTTTAAACCCTTACCTTCCATCCAAGGCAGAAGAGTGTTCAGGATTAGGTAATGGGGGTTAAGTGACTTGACCAGGGACACATAGCAAGGAAGTGTCTGAGGTCAGATTTGAAGCCAGGACCCCTTCTAAATGGACAAAACTATTCACAGGTCATTTAAACTCTACAGCATTAGACCTCCCACATGCCATCCATTTTGGGATCCAGAAAATTATCAGGATAAAGGACTGGGATAAAGGATAGAGCCACCAAGCTGCTCCCTGGCCTCAAGTCTTGCCACTGATTCTGTGAGCCTGGACAAGTTACTTGACTTCTCTGTGGCCCATACAACTTTCCAAGGGGTCAGAATTGTTGCCTATCTGCATAGGGAGAGCTCCCTACTCTGATGAAATAACAGATGATCCTGAACCCCCCACAATGAAAACAAATAAGTAGAAGGGGAAAATAACTAAGATGCCGTCTAGTAATGGTACTAAATTGCCAGAACCTTGATTGAGAGAGACAGGAATCATGCAGCGAGCCGAGAAACGTGCTCCCAAATAACAATACTCCTCCGTTTTGATGTCACACTTTGCCACTCACTCAGCCGGGCCTCAGAATAGCAGTGAGTGCAGGAGCACCTTCCACAGATAACTGGATGCCATGATCTCCACTTTACAGTTTGGGAAGCTGAGAAGGGCTCAGAACACCAGCGAAGCCCTCTGAATCCCAGCCCTCTGGGCTCGCCTCCTTAGTGGTATTTTGTGCCGTCCTGTCCTTGTTGTTTTCTTGTTGTGGGAACTCTGGGGGTGGGACAAGACAGTCACCAAATAAGAAGCCTGAGGACGGCTCTGCTGAATGGCACAAGGATGAGGAGAGGGAGAATCAGGGGAACGGGTCGTGATTTTTAATGAGGGGAGCCCTAGTGGGACATCCCTCTCTTACCTCCTCTGAACAAAATGTAGGAGGCCCCCTCCCTCTCTTCCAGGAAGGAAAACGGCAGTTCTCCCTCATCAACACTTCTTTAATGGAGACTAATGGAAATATCCCACTGATGCACACAGCCTGGACCCAATCGACACCTCCTTCATGCTTAGATGAATAAAAAAATGGGAAACCCTGCAGAGTGATCTCCCTTTTTAAAATCATTTTTATTTTATTTTATCTTAGTCCTAACCTACCTCAGTCAATAGACTCCTAGATAGGAGTTGAAAAGGACCTCAGAGGCCATCCATTACAACCTCCCTCCTTTTACAGACAAGGACACTGAGGCTCAAAGTAATGAAGTGACTTTTCCAAGGTCACCTGATTAGAAATTGGTAGAGATGGGATTTGAACTCAGCTCACCTGACTCCAAAACCAGAATTCTTTAAACAATACCACGCCATCATCATGCCGCCTTTTCAAGAAGGACCCAAAACATTGTTAGCATTTTCTCATTTGTAGCCAGCCTCCCCACTGGAAAACATGGAGGAGATGATGACTTTCTTCCATCCCCAGCATACCCAGACCAATTTCTAAAAGGAATCTGGTTCCCAGTGAAATTACATATTACTGTATACCTCACTCTTCAAAGCACTACGGAATATTAAAATGACAAGAATAATGACTAGAATTTGTATAGTGCTTTAATGTTTGCAAAACACTTTATAAATATTATTTCACTGTGCCCTCCCAATAACCCTGAGAACCACCTACCTGCTTGGAAAGGATTGCCTTAGAAATGAAAATATTAAAGTTGGAAGAAACATGAGAACATAGAATGTTAGAGCTGAAATGACCTCGGAGATCAATTCATCTAAATTCCCTTATCGTGTAGATAAAGAATCTGAGGAGATAGCAATGTGCTGGGTGCACCTCTATTAGTCTAGGGCGCTATGCTAGATACAAAGGGTAGAAATAAAAACGAGATAGCCCCTGCCCTCAATAATCTCACATTCCACTGGGCAGGGGGGGACATGTTAACCAATAAATAAATATATTTGTGTGTATGTCTATATGGGAAGAGAACAAGAGAGGGGAGGAGGGGTACATGAGAAACAGACAGAGAGTCAGAGAGAGAGAGAGAGAGACAGAGAGAGAGAGAGAGAGAGAGAGAGAAAGAGAGAGAGACAGAAACAGACAGACAGACAGACAGAGACAGAGAGACAGACAGAGAGAGACAGAGAGACAGACAGAGAGAGACAGAGAGAGAGAGAAAGAGAGACAGAGAGACAGAGAGACAGAGAGAGAGAGAGAAAAAGAGAGAGAGAGAGAGAGAGAGAGAGAGAGAGAGAGAGAGAGAGAGAGAGAGACAGAGACAGAGAGAGAGACAGAGAGAGGGAGGGAGGGAGAGAGAGAGAGAGAGACAGAGAGAGGGAGGGAGGGAGAGAGAGAGAGAGAGAAAGAGAGAGAGAATATAAATAAAAGGTCAAGGAAGGAGAATACTACTCTCACATTCAAGAAAGGGAACAAGAAGAGATGGGGACATAGGAAAGGGACAGGGGAGAAAGGAGAGGAGAGAGAAAGGGAGATCAAATTTCTGATTATCTGAGTGACCTTAGATAAGTCACTTAATCTCTTTGAGGAACAATCTTCTCTTCTATAAAAATCAATGGGTTTGGAATACATGACCTCTTTGCTCCCTTCAAACTCTAAATCCTTTACAGTTTACAATGTCCCTGAAAGGTAAGGCATGTAGGCATTAGTAACCCTATTGAACACATGTGGAGAATAAAATTTAGGAAAGTGAAATGACTTCTCCAAGATCACACACATAGGAATGGGTAGAATTGAGACTTGAGCCCAGGCCTGGAGGCCTCTCAGTTCAATATTCTCTCTGCTATCCCAACCTGTTCTCTTCTAGTCTCTCCTCACTCAAAATCTTTTTATTCAGCTTTCCTCAGATGTACTTTCAAAGTCAAAAACTTTAAAAGAAGCTAGTTGGATTCCTTTCATTTAAGTTTCATTTTTTGCCCTTTAAACTTGAAATGAGAAGGAAAGAGAGGGATTCATCCCACATACATTCTGCTTAAGCACCCCCAACTCCCCAAAGGATGCAGGATTTTGACTCCTAGATTCTAAAGTGAACAAAGTATGTCTAGTCTAAGTGGTCCCAGTCCAGCATCTCCTTATACCTAATTTCTATAGTGCAGTTATCCCCTGGAGTTTAGCTTTGAGGTTTTTTCCTCCCCTTCATCACTATTTTTTAAAACCCTTAAGCTTTGGTAACATGCTAAGAAAAAAAGCATGCTAACACAGATGATGCTACTAGTAAACTTGTCCTGAGTAACATTTCTATACTATATTTCACTGATGAAGCTAAAACTGAGGGCATTTCACAGTCCACATAACTCAAGAGCTCTGCCACAAATTCTCCTTCCTCTGACCTTGAAACAAATTCTCTCTCCAACTCTCCCTTACAAATACTCTCAGTGCTCATCAGTTCAAGATTAACTGCAGTTTGGGTCAGTTCCTTATTTTATCCAATACTACCTTAAAATGACACATTCTTCCTCTTCTTTCTCAGTCTTAAGATCATTTAAAATAAATTATTCCAAAAATGTCAAATGATTTTTTCCCATTAGCTTACTAGAAAAAAATGTTTTGGGGGGTGTGGAATACTAGATATGGACATCAGAGGGAGTGGAAGCAAATGTTGTTGGTACATGGTGACTTCAGATTTCCATCACAAACAAGAGATGGAAATTACAAACTAAGAAAGGTAGCAGGAGTATTACAGAACATGAAATGCCATCCTCGGTAAACACCATCCTGAAAACATTCCTTTCCCCCTCCAACATGCCTACATACTCCCTGCCCAGCAAGGCTCTAATGACCTCTCCATATGGTAGCAACCTAGGCAGAATGATTTGCTTCTTTAGAAGAAAAGAAAAAAGAAAATCCTAGTTGATAAAAGGATGGGTTAAAAAGTATCGACATTTTTCAAGTCCTTATAGTTTACGGTGATTTCTTCCCAGAGACCCTCTGAGATAGTTAATGAAACACTCATTTTATCCACTTTAGAATTTTAGAAACTAAGGCTTTAGAAAATGAAGGAACTCGTCCATGACCCCACAGTTAGTTATTGAGCTGAGCTTAGGTTCGTGTTTCTAGGAATTCACCATTTTCGTTTCCCACCATATTCTTGCTTCACGAATATGAAGCCCATGAGTGATTGCTGGTTAGGTTAGGTAATTGCCAAGGTGATTTCCAACTCAGATGCTAAGATTTTACAACCTTGTCTACCCAGATGCTTATATAACTTACTCTGGCCAAGAGTCTGGAAGGGGCAAAAATTCCCAAGTCCAGCTTTTGAAAAGAGCAGAAATAACTCATGTAAAGGGTAATGGTTAAGTCAGATGGGAAACCACTGATCCACACCTGATCCTGGATACACTGAGTTTCTAGCCTTTCTTGTGGCTCTGAGCTGTTCATTCACCTGTGAACGAACAACCAATATGGAGGCAATTAGCCAAACCCAGAAGCCATGTCTGAAACATATTAAAGTTCACAATGTCTCATCCTCTCTTCTGCAACCACCAATGTTATCTATGGGAACAGATGCTGAGCAAGGAGTGCACATAAAATCTGTGTACACCATGGCTAACTTCCAAGGAAAACAGTACAAGAATTATTTATGAAAAGGATAATAAAATGCTATATTCACAGGTAGTGTTCCCTAATTGACTCATCCCCCTTCCATGGCCTTTAACATTTTGGATTTTAGAAACTTACTAGAATGGCCAGAGAGGAGGATTCCTCTTAATTCTAGTGCCTTGCCTCTGTTGGTTATTTCCTATAGAACTTGTTTGCATGTTGTTGTGCCTTCCTTCATACACTCTTGGCATACAATCTGGCATATAGTGGGCACTTAAGAAATGTTTATTGACTTTAACTTTTAAATGTCAGGCAGTTGTCCTGGAATCAGAGAATATCAAGTGAGAAAGGACTTTAGAATGATGAAATGACTCTAATTTCATAGCACTCCACAGTCAGAACGTACATGAGAGATCAGCCTCCTTCCTCCATCCCATCCCCAACTTTTTTTTAACAAATGATTAAATCAAAGCCAAGAAAGATGGAATGACCTCTCTCCAAGGTCACGAAGCTACTTGGTGGCAGAGCCAGTACCAGAACTCGGTCCAATGTTCTTTCTACTTTACCCAGCATCATTTCATCTCCCACTCTGCAGGGTGCATAAGAGCCAATGATTTTATTTTTTTTAATTTTGAAAAGAAATTCTTTTAAAGGCTTTTCTAAATTTAAAACCTTTTATGAAAAGATGCAACCTATATAAAGATAACTAAGATCTGTTGAAGCTCAAAGATGACATCACAGGATGGAGATCATAGCTTCTAATTATATAGTATTTGAGATAATATATTCATGTAACCCTTTTAGAAAAAAATTATAAATAGCTCACCAAAGGCTGTGGAGTTTTTCAGGGGTTCAATCTCATGATGTTTCTATGGATTATTTTATTCTTTTAAATGTTCTGTCTTATAATCGATACAATTATCAGTTCCTATGGTGAAAGAGCAATAAGGGCTAGGCAAAGAGGGTTAAGTGACTTGTCCAAGGTCATACAGCTAGGAAGAATCTGAGGCCAGATTTGAACCCAGGTTCTCCCCATTCCGGACCTGGAACTTATTCCACTGAGCCACTATGGTGCTTGCCCCTACAACTTATTTTAAAAGAAAGATACTCTACCCCAGGGGTATCAGCATTCAGTCAGTTCAATGGATAATAAACATCAAAAGAAGAATGGTGTTGAAAATTGTAAAGAACACTGGATTTAGAGGAGATGTGGCTTCTCATCTAAACTTTATCACTTAGTACCTAAAATCAGCTAGGTGGTACTGCCCAGAGAACACTGGACTTAATGAAGAAGACCAGACTTCAAATCCTGCCTGGAATACTTACTAGCTATGTGACTCTGGGCAAGTCTCTTAAGTTCTCTGCGCCCCAGTTTCCTTATCTGTAAAATGGAAATAACAATGGCACCTGCTTCCCAGGGTTGTTGTGAGAAACAAATGAAATCATACAGAAAGCATGTGGCAAACTTAAACTGCTAAATGAATGTTCATTGCAATTATTACTTCTATTTACATGGTATCGAGTGATCCTTTAATTTCCTTGAGCCTCAGTTTCCCTCGTTGATAAAATGAGGATGATGGAAATTTGCACTATCTTCCTCTTATGTGGTGAGGATCAAATGGAATAAAGCTATATTGTGGCAATGATCAACTTAGCTATTCTGATCCAGACAATTTTCCAAGCCAGTTCCAAAGGACCTATGATGAAAAAAGCTATCCACCTCCATGGCAAGAACTGATGAATTCTGAGCACAAATAAAAACATACTTTTCTCATTTTCTTTAATTTTGTTGCTTTTTTCTTTGTTTTTGCAACATGGCTAAATGAAAATATGTTTTACATGACTTTGAAAATGTAATGGGGAAATAGTTAACAGAAATAAATACAAATATAGTAAAACAGATAATATTACATTATAAAAAGAGTACAGCTCAGGTATTCACTCCTATAAAAGGACTCTCCTAATCTCCTCATATCTGAACAATTTTAATTTAATGATGCAGAAATTATTCTGGACCTACTCAAAATGTATATTTTAATGAGAGGCACAATGGATAGAGATGTGGCCTCAAAAAGCAAGAAGGCGTGGATTCAAGTACTGCCTCCTTCATGTATCAACTTTGTAATGCCAGGCATTTCTCAGTGTTTCAGACACACACACTTCTCACCCTAGGATTTGAAGGCACAGGTGATGATCGACCTATAAAGGGAGCCTCCTATAGCAATGGAGTCACAGCCCTAGTACAGCAGAAAGAGAAAATTATATTAAGAATAAACAAAAGAGATACTGAGAAAAAGACTAAGGAAGAACTTCTCCCCTAATGATTTCAACAACATACTTAAACAGGTGCTCTCTATTTAGAAAGTAAGCTCTTGGAGGACAATGAGTGTTTCTTTTTTGTCTTTGTGTTTCCAGCACCTAGCCCAGTGCTGGACACATAGTCAGCCTTCCAAAAATGCTTATTGACTCAGATTGTACCACCATGAATATCAGATCCCACTGCATAGCTACTTCATACCAGATGGCTTTCCCCCTCCCCCAAATGCTAGGGGAAAACTAAAGACAGAAGAAAGGAAAGGAAAGGAAAGGAAAGGAAAGGAAAGGAAAGGAAAGGAAAGGAAAGGAAAGGAAAGGAAAGGAAAGGAAAGGAAAGGAAAGGAAAGGAAAGGAAAGGAAAGGAAAGGAAAGGAAAGGAAAGGAAAGGAAAGGAAAGGAAAGGAAAGGAAAGGAAAGGAAAGGAAAGGAAAGGAAAGGAAAGGAAAGGAAAGGAAAGGAAAGGAGTTAATTCCAAGACTAAATCAAATATAGCACTACACTGGATCTGGTAATGAAATCCCAAACAGTTAAATTTTAAAAGTCCTATTAAAAGTTTCAACCCATTAACCTTTCTATAAATTGCAATGAGTTCAGTCAATTCCAGTGATAGGAATTCTGACAGAATCACCTTATGCCATATGCTGGTGACTTTTGCATTAAAACAGAAACACCATGACTTTGCAATGGGGAAACAAGATTGGTGAAGATCAACAGAAGACCTAGGGATGTGCAAGGGGAAGAAGAAAAGATTTGCAGGGGAAGGGGAATGGAAGAAATATTACAACCCTTTCCAAATATCTGAAGGGCTGTCACGTGGAAGACAAATTAGATTTGTACTTGAATGGAATAGAAATTAATGGAAATTGCAGAGTAAGATTTTAGATTGATAATGGCAAGATATCCTAAAGGATAGGGAGGGAGAACCTTCGAAAGGTATAATAGATGGACTCACAAAGTTCCTCACCAATTAAGGTCCTCAAGAAGAAGCTAGATGATGATTTGTAAGGAATTATAAAGGAAGACTCTTGCCAAATATGGGTTGGATTAAATTATCTCTAGGGTCTCTTCTAACTCTGAGATTTTAATATTCCATCCATCCTACAATCACTAATAAGAGACAAATCATAGGACAACAACATACTAATTTTCATTAATTTAGTTATTTATCATAATTAAAGTCTCTCTGTATAATAAATACTCAGGAAATACCCTTTTTAATACTACTCTAACTAGTTCAAGGATATTTGCTCTCTGGCTGATTCTAATTTCAATATCCTTTCTCCTAGATTGACTCAAATCCTACATACTACCACCAAGTTAATTTTCCTAAAGCACAGTTCTGATCATGTCACATCTCTATCCACAAACCCTCAATGGTTCCTAAGTTCTCTCCAAATCAAAACCAAGCTCCTAAATATGGTATTCAAAGTCCACTCCACCAATTGCCCCAGCTGAAAACCCAACATCAAGATAAATGTTATTATTAACTCCCCCTCCCATACTTTTAATCATGAGGTACTCTAAACCTGGAATGGCCCTCAATTTCTTTGATGATGGGATTAGAGTCATCTTTCAAGGCCCTGATCAAATGCCACCTTTTTTGGGAAACCTCTACTGATTGCCCCAGATGAAAATATTTCTTTTCATCTGATTTTAAAGGACATTTTACTCCAGTAATATGGTGGCATCTTGCTAGCTACATGACCAAGGCTATCCAGTAGGCAATATCAAACAGTGTTCTTTTTTTAAAGAGTTCCTAAGGGACACAAATGGTCTGCAGCAACAGTATGATACGTATAAACTACAAGATTTTAAAGGGGTGTTTATTGAATTATATATAGTTATCACATTCTATAGTTACATTGTGAATGTCTTATCCCTTTTACTAGATTATAAATTCCCTGAGAACAAAGACAGTACCTAAGTGGATGAACAAAGTTTAAAGAATCCAAATATAATTAATAGAGGACTTTTAAAGGGCTTTACCTTTCTTTCTCATAGAAAAAAATACTGAGATTATTGTAATGTTAAATAATAACACTAAAACTAGCAAAGTTATTTTTAAAGCTATACCAGCTTTCCAAACATTGAGTTTGGTCCAGCTTATATTCTTCACATTACCAACTCTTCATAAATTTTCATTTATAAAATATATGTGAGAGAGCTTTTCTTATTCTCATGATAAGCCAAACAAAGAAATAACAGGATTTTTTAAAAAGTAAAATCATAAAATGCAATTGGTTTGCCAATCCCAGATTTCATATATCCATGTAAGGTTATCTTCCAGGGTACAGTTCATATGTTCTACCATGCCTGATGACAGGAGGTGGTAGGCGATAAGGGGTTGCTATTCAAACTCTCTAATAGCCAGGAAAATTATTTGCTCTTAGTGGAAGGAAGAACTAATCTCATTTCTGATCCCACCACACATGACATTCCCCACCAGCAAAATATGCAAAAAGAAAAAGAGAGATGGAAGGAAAGATAGAGAGGAGGGAAATCTGGACAGCAGTTGGCTCCAGAATATGGAAAAATAGGGAAACAGAGAAACGTAAGTGAAAATATGGAGAATGAAATAGACAGAGCTTATGTATATATTAGAATCTATGCTTTTGAGTTTCTCTCTCTACATATATATAAACACACATGTGCATGCATATATACATATATATTTATTTATTTATATATATAAACACACACATATACATATATGCAATTACTACTACTACCAGCTAGCAAACATTCATATAATGATGACAATGCTGACCTCCATTATTAAAACTAAATTTCTTCATCATTGCCTTATCCTGGAAAGTTTATGTGGTAAATACAGAAACTTGAATAATGAAAGGAAAAAAAGTTAATGCTGAATGGAGTCTTCAATGGAAAGCAACATAAACCTTCATAGCAAAATAAAAAGAAATCATATTTTAAAGCCAAAAAAGGGGGGATTGGGAGTTGAGATTATGAACCACCCCCAAAAATCATCTTAAACAAAAAAAATGCCTTAAAGTGCACAGAGGAGGCCATGGGCTATTTAAACAATAGGTATGAGAGGATGAAAGTTAAGTTTAGGGCAGAGATTGTAAAATATCAGGCAATCACTCATAAATATCAGCTGTTACAAACATCGGTTTATACTGTTGATTGAGCAAGGAGCAAAGGTTGGGTCCAGGAACAAAAAAGTATTTTTAAGGCTGAAAGGAGATTCAAAGACCAGTTTATCCAATTCCCTCATTTTCACAAATGAGAAACAATTAGGTTGAATGACTCCCCCAATGCCACCAAAAGGTGTTGTGTCAGAGACTAAACATATAAGAGTTTCCTGGGAGAATGCTTCACCTGTCTTGTCCTCAGACAGATCCTGGAGAATGTATTCTAATTGGCTATGATTGGTTGATTGAAGGACAAAAACAAGACTTTAGTCTGCACCTGTTTGTGTAAATCTTTGTATGTTTTTTTCTGCATTCTTGACACTGATTTTAGGGATCAGTCATTGTATATTATATCCATGTGCCCTTATTTGTTTGGATATTTCCTAGTCAATGGGCACATAGTTCTTTACAATTCTTTAGCAAGGCTAATTCTAAAACTCGAGGGGACCTCTCTTTGTGTTTAAGCCAAGAGCTGCTCACCTCTCCTTCCCCCTTTCTCCTTTTACATGGACAACAAAGATTGCAGTTCTGAAGGACCCCAGAACTAGAAATTGGGGAGACAACATAGAAAAAGGCAAAGCAAAGTTAGCAGAGAGCTCATTAGACTTCAAAGTCCTGCTAGAGTTGAAAGAAATAGAGAATTCAGAACAGAAGATGGGATCTGCCATCAATTTTACCTGGCAAATTCCATTACAAATATGTGATGCCTCACCCACAAAGGAAAGGAGTCTATGTCATGTGCCCAAGTCCATTCAATAGTCAGTGTGCATCAAGCAGTGCAGAGTCAAATTAGAAATGAGAAGAACGTGGTTACAGGATGGATCTTAAGGGACACAATTGTCCTCTCCAACCATCTAGATAAAAGCAGGCTGTGAGGTTGTAATCCTTGCCATTCATTAGGCAAGAGTACTTAAGGTACCACTCTCCAAATCATGTTCATCACATTGAAAATAGCATTCTCCAATGTTATGAACCCCCTAAAAGGAAAAAGGGAGAGAGGAAAAGGAGGGATTCCTCCAGTACTTAAGTTCTGTTACACAGGTGCTAAGAGATTGGCATAGGCTCCCCAAAGTTGGCTAATATTTAGCCTCTCTCAGGCAAATGACTTTGAAAGTTGGATTCATGGTTCCTAGCATGTGTGTTTGTGTGTATGTGCATGTGTGGCCATGTGTTTATGAGTCTGTTGTTTAAATGTGTGTATACTAGTATATTTTGTTTTGAAAGTACTAATTTTTTCTCTTGCAAGTAACCAAATGTTAAATAAAAATTATCTAACTGCACATGTGTATGTGTGTGCTCAGCTGGGATGGAGGAGTTGACAGTTTCTGGGAATAAGAAAGCCCTTCATGAAATTCCAAACTATTTAAATTATAGAGTAAGAGTTTCTTTGATTTGGGGCACTTAAAGTTTGTTTAAAATTTATATTACAAACTTGTAATTGACTCATCTTGTTATACCTGCTACATATAATCACATATGTGATTTTTCATATCTAAATTAATTGTGAGGAAAACCAATATTGAATTGTTTGTCTAAGGATTTGGAGATGAGTTCATCCACAAAATGCATTTCTCTCTGTGCAAGGAAACAAAGAGTATCTGAGTTTTACTTTCTAAAGTTTCCCATTTTTTCTGGTTTACTGAATTGTGCATTTTTAGTGTCATGAGTTGGAATTTTTATGAGAATAGCTTAACAGAAGGAATAACATGTTCCTAAGCCCTTTTTAAAATTTTGTACTTTTGTTTAATTAGTACTCTTCTAAAGAAGGTAGCTTTATGGAAATCATTTTGTGGGGAGGGGGCCCTCTGGATCCACAACCATATGGCAGTGTGGAAAGAATACTGAGCTTGGGGTCAGTAAGATTTGAGTTGAATCCTAACAGCCTTTTCCTAAGAACTTTCAGATCAGAAGATCTTGCTCAAACTTTCTCATTTTACAATAAAATAGATGAGGCTAAGAGAGGTTTTAGAATCGTAGGATAATAGATCTAGTGTTGTAAAGTGCCTTAGAAGTCATTGAGTTTAGTGAGCAGCTAGGTGGCTTAGTGGATTGAGAGTCAGGCTTGGAGATAGCAGGTTCTGAGTTCAAATTTGACTTCAGATACATCCTAACTGTGTGTCCCTGGGCAAGTCACTTAACCCCCATTGTTCGTTCTTACCACTATTCTGTGTTGGACTCAATACACAATATTAATTCTAAGATGGACATTAAGGGTATATTTTTTAAAAAGTCATTAAATTTAACCTTTGCAAAATATATAATTGGGAAACTGAAATCTGACACCCAGAGCTTTGCCTGAGGACAAAGAGGTAGTAAAAAGCAGACCCAGAATTTGAACAAAGGTCTTTCAAGACCAAGGTCACTGTTCTTTCTGCCCTCTAGACAAGTAATAAATAGATGCCACAAATTCAGTTGTCTGAGGGTATAAGAAGCAGCTTATGGTCCCAACTCCAACTTTCAAATCATATATCGCTGATGAATATTCTATGATACTGGCACGTGGATTACAAAATGATCACCGTAAACAGTCACCTTGAATATCCTTATTTCTATGAATTCATTGTTGTAGGATATAATATGTTGTAGTGGTAAGACCACCAGACTTGGAGGAAGAAGACCTTAAGTCTTGTTTATTTGTTACATATGTGACCTTGGGCAAGTCACTCCTGGGGTATCATGTGAAATAGACATTAAACTTTCTTTGATTAGCTCCAAAGAATAGAACTAGGACCAATATATGGAAGTGACAAGTAGGAGTTTGCTGGCATCGGCTCAAACTGGCTTATGAGAGGTGATTGTTAAATTTTCAGTGTGAGCATTCACACCTCAGAAATCAGCAAATGCTATGAATCAGAACTTGGTTGTTTTATTGAATGTTTTAACTTAAAGTAATAGAGAAAATGTTAATAATGCAGATTAAATTTAAAAGTGTGTCATGCTAGAGAACTTGTTAACCTTCTAAAAACACAGTATACCACTGGTTATTAGGCAAAACACCACAAAGAAAAAACTTCCTGATAATTAGTTTTCTCATTGGAAGGATTTCAAGGATGGGCGCAGGGCAGGCTGTGTCTATTGAATGTGGACAAGTTAAGTTTGAAAGGGATCACCACCAGAAAGCCAATCATCAAATGATGGGTTGATGTTGGGAGATTTGTGGCCACAATACTCAAAATCCAAAGTGCTGAGACAGCCTACATACTGATAGATCTTCTAAAGCACCAAAGTGTAAGGAAGCTTTGGGATGAAATCAATGTCTTCCATCCTACCTGATCCTGCTCATCTAAAACTATTCCTCTGCCTTTACCACATCCTTGAAAGCTCATTTCTCCTTCATTCCTGCTCATTGATATTCCCAATTTCTTCTTTACTTCCTTTTTTCCTTCCTTTATTTCTCTTTCTATTTTTCCTTCTTGCCTCCCTCTTTTCCTTTCTTTCATAATCCCCTACTCTCATCTAGTAGGTTACCTCCTACAAATAATCCACAGTTCTATTCTAGGTCCATCCTCTTCAAAATACCTTCCCACATAAGACAGGGGTCCCCTTTATCCACCCCCCACTCATTTTTCAAGTTGATATGTGTAGATCAGAAATTAGCGTTTTCTATTTTAAGCCATTTAGCTGTTGGCCATCTGCCTCATATAGAGACATCACAGTTTAGGAGGGAGAAAAAAGGAGGAGACTGTGTTCAGCAACAAGGAAACATATGATATCTTTATGTCTCTGTGACCTAGGGAAGCTTGCTTAATCTTTTCATATCACAGTTTCTCCACCTATATGATGGAAATAATATCACCTGCTCTTTGCCTCATAAATTAGGAAGTTAAAATGGAACCTCAAAATCAAAAAGGTTAGAAAACCAATAACACAAAGGCAAGATGGTCTTATGGTCCTATTATTAGCAAGAATGTAAGCTCTGGAGGGCAGAGATCATGGCTTCTTGATTAATCCTGCCTTCTCTTTACCACTTCACCACCCACAACAGCTAGCACAATGGAGGTACTTTGTATTCTTGTTTCAATCTGTTATAAAAGATCCATGATAGTTTGTTCATCTCCATGAGCTTCTGTGAATGAAAACTTTTGTAGACTGGTGAATGAGGTCCTCCAAACTGACAATAGATGGACTATGGTAGATAAAAGACAAACTATTTTCTCCCAGCACATACATAGCCAATTGGTGGGTCTTTCCAGAAGTGGCATTCTCCTTAAATAGCCCTTGAGAGGCCAGAGTCGCTTTCACACCAAGGTAGCTGAGCAAGATTTCATTAGAAGTGGATAAATTCAGTTGCGGTTAACTGAGAGAACTGACCTAGTTTACTTTTATTTCTGCTTCTAACTCTTAAGTTCTTCACTCCTTTGAATGACCTATGAGGACCCTGTCCCACCTAAGGCTGCACTTCCAACACTACCTCCTGCTTTGCAATAAGGACCAGGGTCTATCGTCAGTTCTTCACTCTATCTTCTAAGTAGGCACAGATGGAGTAGTAATTCGTGTTTATGTAGAGCTCTATAGGTCATTAAGAACTTTCCCTTCCTCAAACCTGTTACATGAGGCAACTGATCCATTTTTTATTAGATTGATATGATCATTCCTATTTTTGTAGAGGAAAGACAGCTTCTAAGAAGTAAGATGAACCAGGCTTAGAAGTAAGAGCCAAGCCAAGGATAGAGGGAGGGACTGAAGAATCCACTTGTGGCAAAATTCAAAGCAAAAACTCACAACTAGTTTCCTGCTAACTACTAAAATGAGTCACTGACATTTTCTTAAAAGGGTCAACTTTACAAACTCACGTTAAAAACAACAACAAAAGCAATCAGCCAACCTAGAGCAGCAGCTCATTCACAAAGAACCAGGGCTGACTCAGAGCACTGTAGGAATGAGAAAATGTAACCCCACTACTTCTGACAGACATGTGTATTACCTTTCAGCTGTAGTCTTGACAAATGAAAATTCTATATGACTAGGTTATGTGAAACCTGGCTCAGAACCAGGGCTTGAGTGGATTTTCTACGAAACATGCTCATCTCAGGTCACAAAATCAATATATGTTACCTGTGCCTGATGAAGACTAGATCCTGAGACATGCCACCTCCTGACCAGACTCCCAGAGTTCCTAGGTAATATTTCTTCTCTTCATGCCTACCATGAGATAAGTTTCCTGGTACTTCACAAAACACAATAAAAACCTATCACAGGAGACCATGAGGGATAAGCTCTAAACTTCTAATCACATCATGCCTCCCTCAGCAGATCCCTTCCCCATCACTGTTAACTGTTCCTGGATTCATTCCTCAACAGTTAGTATACATCCACTTCTTCTTTTGGCTCCTCACCCCAGTGATCCTGAATCCTCAAGCTGCCAATTAACAACCTCTCCCCACTTCCCAACACTAGATGTCCAGCCTTCCCAATAACATCAGGAGTGAAGCAAGGATGCCCATTATCACCTCTATTATTTAATATTGTACTAGAAATGCTAGAAACGCAAGCTGTAGCAATTGGAGAAGAAAAAGAAATTGAAGGGATTGAAGTAGGCAATGAGGAGACCAAGCTATCACTCTTTGCAGATGATATGATGGTCTACTTAAAGAATCCTAGAGAAACAGCCAACACTAGAAAACCCTTTTCCTACATTGTCCTATTCCCAACTTTGGCATTCCTTTCACTAGGATGCTTCCTCCATAAAGAACAGGCTTCCTCCCATCTCAAACATCTACTCTCACCTCTTTCATTTGGGGATATTCAGAGTAGAACTAAAGATACTGCATCGCTGGCTAACTTCTATTACTAGTAGCACCTTCATATACCCATTACATCTCCCTAACCTGCCCATATAATGGTCACAAAGAGGTAGTAAGAATACTCCTCACTGTCTATTACTATATCTGGACTCTCTATTACCACCAAGCCTCCTTTGAAGTTCAAGGCATTCATATGTATTATCCTATCCAGACCCTGACTGTAGTTATCTATCAACTAGGATAGTCTCCTTTCCTCGATGAGTTCAATGCCTGGCTCACAATGTGGTTTCCATTCAAATTCCTTCTTCCTTAGTAGAGGGTTTCAGCATGCATACCGATGCTCCTTCAAAAACCCTAATTTCCCAGGTCCTTGGATCATGCAATAAAACCCAGCAGTAAGTGGTTGGTTGGTATGGAGCAAAGAAAGGGCATATATTTCAGGATTGTTATTGTTCAGTCATTTAGTTGCATCCAACTCCATGGACCAAAGCTATCCATGGGGTTCTCGTGGCAAGGATATTGGACTGGTTTGACATTTCTTTCTTCAGTGGATCCAGTGGAACCTTTTGTCAGGCAATAAGAGGTTAAGTGACTTGCCCAGGGTCATATACCTAGGAAATCTCTGAGGTCAAATTTTAATTCAGGTCTTCCTGACTCCAGGTTTAGCTCTTTACCCCCTGAGCCATTCAGCTGCCTCCTAAACATATAGAAGAAGTTAAATGACTTGTCCAAGGTCACATAGCTGAGAAGCGTCTGAGACTGGACTTTAACTCAGATCTTCCAGACTCCAGACACAGTGCTATAACCACTGAACCATGGCTGCATTTAAATCCATCCTCAGATACTAGCAGTGTGACCCTGGGTAAGTCACTTAATCCCTGTTTGCCTCCATTTTCTTATCTATAAAATGAGCTAGAGAAGAAAATGGCAAACCAGTCCAGGATCTTTGCCAAGAAAACCCCAAATGGGGTCACAGAAGAGTCATTCGTGATTGAAAACAACTGAATATAACATCCCAAATAACAAAATATAACATTTCAAAGGTAAAGTACTTTCTTATACCCATTGTACAGGTGAAAAAACTAAACTGAAGTTCAGGAAAATTAAATCAATTGTCTATAATTGAAAAAAAAAACTGTCAAAAAACCAGTACTTGAAGGAACCCAAATCTTTAAGACTACAAGTGGTGAAGAAAATGCCAAATTATACTTATGAAGAGTTTCCTCACCTAGGAGTTACCTATATTAATAAAATACAAGATTCAACCTCTATCCCTAACCCTATCCATGCCTCCTCATTCCAAAGACAATAAATATTCCTTCCATCTTACCATGGTTGTGTTGAGTAGCATCTTTTCAGAAGCATTTTTTTTCATTTTTCTGAACCATTATTAAACATTTCAGCAACATGTCACTTTTCCTTATAAATAAATGCTCCAGGAAAATGCAATCACATCACAGAATTTATAGAAAATAGGCAGGGTAAAAAGGCAGGATTAAGCCAGAAATGACAGCAAGTAATATCTGGAGGGAAAGGAAGAAGTCTAAATCATGGTGAGAGCATAGGAAACTTTAGCTGATTTAGCTTCTTCAAGTCAGAAATTGGCTTTTTTTTTTGCTAAGGATACAGCAGAAAATAAAAAAGCCCAGTACTAAAGGTAAAGGGTACTCCTTAATCAATTCATAGGAAAAGCACATAAACAAGTCAGTCAACAAGAATTTATTAAATACTTACAACATGCCTGGCACTGTGTAAGTGCTGGGATTAAAAGTAGAAAAGAAAAGAAAGATGATCCCTGCTCTCAAGGAGCTTATATTCTAATGATAGAAGTTGACACATGTTTATGGAAGCTGAAGGGCAAATGAATGGAGGGACATGATGGTGCCTGTTTCTCAGGAAACAGTAAAGAAGTTCTGAGTATCTGGTGAGAAATCATAAACCTGAGACTTGGGCCCAGAGAAAAGTTTTTGAGACACATTGAGTGACATCTCTTTGGATATAAAGCATTACACAGATTAAATGGTTTTAACATGAAAATAATTAAGAACAAAGTAAAGATTCAAGAGTGAGTGTGAATAGGCCACAGAATAATGACTTCTATGAGAAAAAGGGTAAAAGATACCACCATGAAGAGGGACATAGAGAAATATAAGTGGTCTAGCAAAGATGAAAGACCAAGAGAAAGGCAGCTCAAGATTCCTGTTGTACTTGTTTCTGGGCTTATAAATAAAGGGGGGGGGGAGGATTTAGAGGTGAAATAGATCTTGGAGATTAACTAGCCCAATAATTTTATTTTACCAATAATGAAACTGTTCCAAAAAGGCAAGATAAAAGAATGAGATCATAGGTTGAGAGAGATAGAAAGGACTTTGGTAATCAACTAGTCCAATCTCCTCATTTTACAAATGAGGAAACTGGGTGCCAGTGAAGTGAAAGAACTTATCTAAGTTCATGTAGTTAATAGATATAGAATTGGGAATCAAAATCTGGTCCCCTTATTCCAAGTCCAGAACCCTTTCTAATGTGTTATAAGTAGTTGAAGAAGCTGTGCCTAGCCCGAAAGAGATAATAACAAATGCTTGTTCCAAGGAGAAAATATTGCAAGAAGCCAGAAAGAGACAATTCAGATATCAAGAAGCCCCAGTCAGGATTACACAGGATCTGACAGCCTCCACACTAAAAGACCACAAGGCTTGGAATATATTCAGGAAGGCAAGAGAACTCGGTCTTCAACCAAGAATCACCTACCCATCAAAACTGACTATATACTTTCAGGGTGTAAAGAAAATTGTAATGTAAGTATAATTAGCTTAATTAAGAATAGATTGTAGTCAGATGTAGGAGAAGTATGGGCATTTAACAAAATAGAAGGTTTCCAAGTATTCCTAAAGAAAAGACCAGAACTCAGTGGAAAATTTGGTGTCCAAATACAAAATTCAACAGAAACATGAAAAGATATATAAGAAAAAGGGGGAAAACATTTTAAGGACTTCGGTAAGGTAAAATTGTTTATATACCTATATAGAAAAATGATATTTGTAACTCTCAAAAAATGTTTTCACTATCATAGTAGAGAAAAGAATTATTCATAGGTAGAGGTTGGGGTGCTTAGTGGTTTAAGAATACATGTTAACAAATATTTGTTAACATTAATTAACTGTAGCAGTGCAGAGGCTATCCATACCAAAGAGACCACAATTCCATCTAAATGCTCTCATCACCATCATCAGTTTTATTTCACAAATCCTTCTCTTCCCATGAGCCACTACATATGCAATCCCACCTAGCATTACCTAACACCTTTGACCTAGAATATATGGCTCTGACTCCAATTTCAAATTCAACTGTACTGAGTAATTTCTGTGTGCTAATTGCTATGGAAGGGGAGTACACAGAGTTTAATTGACAGGATCCCTGTTTTCATGGCACTTACAATTTATCAGAAGGCTATGAAGCCTATGCAAATATCATCTGATATTCTGTACCAGAACTAAGAGAGGGAAGATAGGAATAAGCAAAACTAACTATATTCTTACAGGGGAAAGTATGGTCATTTAATAAAATAGGAGAATTCCAAGCATTTGTAAAGAAAAGACCAGACCTGAACAGAAAATTTGATGCGCAAACACAGAACCCAAGAGAATCATCAAAAAGTAATTAAGGGAGAAAAAAGAAAAACAAAACAAAACAAAAACTTTTTTAAGGGACTCGATAAGCTAAAATGATATATATCCCTATAAGAAAACAGGATATTGGTAACTTAAAAATTGTTATTATCACCTGAGTAGCTAGAAGAATTATCCTTAGAGGGAACAGTGACAAACTATATAGGATGAAATGCCTAGACATAAATCTGTATACAGATATAAGTATGCATAAATATATATATATGTGTGTGTGTGTGTGTGTGTGTATATATATGTATATATATATATATTTATACAACTAGAGCTTTAAAAAAGAGATTAATACTAAGAGAAATGGGAAAAGAAACAAAATGGGGAAAATTTATATGTCACAAAGAAGCGCGTGGCAGGATGGGGGGAGAACATGAATACACTGGAAGGGTAAAGAGGTTGGAGATAGGAAATACTCGATTCTTATGTGCAATGAAATTGACTCAAAGAGAGAAGAACAATCAAATACATCGGGACAGAGAATTGATCTATACCCTATAGGGAAGTAGCAGGATAAAAAACGGGCTGGTGGGGAGCAAAGCAATACAAGGGAGGGAAAGGGGGGGGGTGTAGTTTAAAAAGACTGTAAAGAAAATAAGAGGAGAATAAGAAGGGAGGAAGGGTAGAAAGGGAAGTAAAATAAGGGTGAGAATTAGGGGGAGCAAGTAAAAACAAAACACTGGTTTAGAAGGAAATAGTAAAAGAAGAAAGGGCAGGACTAGGAGTAGAAATCAAAATGCTGGGAAATACACAGCTGGTAATCATAACTCTGAATGTGAATGGAATAAAATCACCCATAAAACACAAGCAAATACCAAAATGGATTAGAAACCAAACCCCTATCATATGCTGTCTACAAGAAACACACATGAGAAAGGTAGATACACATAAGGTGAAAGTAAGAGGATGGAGTCAAATCTATTGGACATCGACTGATAAAAAGAAGGCAGTAGTCACAATCATGATATCTGACAAAGTCAAAGTAAAAATAGATCTAGTCAAAAGAGATAGGGAAGATATTTACATCCTGATAAAAGGCAGAATAGACAAAGAAGAAATATCAGTACTCACCATGTATACACCAAATGGCATAGTATCCAAATTTCTAAAAGAGAAAGTAGTGGAGCACAAGGATGAAATAAATAAAAAAACTATACTACTGGGAGACCTGAACCTTCCTCTATCAGAACTAGATAAATCAAACAAAAATAACTAAGAAAGAGAAGTGAATGAAATCTTTAGAAAAATTAGAATTAGTAGATATGTGGAGAAAAATAAATAGGGACAAAAAAGAATATACCTTCTCTTCAGCAGCACATGGTATATTCACAAAGATCGACCATGTACATGGGCATAAAAACATTGCAAACAAGTGCAAAAAAGCAGAAATAATAAATGCAACCTTCTCAGACCACAATGCAATGAAAACAATTAGTAAGGGTACATGGAGAGGCAAATAAAAAGTTAATTGGAAATTAAACAATACAATTCTCCAAAATTGGTAAGTTAAAAAACAAATCATAGAAACAATTAATAATTTCATTGAAGAAAATGACAATGATGAGACATCCTTTCAAAATCTATGTGATGCAGTCAAAGCAGTATTAAAGGGGAAATTAATGTCCATGAGTTCATATATTAACAAATTAGGGAGGGCAGAGGTCAATGAAATGGGCATGCAAATTAAAAACCTAGAAAGTGAACAAATTAAAGATTCTCAGATGAAGACTAAATTAGAGATCCTAAAAAATCAAAGGAGAAAATAATAAAATTGAAAGTCAAAGAACTATTGACTTAATAAATAAGACTAGAAGTTGGTACTTTGAAAAAACAAATAACCAAAGAACTAGTCAATCTAATTTAAAAAGGAAAGAAGAAAACCAAATTGACAATATCCAAGATGAAAAGGGAGACCTCACCTCTAATGAAGAGGAAATTAAGGAAATCATTAAAAGTTATTATGCCCAATTATATGGTAATAAATATGGCAATCTAGGTGATATGGATGAATATTTACAAAAATATAAATTGCCTAGACTAACAGAGGAAGAAATAGACTACCTAAACAACCCCATATCATAAAAAAAAATACTGAACAAGCCATCAAAGAACTCCCTAAGAAAAAATCTCCAGGTCCAGATGGATTCACAAATGAATTCTATCAAATATTCAAAGAACAACTAATCCCAATATTATAATTATACAAACTATTTGACAGAATAAGCAAAGAAGGAGTTCTACCAAATTCCTTTTATGACACAAATATGGTACTGATTCCAAAGCCAGACAGGTCAAAAACAGAGAAAGAAAACTACAGACAAATCTCCTTAATGAACATAGATGCAAAAATCTTAAATAGAATACTAGCAAAAAGACTCCAACAAGTGATCATGAGGATTATTCATTATGACCAGGTAGGATTTATACCAGGAATGAAAGGATGGTTCAATATTAGGAAAACCATCCACATAATTGACCATATTAACAAGCAAACCGACAAAAATCACATGATTATCTCAATAGATGCATAAAACACCTTTGACAAAATATAACACTCCTTCCTATTGAAAACACTAGAAAACATAGGAATAGAAGGGCCTTTCCTAAAAATAATAAACTATCTATCTAAAACCATCAGCAATCATCATCTGCAATGGGAATAAACTAGAAGTCTTCCCAATAAGATCAGGAGTAAAACAAGGATGCCCATTATCACCTCTATTGTTTAACATTGTACTAGAAACACTAGTATTAGTAATTAGAGAAGAAAAAGAAATTGAAAGTATAAAATAGGCAATGAGGAGACTAAGCTATCATTCTTTGCAGATGATATCATGGTCTACTTAAGGAATCCTAGAGAATCAACTAAAAAGCTAGTAGGAATAATCAAAACTTTAGCTAAATTGCAGGATACAAAATAAACCCACATAAGTCATCAGCATTTCTATATATTTCCAACACATCTCAGCAGCAAGAATTAGAAAGAGAAATTCCATTTAAAATCACCCTAGAAAATATAAAATACTTAGGAATCTATCTGCCAAGACAAACACAGGAACTATATGAATACAACTACAAAACACTTTCCACACAATTAAAACTAGATCTAAACAATTGGAAAAACATTGATTGCTCATGGGTAAGATGAGCTAACATAATAAAATGACAATCCTAGCCAAATTTATTTATTTATTTAGTGCCAGACCCATTGAATTACCAAAAAACTTTTTTACTGAATTAGAAAAAGCCATAACAAAGTTCATTTGGAAGAACAAAAGATCAAGGATATCCAGGAAAATCATGAAAAAAAATGCAAAGGAAGTTGGCCTTACAGTCCCAGATGTCAAACTATACTATAAAGCAGTGGTCATAAAAACAATATGGTACTGGCTAAGGGACAGAAAGGAGGATCAGTGGAAGAGACTTGAGGTAAGTGACCTCAGCAAGACAGTCTATGATAAGACCAAAAGATCCCAGCTTTTGAACAAAAAACCACTATTTGATAAAAACTGCTAGGAAAATTGGAAGACAGTATGGGAGAGATAAGGTTTGGATCAATATCTCACACCCTACACCAAGATAAACTTAAAATGGGTGAATGACTTGAATATAAAGAAGGAAACTACACAGAAATTAGGTGAACACAAAATAGTATACTTGTCAGATCTTTGGGCAAGGAAAGATTTTAAAACCAAGCAAGAACTAGGAAAAAAAATCACAAAATGTAAAATCAATAATTTTTATTACATCAAATTAAAAAGGTTTTATACAAACAAAACCAATGCGACCAAAATTAAAAGGGAAGCAACAAACTGGGAAACAATCTTCATTACAAAAACCTCTCACAAAGGTGTAATTACTCAAATTTATAAAAAGCTAAACCAATTGCACAAAAAATCAAGCCATTCTCCAATTAATAAATGGGCAAGGGACATGAATAGGCAATTCTCAGTTAAAGAAATCAGAACTATTAATAAGCACATGAAAAAGTATTCTAAATTTCTTATAATCAGAGAGATGCAAATCAAAACAACTCTGAGGTATCACCTCACACCTAGAAGATTGGCTAACATGACAGCAAAGGAAAGTAATGAATGCTGGAGGGGATGTGGCAAAGTTGGAACATTAATGCATTGCTGGTGGAGTTGTGAATTGATCCGACATTTCTGGAGGGCAATTTAGAACTATGCCCAAAGGGCACTAAAAGACTGTCTGCCCTTTGATCCAGCCATAGCACTGCTGTGTTTGTACTCCAAAAAGATAATAAGGAAAATGACATGTACAAGAATATTCATAGCTGCACTCTTTGTGGTGGCAAAAAAAAAAACTGGAAAATGAGGGGATGCCCTTCAATTGGGGAATGGCTGAACAAATGTGGTGTATGTTGGTGATGGAATACTATTGTGCTCAAAGGAATAATAAAGTGGAGGAATTCCAAAGGAACTAGAATGACCTCCAAGAACTGATGCAGATTGAAAGGAGCAGAACCAGGAGAACATTGTACACAGAGACTAATCCACAGTGGTTCAATCGAATGTAATGGACTTCTCTATTAGTCACAATGCAGTGATTCTGAACAACCTGGAGGGATCTACAAGAAAGAACACTATCCACATTCAGAGGAAAAATTGTGTAAGTAGAAACATCAAAGAAAAATAACTGCTTGATTACATGGGCCAACGGGGATATGATTGGAGACGTAGACTCTAAATGATCACCCTTGTACAAATATCAACAATATGGAAATGGGTTCTGATTAAGGACACATGTAAAACCCAGTGGAATTGTGTGTCAGCTACGGGAAGGGTGGGGTTAGGGGAGGGAGGGAAAGAATGTGATTCTTGTAACCAAGAAATAATGTTCTAAATTGACTAAAATTTAAAAAATTAAAAATAAAAAAAAATTTTTAAAGAAAGAACTGATAAGTGGAAATGAGCAAGACATTGTTTTATAGATACATATATGTTTTTGTCAAATCGTGCCTTGACTAATGGGAAAGGAGAGGAAAGGAGGAGTATTTAAATGTACCAAACAATAAATAAAAATTTTAGAAATAAAAAAACAACCCCAGGAAGTAAGTGGTATTATTATTCTCACTTAATAGCTGAAGAAATTGAGGCTAAGAAAGGCTAAGTGACTTGCCCAGGGTCACAAAACTAGAAAGAGTCTAAGCTTTGAAGTTAGGTATGGGTAAGGAATTCAAGATTAGGATTGGGGGTAAAAGGAGAAAAGAGAATTCCAGATACAGAAAATAAGAACAAAGGTAGCTTTAAGAGATGATTGGGCAAACACCAAAGATGGTAGGCAATACAATTTGTCTGGAACATAGAGTGCAGAAAAGAGATAGTGTGAGGTATTGCTGGAAAGCAAATTGACACTAGACTATAAAGGGTTTTGAATTCCAGGATAATAATTTTACATTTTCCTCTGATAGAAAGAAGGCAATGGAGGGTTTTAAATAGGGGAATGAGCAGCATGACTTTATATCTGTATAGAGAGAAGGCCTGGACCTTGTGCATTCAGTAATGTAAGGGACTTCTAGATAAGGAATATATGAGAGATAGAGTCAGAGATAAAAACAAAAACAGAGAGACAGAGAGAATCACAGGGACAGACAGAGAGAGATACCAAGAGAGACAGAGAAAGAGGCAGAGAAGGAAACAAAAAGAGAAAGAAATCCTCTTGAAATCAGGAAGAACTAAATTCAAATTCTACTTCAAATGAGTGTCAGCAAGTCATTGAAAGCTCCTCAGTTCCTAATGGAACCTAAATGCAGACTGAGACATGCTATATGTCACTTTATGCCTTCACTTTTCTTTAATTTGTTCAATTTCTCTTTCAAAAAAGGAATAATAAGGAAAGATGTTTTACACTTATTACACATGCAAAATCTATATCAGATTGTTTGCTGTCTCAGGAAGGGAAGAGGAGAGGGTGAGAATTTTGCTCAAACTTAAAGAAAATTAAGGTTAAAATTGCTTTTTCAAGTAATTGAACTAAAAAATAAAATATTAGTACATTTAAAAAATAAATTCCCTTAGTTCCTTGTTCTATAAAATAGGGTTAATAATAGTATTAACCGGGGCATCTAGGTGATTCAGTGGATTGAGAGCCAGATCTAGAGATGGGGATCCTGAGTTCAAATCTGACCTCAGATATTTTCTAGTTGTAGGACCCTGGACAAATCACTTAACCCCCATTGTCTAGCCCTGACTACTCTTATGCCTTGGAACCAATATTGATTCTAAGATGGAAGGTAAGGAATTAAAAAAAATAATAATAATAGTACCTACCTGACAGAATTGTAAGGATCAAATTAACATATACAAAAAGCTTTTCCAACCAAGTGCTATAAATACAAGTGATTTATTATTGTTGTTATTATAATTGTTAGTGTTATTATTATTGTTGTTGTTTTAATGCCAACCCTGCCACTAACTAGCCACCTCAGGAAAATATAGCCTAAATGAGAGCCAAGGTTCCTTTGTGTTCTATCTCTATGAAATCTAGGACCCCCTCAGGAAAGCCCTGCTAGTCCAAGCTCCCATTTCATTCTGAGACCTTCCCTGAAGGTGCAGAGGGAGAAGAGCAATCTTAAAGCTGCAGAGCACTCTCACCCACTCCTTCTCCCTGGTGTGAGCCCACCCTGAGAGCTCCATATTCACAGCTCCCACTCACTGCCTGACAGCAAGCACTGCCTAACCTCTCCATGCAGGAGGCTTTCCAGAGGCTCCATTTCTTTCAGAAATTACATTAAATTGTTCCATTAGTGTCAAAATGGAAGATATATGCTATTTTTCTTAATTTTTTAAAGAAAGTTCCCTTCCTATCACTTCCTGAGAGCTGAATATTATTTGGAGACAGAATTTAGTTATAATTGCTCACAGAAGAGGGTTTGGTTTGGGTTTTTCTTTTTTTGAAAGATCACTCTTGATATATCTAAATTCATTCAAATCAGATTGCCTGGAACCTTCCAGGCATAAATTTGTATTATATCTTATATAAAGTATAAGATATGATTAAATTATACAAAATCATCAGGCTTAATAAACAACATTTCTGTCTTATAAAGGCAGATGTGTTATATTGGGAAAAGCAGAAGTCTGGCAGTCAAGAGACCTGGGTTTTAGTCCAAGCTCAGCCAGTAACCTTGGAAAAATCATTCAGCCCATGATGAGCTCCTCTGGATGATGATGATGATGATGATGATAACAGACAGACCACGACAGTGATTTAAAGCTTGTGAATCATTTTACAATTATATCATTTGATGAACTGCTTGATTTCTACATGAACTGTAAAGATTTCCATGAACTGATGCGGAGGGAAATGAGCAGAACCAGGAGAACATTATACACAGTAACTGAAACATTGTGGGACAATTGAATGTGATAAACTTTGTTACTAATAGCAATGCAATGATTCAGGACATCCCTGAGAGACTTATAAGAAAGAACATTTTCCACATCCAGAGAAAGAACTGTCGAAGTAGAAATGTGGAAGAAAAGCATATGATTTATCACCTGTTTATATGGGTGTAGGATTTGGGGTTTCAGTTTTAAAAGATTACTCTATTACAAAAATGAATAACATGGAAATAGGTATCAAGTGATAACAGATATATAACTTAGTACAATTCCTCATCAGCTCTGGGAGGGGGGAGGGAAAAGAGGAAGGAGAAAAAATGAATCATATAACCATGGAAAAATAGTTTAAAATTTTTTAAACATAAAAAACAAATATATCATTAAATCCTGGCAGGGCAGCCACCCTTGGAGTATTATTACTCCCATTTTAGAGATGAAGAAACTGACGCTGGGAAAGATGAGATACAATCACATAGCTATAGTGAGTGTTTGAGTCAGGTCTTCCTAAATCTAATCCCAGCTCTCTTATCCAATTCACCATATTGCTTCCATAGGAGAAGAGTAGAAGATTAATATTTTAAAGAGGGCCATTATCATCTGAAAATAAATCTCAGGAGAAAAGAGAGGCAACACAGAATAGTGAAAAGAGTTCTTTCAAGTTTTGAATGTTTTATCATCCGGATTCAATCTGTCATTTTATAGTTCATTTTCTAGTTTTTATTCCTTTTGGTTCTAAAATCTGTGATTCCTAAAAGATGCCATCAACTGGGAAATGGCTAAATTAGTTGTGATTTATGTGTGATACTATTATGCTATAAAAATGATGAGCAGGTTAATTTTAATAAGTTTGTTTGGGGTCTGTGTTTTTTGGGTTTGTTTGTTTGTTTATTAAGGCTAATCTGGGGATAGCTAAGTGGTTCAGTGGATTGAGAGCCAGGCCCAGAGACAGAAGACCTGGTTTCAAATATGGCCTCAGATACTTCCTAGCTGTGTGACCCTGGGCAAGTCACTTAAACCCCATTGCATAATCCTTACCATTCTTCTACCTAAGAACCAATACACAGTAGTGATTCTAAGATGGAAGGTAAGGGTTTAAAAATAAAAGGCTAATATGGAAATTTTTTGCATGTCTTCAGATGGACAAGCTATATCAAACTGCCTTCTTAAGGGTGGGGAAGAGAATTTGAAACTCAGTTTTTTAAAATCAATGTCAAAAATTGTTTTTATATATAATTGAAAAAAGTAAAATATAAACATTTGGGGGGGGAAGAAAAAATATATATCAGAATAATTCAGATAAGATCATCCCACCTTCCAAAAGTCAGATACTTTGGAAGACCTAAAATCATTCTTGTTTTAAAGGATAATAAGAAGAAAAGTGGCTAGAAATAATAAAAAAGGGATATAATAATACAAAAAGAGAACTGATGATGACAGAACCCAAGAGAGAAATGGAGACCGGGAAAAGGCAGAAAGCAATCACACCCAGAAATTCAGATAACTTGAGACAGAGGTTGACCAGCAGTAATAAAAGTGAAAGTTCAATCTTCAGCCTTCTCCTCTAGTCTTCTCATTATGCTGTGCAGAAGACATTCCTCACCAGCTTTTACATCTCAATTCCTTTCCCTTATGCTCTACTCAATATCTACTTACAGAAGATGTGGGGAGAAAAACAAAGAGAACTCAACCCAGGCTACCATACAACAGCCTTCTATTGAAAGTAGCTTTCGAGTAGCTAGGTAGCTCAGTGTATGGAGAGACAGGCCTGGAGTTGGGAGGAACTGGGTTCAAATCTGACCTCAGATACTTCCTAGCTGTGTGATCCTGGACAAGTCTCTCTTCTACCTTGGAACCAATACACAATATTGATTCGAAGCTGGGGGTATATTTTTTTAAAGAAAGTGTTGCTTCTTTTTAATCTTTTTTTTGCATTTATTTTGTTACTAAATCTCAAGGTCATTAACAGTAAATTATTGAATCTCATGATTTTAGAAAGTTGAGATAGGGGCATGGAAAGTGGCAGGAAGGGAGATCATGAGGGATAGTTTGTTTATAATTTCTAGTTATAATATAGAACATGACTGCCTGAACTTGAAGAGACTAAGAGAAAGGAAAGAGTCATGGGTACTTTGATTGTCCCCAAATGCACATTTTAGCCCAATGCATGACAATCACCCAGCATTAACACCCAGCATCCTGTCACCAGTAAGTCATGTTTTGGTTTGGGTGTTCTAAGATCTGCTTCTTCCTAGAATAGAATTATATTGTACATATCAAAGAGGTCAAAGAGCCAATGAAGTATTACTTCTTAGGCAAGGCTATGACTTAAATTAATCAAGATTTCACATCTAATACTTTCTTTGAAAAAGAAAAGGGGAGTTAGGAAATCCACCTGTAAGTGGTAGCAGACAGAAGAAGTTGGTGCTAAAGAGAAAAATGGAAATGAAGGCCTAGGTCAAAGGATCCCATTGGCTCTTGTTTCAGTCATGTAAACATCCATATTTATTCATTAAAAGGAATCCCCAGAGATCAAACCTAAGTGGGGGGGGGGGGGGAAGAGGGTCATAAGCTGCCAATCAACACCTGCTTTATTTTCCAATACAATCCCAAAAGATTTAAAGTGTATTCCAACACATGAAGCTATGGAGTCAGAAAAATCATACCAATGTTTTTATTCACCTTCCTGCTTCTAGCCACTAAAATTAGGTATGTGCTGGTGACTATCATCTTCACTGAGGAACAAAATCCCCAGTGATGCCTCTATTCAGTGAAAGTCCAAATAAGTGACTTTTCTATTATTCCTAGCCTTTCTTTCTCTTTTGCCCTCAAGCCCTTTCAAGCCCTGGTCTAGTATTTAAGGAAATTCCATTTCCATTTGAGGAAAGGAATATAAGGCTCTAAGAAAGTAAGCATTTTTTCCAAGCATTGAGCTATTAAGCAAAGTATAATAGAAATAGTACTGGATTAGTAATCAAGATTACTGGGTGCTGTCATCACTCCTGTCACCAGTTAGTTGTGTGGCCATACATAAACCTCTTCATCACTCTAGACCTCAGCTTCTTCATCTGTATGGGGAAGAGTTGGGTGAAATTATCCTTAACATGAATATCTTGTGCCTTAAAAGGGTCAAAAACTATATTAAAACTCTTTCTCAACTCAAGCTCTTCCCAGGGTACATCTGCTGACAATGCTGTCATGATTCCTTCAGATGAGCATGGAGAGAACCAATTATTTCCCAAATTAGAACTTTCCCTCCAAACCCAAACTCCTCTTCTACAACTAAGACTATTATAGGAAGAATACTCTAGAGTTTTGCCCTTTACACCTGAAATCAAAAGGAAAATTCAATAGAAAAAGCACAGGCAAAGGAGTCAGAAGACTTGCATTCAAGTTTTGTCTTTCCATTTAACATAGTTAATGGGCAAGACCACTTAGGCAAATCTACTTTCCCTTTCTTCCCTTCAATTTTCTCATCTGTAAAGCAAGGGATTAAAATTGAATATCTCTAATATCCCCTGCAATCAATTAATTAGCAATTCCCTTTTAAGCATCTACTCTGCCAATACTAAGAACTGAGAATTTAAAGACAAACATGGAACAGATCCTGCCTTCAAGATGCTTATATTTTATTAGGGGGAGACAGCATTTTATATGTCAGTATATTCAAAATATACACAAGATAAATACAAGGTATCCTGGGAAGGGAGATGAGGAAAGACTTCATGAAGAGGGGGCTTGAGCTGAGTTTTAGAGAAAATTAGGAATTCAGTGAGACAAAAGTGAGAAGAAAGTCAATTCTAGGCATGAAGAACAAAGAGTAGGGATGGAGTATCATGTATGAGGAAGTGAAAAACTAGCTTGGCTGGACTACAGAGTGTAGCAAAGGAATAATGTATGATTAAAGCTGACTGGATTTAGGATGGCAAAAACTCTAAATGTCAAACATCAGCTTATCTTTAATCCTAGAAATAATTGTTGTCCATCCTTTCTTTCAAAGAGAACCAACAACATTATCAAGGAATATATTGATACAAGCGTGAATTGGATTTAAGTGAATCAGAATTGCACAAAGCTGTCAGTTTCACTCTCTCTTCCAGAGTCACTGAATTCCAAAGGCAAGATAAAAGTCAGGATGCCTAGGAATGGCCTAGGATGCAGTGTATGACCTTAGTATCTTCTGTACCTAACCAAGTTCTAAGCTTAGTCTAAGGAGTCACTGGATTTTATTGAATAAAAGAGTGATGTGGACAGACATGCACTCTACAAAAACCACTTTGGCAGCCGTGTGAAAGATTACTGCGGAGAGAAGATATTTACAGCATCTTTAGCTCTAACATGCTATGATCTATGGTCCATTCTAGCTCTATCATTTTATGTTTCATATGCCAAGATCCTTTCAAGACTTAACACTTATATTTTATGGTTCCTTTCATCCCCAATGATCTATGGTCTATGGTCTAATGTATCTCCTAGCTCTAATAGTCTACGACAATGGGAGATGGGACAATGAAGGTGGGGTAACTTCTGCAAGTAACACTCAATCAGCTTCAGCAATCCATAATTGGCAATCCCTCCCTCTTCTCTAACTCCCTATGCTGTTCTTTCATCAGGCTGATGAGTGAAATTAGGCTGGGGGTGTCAGGTAAGCTCCTCCAACTCTAACCCCTACCTCCTTCCTGTTGAAGACTGACAGATTTGAAATGCTTTATACTAGAACATATCAGCAGACTCATACACATCACTCACTTTCTCCCCAGATGTCTTTATTTATAGCTTTCAAAGCTATAAACTGCCTTTGTCACATTCCTTAAGTTCTCCCCCTTTTTTCTTCCCACTCACAGTGAGTGAGAGGACTTCTTCCCTTTGCTAAGTCTTGGGTGGAGGGAGGAAGAAAGATTGGGATTCAAGACATACAGAATGAGAAATCCTAACTCATCTAGCTGACCTCACTACTAGGATTGTACTCCACAGTCCCTTCTTATGCTTCAATGGGAGATCTTTGGATCACAAGGTGTCAGAGATGGCAGGGACTTGAAAAATTGTTAGAGCCTAAAGTGGGGAGAGGAGCCCCAAAGGCTCAGACCCAGGCCTGAGTGTCCCTTAGGTAGGAGCAAGAAAAAAGACTAGAGAGATTAGAATCTTTGAGGTCAGAAGGGCTGCACAGTTGATAGCTAATGCCAGCAAAGTTTATTGAAAGTTTATAAAGAAAAAACTACAGGAATGAAGGAGCAGGGGGAGCATGAGTACATGTGGGGTTCAGTAAGTTTATGGTTAAATGGGTACAAAAACATATTCTTTCTCAAGATTGTTTTTCCAGCCATCTGTGCCACTTCCTAAGATATTTAGTCTACTGGGATAGGGGAGATATTCACATTCCAATCTTTGTCCTTAGACCTGGAATATTATTTACAAAGTTTGGACCTTTGCCTAATTTCTTAGTTCCCAAACTTGGTTTGTCTCTGTTTAAAAAATGGTCTCTTCAAACTCCTTTTTACAGATGAAACTGAAATCTAGAAAGAAAAGTATTTCTCCAAGGTCAAGGAACTAGGGCATCTTGTTCAAGTCAAAACAGAAGCCAGAATTTTTTCTACAAAATCCTGAACAAGTAACTATTCAGCTTTGTGACCACCAGGAGGAAGAGGCCATTCACTATCTCCTGGAACCCCTCCATTCTATTTTTGGTCAACTCATTGTTGGTACATTTCTTCCCTTATAACTGTGATTAACTTCTACCCACTATTCCTAATTGTATTTCCTTAGAAACAAGCAAAAACTATCTAATCCCTAGAACTAGAGCATAGATCTGACTCCCAGACATTTGCTCTTTCCAGTAATTTAACTGTCCTCTCTATTACTATCCTTTGATAAGCACTCATGTGCTCAGCTAATCTAAAAAGTTTGATATGTCACAAAATTGAGCTGATTTCATCCAGTCAGTTCTTGGGACATGACCTCAAATTAGGCCCTCCTGCTATTCATTAAGACTTCTTTAACTCTTACTGACTCTCTATCTAATATTCCACTTTGATTATTCCAGATCCCTTTTCTATCTCCTGAAGCAACCTGGTGAACTTCTCCCTCAATTCCAGTTCCACCACTTACTACCTAAATCACTGTGAGAAGATCTCTTCACCTTCTCTGGACCTCAATTTTCTCATTTATAAAATGACTTAGTTGAATGAGATAAATTCTGAGGTTCTTTTCAGCTTTCATCTATGATCTTGAGCTTTTTAGCATATGATTTTGCTTCCAACTTCACAGAGAAGAAAGATGTCAACCAAAGGAAGCTTCCCCAACTTCCCTTTTCCCAGTTTCCAAAATCCTCAGTATCACCTCCCACCTTCAACTCCTTTTTCTTTTCTCAGAGGAATAGGGGGTTTTTTCCCGTTTACTGAGGACAGTTCCTACCATTCACCAAATAAAACCAAACTGATTTGACCTAGAAATCAGGACCCCATCTAATAAGATACCACATTATCTCACCAATATCTTATACCAAATCAGTCTCACCTACTCTACACACAAAGCAAATTTAACTACTTGTAAATATGTGCTCAAGAAGCTAAATTGTACTGTTTATTTCTCCTAGTGCATGGGGAAGTCGGAACTTTCCCACTTCAATACCTTCATTTAAGCCTTTCTCCATGCCAGTAATTTCTGCCCCCCCTCCCCCATCTCTAGCTGGAAAATTTCAACCTGTCCTTTAAAAACCAACTCAAATAGCATCTCCTCCAGGAAGTCATTGATGAGGTCCTCCCAGCAACAATAATCTTTACTCCATCTCTCTCAAGGCCTCCATAAAGCATTTTGTTTACCCCTCTTTAATATACTTATTACTATTTTACAACATCGTTATTTGTGTCATCCAAATAAATAAGTGGTATAGTTAGGAGTGAAATCGGGGCTCATAACTCTGGAAAACATGAGAAAGACTATAGGATCGTAAGATTCTAGATCTACAGATCAAATGGACCTTGGCGGTCATCTAGGGCAAATTGCTAATTTTATAGATTAGGAAATTTAGATAGAGAGATTGTCTGTCTTGCCCAAGGTCACAGAACATTAACTAGTGGAACTAAGGTTTGAATTAATTCTCCATTCCTCTTGAATTCAGCCCTCTTTGTTCATCATTCTTTGTACTTGATATACTAGTTAAAACAAGATTGAAGAAAGCTCCAGAAACTGAGTAAAGGAGTTTGAACTTGATCCCTCAGGACAATGGGAGAATTATTGATTATTTTTGACCAGTAAGGGAAACAGCATGATCAAAGTAGTATTTAGGGAGATTAGTCCAAAAGCTCTATCTAAGATGAAGTAGATTTTGGAAAATAATAGCTGATATGCTACAAAAGTCAATGACTTCCAAATATACAAGGACAAAGATGGCACAAGATCTAGTTCAGCAGCAACAGGGAAGCTAAATCATGGGTCTTCAATTTAAAAGACTTGGACAAAGGATCCACACAGAATGGCACAGTGCAGGTAGCAAACTGGCTCAGAGCCAGAAAAAACAAGTTATCATCTAGTAAATTCAATCCTTCTCTGAAACATGAATCTCCTCTACAATATCCCAGGGGTCAATGACCTCTACTAATGGAGAATTATTATCTGCCCTGGCAGCCAGTTGCATTTTTTGAACCATTCTCATTTTCAGTAAGTCTTTCCTTATGTTGAACTGAAACATTATTTTTAAATACTGAAACTAGCTCTAATTCTTGTGATCTCTTTTCCACCTAACAACTCTGTGGCTGTATGAAGTTGATGACTATGCCTTAGATCCTCCATGTAAAACACTTCCAGTTACTTTAATTATCTAATTGTAATAATATATAATAAATAATAATAATAAAATTTATAATCTAATTTAATCTTTCCAGCACTTTTGCTTTCCTGGTTGAAACTCTCCTTTGAATGCACATTACCTTGGCAATAGTCCTTATTCTCAACTAAAAAAAGCTCAGAATCTTCCTCTTCCAGGAAGGTTTCCATGAATAAACCCACCTCTTTCTGGGTATTAATAATAATATGATATTATAATATAATAATAATAAACACAGGCTCCCCTTTGTCTAAGTACTTTTGTAATTGTTTAATATATATGATGATAAAATGACAATTAGCAAATTCACAAATTAGCTTGCATATACTTCAAATTAGTTAATTATATATTGAGCTAACAGATTCACCTTCCCTGAACACCTTTCACAACCAGTTATCAAAAGAAACCATGTATTCATTTCACAGATTTATACATTTCACAAAAATAGGTTAAAAGTCTTCGAATTTTATATTAGTAACAACATGGAACAGTTGATCCTCAAATCAGGAAGCCCTTGGGTTCAAATCCCAGCTCTTGACATATATTTGCTGTATGACCTAGGGCAAGTCATCTAATCTCTTAGTATTCCAAGTAACTCTCAAAACTATAAATTGTAGAATAAATGCCACACTGCAAAAGAGAGAGTTTCTCACCAGGAATTCTCCATAAGAAGAAATGAGAGAGAGAAAGAGAGAGAGAGTGAAAGAAAGAGAAACAGAGACAGAGAAAGAGAGAGACAGAGAGACACACAGAGAGACAGAGATAGAGATAGAGAGAGACAGAGAGAGAGAGAGTTTTACATTATTTACAAGGGAGTCAAGTTTAGTCAACACTTTCCAATTCTAATACCTGAAATCTAAGAATAGAGAATGGCAAGACAGGAGTTAAGACCTTCATAGATGCCAGCTGCTATATGTAGCTTCATTACCTCAAAGAGGCCCTTGGGCCCTAGGACAGCAGTGGAAAGTTGTTACAGCTGCAGCTATACCCAAAGATCAGCTGTCATTCCCACTTAAAAGCAGCAGAGCTAATATTACATAAATAAACCCAGGAGAGTTCCTGGTCTAGGTCAATTCTGATTGGTCCCTTCCTGGTTTGAGTACGGAGTAGTATCTACATGTATGTATTGAATGAAGAGGGTCATATAGAACTTGTATTCTAAAGAGCTCCATCTCTACAGGTCCTTCTGGTCAGCTCAATTCTGTGTGTTTATGTGTGTCTACCTCTCTTTGTTTATGTCTCCTTTGAAAGTAGAATCTTTTTCTCTCTATGGGGAGCAGGAAAAAGTTGGAGGAAGGATGGGTTGGTTACAGATGATTAGGTTACTGAAAATGATGGCCACTGATTAGAACTGCTGCAGAAAGGTGTGGCTATTCTCCATTATGATACACATTGTGTCTATTGAAAGAATAATAGATTTGGAATTAGATGTTTTAGGTTCAAATCATAATTTTGTTACTATCTTGGGTGACCTTGAACAAGTCATTTAACCTCTCTAAGCCTCAATTTCTCTGTCCTTAAAATGAAAAGCTTGGAGTAGATTAGAGATTCTTAATCTGTTTTATGTCATGGACTTTCTTTGGTCAGGTCACTAAGGCTATGGACCACTTGTCAGCATAAGACTTTTAAATGTAAAAAAGTAAGTGTATACAATAATGAAGAAAGTCAACTGAATTGAAACAGTTTCAAAATATTTGTTAAAAAAAAGAGGGAGGACCTATTTGTACAGAAATATTTATAGCAGTTCTTTTTGTGGTGGCAAAGAAATGGAAATTGAGAGGATCCTCATCAGTTGGGAAATGGCTGAACAAACTATGGTATTTGATGGTGTTGGAATACTATTGTGCTATAAGAAATTACCAACAGGATGATTTCAGAAAGAGCTGGAAATTGTGCTAAAAGGAATAATGAACTGGAAGAATTCCATGTGAACTGGAAAGACCTCCAGGAATTGATGTAGAGCGAAAGGAGCAGAACCAGGAGAACATTGTACACAGATACTGAAATACTGTGGTACAACCAATGCAATGGACTTCTCTACTAGCAGCAATGTGATGATCCAGGGCATTTATGAGGGACTTATGAGAAAGAACACTATTCACATCCAGAGAAAGAACTGTGGGAGTAGAAACACAGAAGAAAAACAACTGCTTGATCACATGAGTCAATGGGGATATGATTGGGGATGTACACTCTAAATGATCACCCAAGTGCAAATATCAATAATATGGAAATAGATCTTGATCATGTAAAACCCAGTGGAATTGTATGTTGGCTACAGGAGGGGGTGGGAGGTAGGGAGGGAAAGAGCATATATCATGTAACTATGGAAGAATTCTCTTAATGAATTAAATAAAATTTTAAAAAATAAACAATAAAAAAACAGTATAGTGAAAAAAAAGAGTTGGAAAGACCATGGATTGATGCAGAGTGAAATAAGCAGAACCAGGAAAACATTGTACACAGTATGAATATTGTGGGATGAACAACTGGGATAGACTTAGTTACTCTCAGCAATACAATGATCCAGGACAACTCTGAAGGACTTGTGAAAAAGAATGCTATCACCTTAATACATGTTTAACCCAGTGGCACTGCTTGTCAATTCCAAGAGGAGAAGGGAGAGGGGAGGGAAACAACATGAATCATATAACTTTGGAAAACATATGCATAAATGTGTTATTAGAATAAAATTTTTAAAAATTAAATAAATACTGAAAAAAGATGAGAACAAATCAAGAAAAAAAAAGAATGTTATCTCCAGAGAAAGAACTACTGGAGTAGGAATACAGATCAAAACATACTATTTTTCACTTTAGTTTATTTGGGTTTTTATTTAGGGGTTTTGGTTTTATATTATTATTCTCTTATAAAAATGAACAATATGAAAATATTTTACAAGATAATACAAGTATAATACAGATCAAATTGCTAGAAGGGGGCAAGGAAGGGAAGAAAGGAAACAATTTGGATTTTATAATATCAGAAAACTTGTGTGGAAAACTGTCATTACATGTAATTGGTAAAATTAAATATCTTTCAAAAAAATTTTTTTAAGTTCATAGATCCCAGGTTACAAACCCCTTGGTCAGATGATCTTTAGGATACATTCCAATTCTAAACACTTTATAATCTTAAAATTGCTAATGAGAACTACTGGGAAGAAGCAATATCATCACAATTTATAATAACACAAAGTTTTTGAAATTGAAGAATGACTAGAAGGATAATTTATGGACTGACTAAGCATTCTTTGCATTGGGAAAGTAGCTTGGTAATACAAGCATGCAAAACGCTTTTACTGATTATATACTGGTACATTCTAATTCCAAAAGACTATAAGCCCTTTAAGGGTAGTGTCTCTAGCCATTCTTAATCTATAACCCAAATGCCTAGCAGAGGACTCCATAAATCCTGGTTGGCCAAACGCCTTTGGAGTTTTTCCAGTGCTCAGGCACACTCTAGCATGCTCTTGTCTGTACTTCTAGTAAAACATTCCCTGATCCCAGAGAAAGCTGGCACTGTAACAACATAAGGCTTTGTATAAATTACAATAAGAGGATTCTATATTCCCCACAGCTCAGAGCTCCTGAAAGCATTTTGAGCGAAGCTAAATTCCAGACGTCAGCCTGCTAACCACCATCAGCATTCCAGAATCACACTTAAGTTTACATTTATATGGCCCTGTACAGGACAGCCTCTCAAAATGGAAACAAACTCCAGATTCCCCAGCAGCAAGTCATCAAGCCACAGTCCCAATCTTTTCATTTAAACAGAGGGCATGGGATGATGGGAGGGAGGGAGAGAGGGAGGGAGGGAGGGAGGGAAGGAGGTAGGGAGGGAGGGAGAGAGAGAGAGAGAGAGAGAGAGAGAGAGAGAGAGAGAGAGAGAGAGAGAGAGAGAGAGAAAGAGAGAGAGAGAGAGAGAGAGGAAAACGGTATTCTTTTAAGGGAATAATCAGCAAAGGGTAGACTAGAACCTGACCTTTTTCTTGAAGTGTAAACAGTGGAGACACTAAAATATTAGATTAAATATTTGACCTGGCCTTACAAGGCAGTGTGAGGTAGTGGAATGATCACTGCGTTACTAGCCAACGTCTTCATTCCCACTTCTATCACTTTAATTTTAGGCAAATGGCAATTATCTCTCTGATCCTCAGTTTCCCCATCTGTAAAACCGGGGTGATAATACTAGCACAACTGACCTTATAAGGTGTTTGTATCATGTTTCTAAAGTACTTTGTAAACAGTAAAAAGTCATACAACCAGCAGCTATTATTAGGAGTACTATTATTACTATTGGTAATGATTAGATACATATGCTATTTGCCAGATCGCCAAGGTACTCAGATAAATTATTCCATTTTCCATTGCTCATACACAGCTTGTGAAAGCATTCCAAGACAAGTTAAGCCTTAGATAGATTTTATGGCTGAAGAAGGGAGGGTAAATTTTGTAAGTAAATGGCTCCTAGCTGCCACTACTGACAGAATGAATTCAGGGACTGCAGTACCATCAGCCAGGAGCAGAATTTTCCCTTATAAGAGAGCTTCTGGAAGCTTGGTCCAAACACTTTTTTATTTTTTCACACCTCCAAGCAATCCTCAAACATTTGTTAAGCACTTGCCTTGTGCCTTCCAACACGGTGATAGGGGACACAAATACAAAGAGTTGAACAATTCTGACTTTCCAAGAGTTATGGTCCAATGGAAAACCGGTGCATTATCACTTCAGAGGGGATGCGCTAAATACAGTACTGGGTCTGGAGTCAAGAAGATTCATCTCCTTGAGTTCAAATTTGGCTTTAGACATTTACTAGCTGTGTGACTCTGAGCAAGTCTCTTAACCCTGTTTGCCTCAGTTTCCTCATCAGGAAAGTGAGCTGGAAAAGGAAATGGCAGACCACTCTAGTATCTTTGCCAAGAAAACCCCACATGAGGTCACAAAGAGTTGGACATGAGTAAAAAATAAGTGAGCAACAGCAACAAATCCTCCATGAGATTTTTAATCCTTTGCCAAATCCTATCAAATCTTCTTATGAAAACTCTCTTGGATTCATTCCTTTCCTGAAATGCTACACTAGACTGCTGGAGTCCCTGACACCATTCTCCCTCACTGTGTCTCTGTCTCATGACCCTGAAAAACCATCATTTCATGCTAGTACTAAAAAAAATTGGTCTATATTGCCTATGAAAATGAAAATGGAAGGGCAGTTAGGTAGCTCAGTGGATTGAGAGCCAGGCCTAGAGACAGAAGTCCTGGGTTCAAATCTGAGTAACCCTGAGCATGTCACTTGACCCCCATTTCCTAGCCCTTACCGTTCTTCTGCCTTAGAATCAATACATAGTACTGATTCTAAGACAGAAGGTAAGGGTTTAAAAAAAATGAAAATGAAAAAGCTTTAAGTTCTAACTATAGACAAGCACTGTGCTAGGTGCTAGGGGGATACAATTAAGAAAAGTCCACCCTTGTTCTTAAGGTATCTATATTCTAATGAAAAAGAAAACACAAATGCAAGGGGCAGCTAGTTAGCTCAGTAGATAGAGTGCTAGGCATGGAATCTAGAGGACCTGGGTTCGAATTTGACCTCAGACACTTAACTCTGTTTGCCTTGTCCTTGCTCTTCTGTCTTAGAGTTGTTACAAAGACAGAAAGTAATGGTTAAAAAAAACCATATGCAAGAGAGATGAAAAGGTTTTTAGAGTATAGCACCAATTCAAATAGTAATCCTTCTCCTTTAAGGTTATTTCCCTTGACAAAATTATATTGAACTATTCAACAATGCCAAGGTCGTTGGTAGCAAGAGCTTTCTTTTCTAGGTCTTCAGTAGCTCTGACGACAGCCCCTGCAGGAATAACTGTCAGCCTGCATCTTTAAGAGAGACCTTTCCCAAGATGATGGCTGAGAAGGAAGGAAAGAGGAAGGTGAATCAGAGGCAGGGTTAGTGGACATGAAGCGTTGCCCTTTCTTCTCCCCATCTAAATAGATCTTGCCTTCCTTTCAAGTCCCAGCCTAGTTCTCATCTCCTCAAGAAGTCTTCCTTGATTGCCCTATTCCACAGGGATCTCTGGTTGTATTTACTAGTGTTTTTCACACAGTTATCACTTGACTTCAACTACTAATTTCAAAGTTCTGTTATTTCATCAGTGTGGCTATTCCCTTCGCCAATGCAATTCTCAATACCTCCATGCTTCAGTAGATGCTTTCCTGATTTTCTGTGTTTCATTCCCCACCCCCATTACCATCTCAAACCTCGAGAAAGCAACTGCCAACCTTCTTTTAATAAAGGTCTGTGAATTTACCAAGGCTAGTCCTTGAGTTGAGAGACTGAGATCTGCCTCAAGGAAGCCAGAACATACAGCAATGGACAGACCTTCTGAAATACGTGTCCCCTGCTAGAATGTAAGCTCCACTGCCAGGAGCCTATCTTCTACCTTTTTCTTATCTCCTATAACATTAGGTGAATATTAGGGGGACTCAAGAAATACTTGCTGAATAGATTCAGCAGATAGATCACTGAGCCTGGAGTCAGAAAAACCTGAATTCAAGTCAGACTTTATATCAGTGTTGGTGAAGACGTGGCATGCGTATAGAGCTGGCACATGGGGAGCTGTTCCATTCCTCCTTTTCCCAGTGCCTGAGGGCACTTTTTTTGCATGTCCCATCCCTATGCCCAGCCACCTGAAGCAAGAATTTCCTCCCTTAGCTCTCTCTGGTAACAAGAGGGCTCACAGACAGCTTGAATTTGTCCTCCATGGAACTTGAACTCAGAATAGATTCACCAACGCTCCCTTAGATGTTTACTAGCTGTGAGAGCCTGAGCAAGTCACTTAACCTCTGTCTGCCTCTGTTTCTTCAATCGTAAAATGAGGATAACAGCATCTGCCTTGCCAGGAAGTTAAGAGGATCAATGACATACTATTTGTGAAGCTCTTAGCATGATGCTTGGCTCAAAGCAGGCAATTAATAATGCTTGTTTCCTTCCTGTCTCCCTTCCTTTAACTCTCTACAAAGAGACATTTGAACTTGTTGGCTGCACAGAACTTCCACCTTTGCCACCCAGATCAAGGTTTTAAGAGGCCCATAGGAGTGGAGAAGTGCTTATTCCAGCATTGCATAAGATAGTTTGAAAAGAGAAGGGAAGCCGTGGCCCCGTATGAATATACTGTGCCAACAAGCTCCCTCCAGACCACCACTGGATCATCTATGGCTGAGAAAAGGGCTCAAATGAGTCCCAGGACTCCTGGAATCTCCTAGAGAGTCACACACTCTCAGAACATCAGGAAGGAATAACAGAATTCAAAGACCATAGGATTGTAGCTAGAAGAAACCCAATAAGCCACCTAGTCCAACCCCCTCATTTAACAGAATGGAACTCACAGAAATTAAGTGGCTTGCCTAGAGTCAGGAACTCATCTAAATCCTTTTATACAACATTCCTGACAAGTGGTCTTATAGCCTCCACTTAAAGACTTCTATGGACAGGGATTTTACAAGGCAGCATCTTCCACCCAGGGCCAGTTTTAGTTGTGAAAAAGTGTTTCCTTCTGTTAAGCCAATATTAACCTCCATAACATTTACTCTTTGGTCCCAGCTCTTCCCTCTCAGTCTAAACATGGTAAATCTAATCTTCCTTCTGCTTGGCAATCCCATAAGTATTTGAAGAAAGTTGTTGTGCTCCTTCTCACCCAACCAAAGTCAACTTTTTGTCAGGAGGCAATTTGGTCACCTGATTTCAAAATTCTGCTTCAGATACTTACTAGTTGTGTGACCCTGGGCAAGTCCTTTCTCAGCCTTAGTTTCCTGATCTGTGAAATGAGGATAATAATAATACCAACTTCACAGGACTATTATGAGGAACAAATAGGATATAACTTAATATGGCAACTAGGTGGCTCAGTGGATAGAAAACTAGGCTAAATTTGGCTTCGGACACTAGCTATGTGACTCTGGGCAAATCACCTCTGTTTGGCTTGGAGCAAGCTAAGTGTCTCAGTGAATAGAGAACTGAGCCTAGAGTCATGAAGACCTGAGTTCAAATATGGCTGTAGACACTGACTAAATGTGAGTTACTTAAGTTGTGTTTTCCTTAATCCACTGGAGAAGAAAATGGCAAACCACTTTAGTATCTTTGCCAAGAAAACCCCATATGTGATCACTAAGATTTGGACACAAATGAACAACAACAATGCTTCAGTATACTGTGTGAATGATAGCTGACATCATCATCATCATCATCATCATCATCATTATTATTATCCATACCAACTAATTGGGATACTGACTGAATGGACATAGACTAAGTAATAAGGGTGTTGCCATTCTCAGGGAAAAGAAGAGTTCTCACTGCTCCCCCATTTCTGCCAGAATAGTTAAGGGTAGAGTAGTAAATGGGCATGTCAACATGAGCCCAGATGTCACTTGGTGGCAGAGAGAGTGCAGCAAGGTGATTTAGATCCAATTTAATGGATACGAGACAATAGAACACTAACAGGAGAGAGGCCAGCAAGACCTAGAAGTCATGATGCAGCATCAGCTCTTCTGGCATTCATCTTGGGCCATGTTCCCTCATTTCATCTTAGTGGCACATGAGGGTATTCATGGGTGGGTTACATAGCATTCTGGGCTATGCTTTGTGTTGCTACTGAGCTTCTGGTTCCTGTCCCTGGATTAAGATGCCACCAGTTGTTCCATCACTGAGCATCTTAAACTCTTCAGACTAAACATCCCCAATTTCTTCAATGAGTCCTCAAATGATCCTTTCCCACCCACCCCTTGTTGTTGGTCTTTTTTTTTAATGTTACTCAGCTTGTCTGCTTTTAGTTCCCACTTGGCATTGCACAGGGAGAGGCAAAAGCAGCCTTCAATATCCCTGTTCAAAGGACATCACCCTTGTCTCTTAATTCTCCTGTCCGTACATGTATCCTTCCTCCCCCTTCAGCTCAAAGCAGTTTCCTGTAGATAATTCTTTCTGCTTTGCTGATGAGACTGCTGGCAACCAACAGGCCTTCCACACCACTCCTGTGTCCAATTCAGTTTCAGGCTCTACCATGAACTGAAAGTTCTCCAAATAAAGAAACGTGAGGATTTTGCATTATAGGTAGAGAGGAAAATGGCAATACAGTAAAATACTGCAATCAATTTGAAATACCAATTTGTAAAGGGCTCAGTGGCAAGAAGAGAGACAACCCAGCTTCTTTTCTAAGCCAAGAATAATCTGAAAAGATTGGTCCTGGCATATGCAGGCACTTATAGCCTCAGAACAGCCAGAATAATTTGAATTTTAAAACAAACATTTAAATTCAAAGAATACACAAATGTAGCAGTCACCTTTCCAAGCTGGCACTGGAACTAAAGATTACTATTGCAATAGGACAGAAGAGAGAGCTGAAGTTCAGAAAGTAAATTCTTGCCTAAGGGCACAAGCCTAGTAGTGGCAGAGCTGAGGTTCATGTTTCCTAATTGTACATCCACGCTCTGCTACGTAAAACTCCATTTGAGGCAGTCAGGTGTCCCCATCTGTCAGTCCATTTTTCTATAGCCTCTCCATCACCATCATGGCAGGACTGGGGTCCCCATGGAGCTGTCACTGTTACAACCCTGCCTTAAGTAGCCAAAGCCACCCTGTGTTCTCCCTACTACAAGCCAATAAAATGTTCACATTATTGCCCCCTAAACAAAATCCTTACCTTCAGTCTTAGAATCAATAACATGTATTGGTTCCAAGGCAGAAGATCAATAAAGGCTAGGCAAAAGGGATTAAGTGACTTGCCCAGGGTGGAAACAGAGCACTAGCTTGGAGTCAGAAACACTTGAGTTTAAATTTGGCCTCAGACACTGTGTGACATTGGGCAAATTACTTAACCTCTGTCTGTCTCAGTTTTCTTAACTATAAAATGGAGATAATAATAGCTAGCTACCTACCATAATTGTTGTGAAGCCTAAATGAGTTATCTGAAGAGTGTTTGAGCTCAGTGGCTGGCACAAGGTAGGCTCTGAATAAATGCTTATTTTCTTCCTTGCTTCCTTCCTTATACAAGTCTTTTGGAGTTGACCCTGCTAGTCAAGAGAAGGAAAAGAGACTTTTGGCCATTGAAGTTATTTTGGTACCTTTTAAGTCAACCTCATTTGACCATCAGATCAGTTCAAACCCAAAAGATAAGGGCCTGCCCCCCCACCACCTTCCAGAAAGAATATAGGGAAACAAATCTAAAAGAGAAAGGCCATAGATTCAAGGTCAATATTAGATCTGGAAGAAATCTCAGAACAAGTTTCACAAAATATCAGAGATAGAAAGCATCTAAGAAGCCAACTAGTCCAATACTCCAATTTTGTGCAGGGAAAAATGCCAATCAGATTACAGAAGTGGCATACTCAAGGTCACCACACTGGTAAATGGAAAGGTTGCCAGTGGAAGCCAGGTCTTCTTTCTCTAAACTGGCATCTAAGAATGAGAATTCAAAGAAGGAGCAGTTCTCATATCATTTACATTCTAGTGGGGAAGATGGCACAGGAACACAAATAACTAGAAATGCTACAATTATTGTTACACTATTTCAGAGATTCCACTATACTCTGGAACATTAATTTCAGGCTAAAGGACCTCAGTCTCTTAAAAGAATCATGGCCAATTACCTTGAATAGATTGCGGAGGATAATTCCTTGAAGGCAAGCCAAAGTACTGGACAAAAAGAATGAAATGAGCTTCTGTAATATAAATTGTGCTTGTCTTGATTGCAAAGCACACCAACTGATACTGATTACATAGATGGCTGGAGTCACACATGGCTGGACAGCTCATGAAGGGCTTCAATACCCCAAACGCTACCTAGTCCCAATAGGATTTGTCCAGTGTTGTTGGGAGCCTTAGAAAATCCTTTGATCTGTCAATATTTCTAAGTCAGTAGGACATGAAGTATGTAAAAAGGCAGAGAAACCAGAATAATCAGCACCCTTGGCTTTTAGAAAATGCAAAGATTGGAGGCAGCTGGGTGGCTCAGTGGATTGAGAGCCAGGCCTAGAGGTGGAAGGTCCTAGGTTCAAATCTGGCCTCAGCCACTTCCTAGCTGTGTGACCCTGGGCAAGTCACTTGACCCCCGTTGCCTAGCCCTTACCACTCTTCTGCCTTGGAGCCAATACACAGTGTTGACTCCAAGATGGAAGGTAAGAGTTTAAAAAAAAAATGCAAAGATTGTCAATCGGCATCCAATTTAATGACTATTAAATGCATGCCTTCTTAATAAAAACACAGTGTTTTATATGATGCCAGGAGGGAAAAGAGTGAATACAATATGGTCACCAACCTCAACGAATTTACACATTTGTGGGAAGGATAAGATGTGTATACAGAATTATAAGCCTTGGATAATATAAAGCCTTTAGTTATTTATGTCCAAGTCTTATCTGCACCTCTCCTCCCCCACTGGGCATAAGCTCTTTAAACAAACAAATTGCTATGAGCTATTCAGAAAGGGGAGATTATGCTCACTATCCCCATAGCTGGAATAGATGGAGATGGAGAAGACAAGATTTAGGAAGACATTATGGAAAAGATTTCGCATTCATTCAACAAATATGCATTAACTCAACTTTTGTCAAAGTATTCTGGAAGGTACCGGGGGTACAATGACAAGAATAAAGTCGTTTTTGCTGTCTTCAAGGAACTTATATTCTAATAATAACAGTACTTAGGGCAGCTAGATGGCTGAATGGATAGAGAGCCAGGACTGGATTTGGAAGGATCATGGTTCAAATTTGGCCACAGACACTTCCTAGATGTATAACTCTGGGCAAGTCACTTAATTTCAATTGCCTAAACCTTAGTACTCTACTGCCTTGAAAATGATACATGATATCTATTCTAAAACAGGAGATAAGGTTTCAAATAATTATTTAATTAAATAAAGTAAGAACACAGCAAATTAAGATAAATTCTAGAAGATGACAAGGAATCAGTTAGGGTTTCAGGTAGGAAATGAGGAGATAAAATGAAGACCATGTACCACAAAAGTGCAGCTTAGAGCTGAGTTTTTAAGGCAGCCTGGCATTCTAAATGGAAAAGGTGAACAGAGAATTCCATTCATGGAAGACAGCTTGTGCAAAGCATACATGCAAGAAATGAAGTTGTGTATAAGTAACAATAAGTAGACCAGTTTGCCAGGAATTTAAGGGACATAAGGGGGAGGGGGGGAGTAAAACTCTGGAAAGATGTTCTGGAACCTGATCATGAAGGGCTTTAAAAGCCAAACAGAGGAATCTGCATTTTATTCTAGAGTCAGTAGGGAGTCTTTAAAGCTTCTTGAGCAGGGGAGCAACATGGTAACACCTGTGCTTTAGGAATATTACTTTGGCACTTTTCGGCAGCTGCTATAGTAGCCCAGGCAAAAGATGATGAGGGTTTTAATTAGATTGATAGTCCTAGGGACAGAGGAAAGGAAATGGATATGAGAGATATAAAGATTGAAATGATGAGATTTTGAAGCTGATTGGATATGGAGAAAAGAGAGAATGAGGGAAAGAGGAAGAGAAGGATGATAATAAGCATTTACAAACCCCCTTTAAGGTTTTGAAAGAAATTTGCATTTATTATCTCATTCCATCCTTACAACATTGCTGTGAGGTAAGATATTATTATCACCATTTTAAAGATGATAAAATTGAGGTTAAGAGGGATCAGGTGACATTTATATAAGCTATGAAGTTTCTGAAGGAGGATTCAAACTCAGATCTTCCTAGATTTAAATTGAGCATCCTATGCACTGAACTACCTATCTATTTGCTGCCAAGTTTGCAAACCTGAATGACTGGGAAGTTGGAGATACCATCAAGGAAGTTTGGAAGCCGAATAGGTCTGAGGGAAAAGATAATGAGTTCTGGACACCCTGAATGTGAAATGCCTATAACATACTCAGTAGGAAAAACCCAATACCAGTTATTAAAGTTGCAGTTCTGGAGGTCAAGAGAGAGAATAAGGTTGGAGTTCTTATAGATCTTGATGATGATTCAATTCATGGAAGTTGACAAGGTCACCAGAGAAGAGATCATATAGAAAAGAGGTTAGAGCCTTGGAGTACACATACAGAGAGGGAACAGGGACATGGATGATGATCAAGCAAAGAACATTGAGATGGAATGGCTTGGATAACTAGGAAGAAAAACAAGATAGATCAGAGTTACAAAAACCCAAAGAAGAAGGGATATTTGGGAAAGTAAGATCAACAATGGCAAATGCTGTCAAAAATTCAGAAATGATAACTGAAAAAAGGTCAACAGATTTGACACTCAAAAGATCACTGATAACTTTGGAGAAGGCAGTTTAAGTTGAGTGACAAGGTCAGAAGTCAGACTGCAAAGGAGTTGAGAAATGATAGAAACAAAATGTGTCCATCTCTTTGAGAATGACTATTCAGTGGCATATAATGTAATGAAATATCATTGTATCATAAGAAATGACAAATACAATAGATTCAGGAAACTTGGCAAAACATCTACCAACAACATAGCATCAGAAACCAGAAGTCAAAATGGAAGATGAATGAGATGAGGAGCAACAGAAGGGACAAAATCTTCTGAGAGAGAAAGAATAGGGAATGAATCAAGGGCATAAATACAGGAGTGGAGTTTGGAGTATAGCCTTTCTTTGAAAATAAAGAAGGAAATAGAGAACATTGTAAAATAGTCCTAAGATCCAGATTAGAAGTTAAGAGGTAGCTTAGAAAGAGTTGCTTTGATTTTCCCAGCAATATCAGGATATTTTGCTTAGAACAGGGATTCTTAATTTTTTTGTGTGTCATGGACTCCTTTTGGAAATACACTGAAATCTATGAACTACTTCTCAGAACAATGTTTTACCTAATATATATAACTATATATTGACATGGTTGCATGATTTCCTTCTGTATTATTCAGTAAGACAGAAGTTGGGATAAAGGAGACAAATGATGAGGCTGCTAAAGGGTTATGGTAGGCTTTGTGAGAATGGCAATAGGACAAGGCATCAAAGAATGCAATGACAGAGGAGAATATATAGTTGGAATGGTCAATTATGGGATTAAGACTATGATGAGAGGTAACTGAGCCCAAAACTGGGTGATGGCCTAGAAGAACAGGAAAGAGAGGTATTAGATACCCCAATGAAAATGAAAATAAGATCTAGATGTAAGAGAGGGAGAGGTGGGAAGACAAAAATTATGATCATAAAGGATCTTTTTAGAATCATTTTTCTTAAATGATTCAGTGATGCAGAGCCCAATAGGCACTCCCTCTACACATGGTAGTGCATTTTAGGGCAAAATGATTGCAAACATAGACTCCCAGAGGGGCTAGGGCTGGAGTTCTACTCCCATCTCAGCTACAACAATGTTCGTCTTTCACATACATTTCAGTGACCTGAGTTGAGTCATGTAGGAAGGATATGTAAGGGGACTAGGGAAGAAAAGAAGAAAAAGAAACCATTCTAAGGAATGAAGAAAGGGTAAGCAAAGATATTGGAAGGGAGAAAGGAAGATGAAAACAGGGGATAAAAAAGTAGTCCAAGTTGGCTTAGAATATGACCAGGATAGGGCCCTGGGGAAGGGGGGGGACAGCTAGGTAAATCAATGGATTGAGATCCCAGCCTAGACCTATGAGGTCCTGTGTTCAAATTTGGCTTCAGAATCTTCCTAGCTATGTGACCCTTGGCAAATCACTGACCCCCATTGCCTAGGAATCAATACACAGTATTGATTCTAAGACATAAAGGGAAGGGAGAAAGGGAGGAAAGAAGGGAAGGAAGGAAGGAGGGAGGGAAAGAAGAAAGGAGGGAGGGAGGGAGGAGGGAGTAAGGAAAGAAACATGACAGGGCATAGTAGAATAAAGTTACGAAGGCAGGATGATGCCTGATTAAGGAAGGTCTTGAATGCTATATTAAAGAGTATGGATTTCATTTGTTATATGAGAGAATTGAGTCATTAGAGTCAAGAAGCCTGGGCTTGAGTCTTACTTCTGATATATAATGGCTGGACAACTCGGGAATCATCATTTAACCTCTTAGTATTGGGGCAAATTCTATAAGTTGCAAATTGAATGCATCACTTCTTTGGTAGAGGCAGCTTTCTCACAGGTTATCTAATCCCCAATAAAGTCACAACGCTGATCACCTCCCTGCCAGCACTACCTCCCAAAATGTGGGGAGTCATTGAAGGATTTTGAGCAGAAGAGTAGTAGTGTCAACCTTGTGCATTAGTTAGACTGACCTGGCAGAAGAATCGGGGAAGGCAGGGAATGGTGGAAAGGAACAGTGGTTAAAAAGGCTATTGCAAAAACCTAAATTGGTGGTAATGAGAGCCCAGAGTAGGGTGATGACAGTGGAAGTAAGTAGGAGGGGATGGATTTAAAAGATTTTGCAGAGGCAGGATTGACAGGATTTGATGACTGATTGAGTGTAGGAGGTGACAGAGGGGGAAGATTGGAAACTTACACTGCCTCTGTGTGGATTAAGCTGTTTAAAGAGAGTTCTTATTCCTGTTTAAGTTGTTTGCAGTCCTGCCTTCATTTATCTCAAGAGAATGTCCTTTAATTCCCAAGAGAAAATTACATTTTAAAATCATTGTAATGACTGACATTTTTGAGCTCTTTATATGTTTCCAGTGTCAGAGTGATATGGTAGAAGTCAGAAAGATCCAGGTTTTAATTCCACCTGTGAAACTTACTAGCTATGAGACCTGAATATCTCAGGGCTCCAGACAATCCTCTAAGACTATAAACTGCAGAGAAGGCAGCAATCTATACTGGTAAAGGGGGTTTCCTCACTTGAGAGTTCCTCATACCAGCAAAATCATAGGACCAACTCCTAACTCTGTCTCAATACATTTTTTTAAACCCTTACCTTCTGTCTTGGAGCCAATAATGTGTATTGGCAGAATACACAAGGCAGAAAAGTGGTAAGGGCTAGGCAATGGGGGTCAAGTGACTTGCCCAGGGTCACACAGCTGGGAAGTGTCTGAGGCCAGATTTGAACCTAGGACCTCCCATCTCTAGGTCTGGCTCTCAATCCACTGAGCTACCCAGCTGACCCCCCCCAATACTTTTTAAAAAGCTCCTTCCCTCTATGTTCCCTGTCTCTGTTATTTCAAGCAAATCCTCCCCACAATCCAGGGAGATTGGCAGGGCAGGAATTATAATTTTCATTTTAGAGATAATGAAATGTAGACTCGGGGAATTTAAACAACTTGTCTTTGACCAAAAAACAAGTAAATTAATAGTACTAGGCATAGAACTCTGATCTCCCAGCTCTGAGTACAAGGCTATTTCCACTACTGCATGCTAAAGCCGCAAGGGGAGTCTTCAAATTGCACAGTGACAGACTGTTACAGCCACCCAGAAAATTTGAAATCACTGCTTTACTTGGTAACTGATTCTCCTGGGTGACTGTGGAAAAGTCACTCAAATTCTGTGTGGCTCGGTGCCATTATCAGGAAAATGGAGATAATACAATCTTCTGAAAGTGGAGAGAGACAGGGAGCAAGGGCAGCAACCAGAATTTGTATAAAGAATGGAAAAGACTTTGAAATTACTCTACTTTTCTGTTACTTCATAAATTCGATACTTTGTAAGTGCTAAAAAAACAACAGCCTTTCTTGCTAGGAGCCCCTCAATTCTTCCTCCGAACTATTTCCTAAAGTAGCAGCATCAAACTCAAAAGAAAACAGGGACCACTAAACAGTACCCAAGGATCCCTACAGACCACATATGGACTTGGAAAACAACATATTAACATTATCTATGTTCCATTGTGTTTTTATTTATTTTGTTCAATATTTCCCAATTACACTATAATCCTTTTGGGGCCCACATTACAGGGCCAGCAGACATCTCTGTCCTCAAGACACTGAAAAGGACAGCTTTGCAGTGTTCACCCCAGAGATAAAGAGGTTGACTGATTGATTGATTGATTGACTGATTGATTTGCAGAAGCAGCATGGCCACTTAATGGAAAGAAAAATTGACTCGGTGTTAAAACTTGCACCCAGGCTACGTACACTAGCCATATAACCATGAATGTGTCATGGTGTTTCTGGGCCTCAGTTTCTTTCCCTATATAAGGGGGCCAATAATCTAACACTGCCTATCCCACAGGGTTATCAGTCAGTCAACAATCCTCTAATAAAGTTTATGTGGGCTGGGTTACTGTGTCTAGTATGTTCTGGCAATCCAAAGAAAGGCAAAAAGCATTCCTTGTCTTCAAAAAGCTTACATTCTAATGAAGGAGACAACGATGTGCACATACAAGATGCTTTCAGAGTAATTTGGAGGCAAACTTAGAAGGACGGTTTCAGCATTGAGGGGAACCTGGAAGAGTCTCTCACACAATGTGGGATTTGAGCTGAGTAGGGTTGTTATAATAATAGACAGATAGATTCAATGCATTTTAATGTTTATTGGTGATGATGTGTTTATTTATATTTTTATAATTTGTGTTCTATATGTTATATTTTAATATAATTCATATTTTTATACATTTACACAATTTAATATATTAAATACACATGTAATATACATATATTATGATTAATGCTACATTTTAGTATATGCTATATAAAATATAATTATAATATATTCTTGTATAGTATAAATTACACATTACATATTATTGTGAATTATGTTACATTTATATAATATATATTCTTAATCCTATAATATTATATTATAGTTATGTAATATCATAATTAGATAACATAATCTTTATATTCAGGTACATATACATATATAATCTTTATATTAAGAGTTGGCTAGGTGACTCAGGGGATAGAGCATTGGATCTGGAGTCAGGAAGACCTGAGTTCAAATCCAGACTCAGCTGTGTGATCCTAGTGTTATAAGGAGTTTTCTTAATTTCACTCAGTCTTGTTAAGAGCAGAATGTCTATGGTAGAGGGAGTTACTTCATCTTACTCTGTCTCTTTAAGAGACAGTAACAGACAGACTCCTTCACACTAGGAAAGTCATTTAACTTCTGTCTGGCTTAATCCACAGGAGAAGGAAATGACAAACCATTCCAGTAGCCTTGCCAAGAAAACCCCACCGAAGGCAGGCATTGCCATGCTCCGGTCCACAAAGTCCTGAAGAGTTGGATACAAATGAACGACAACTACAAAAAGGATTTTTATATGAAAAGAACTTTGTAATGATAATGATAATATTTAACATTTACATAACAGTTTATGGTTTGCAAAGATGTCTACAAGCATCAGCTCATTAGTTCCTTGGAGGCAGGAACAATTAATTGACTCGTTTCACAGAGGGGGACGCCGAGGATGAGAGAATTTAAGTGATGACACTAGTAAGTATCTTTAAACTCTGGGATCCCATAGAAATGTGCTTTGCCGTATGGCACTGCCAAGCACTAAGAATAGCAGCTCACATTTCCAAAGCACTTTCCTGTACTTTTCTCATAACTGCACTGTAGGAAATGATTACCCCCACTCTTGGGTAAGATAGCTGAGGCTAAGAGAGAGAAACTGACTTTGGCAATGGTCACAATATTAGTTTTTAAAAAATGGGACTCAAACCCAATCCTGACTTCACCACTCAACTGTTCCTTTCACCACATCACAATATCAATCCTTAATATTGCCTGAATCCCTTCGAGAGTTTATGTAGTGGATTTTCAGCCTCTGACCTGATGAACTAAAGTAAGATAAAGTTGGTGCGGCAGGGGAGGAAGTGAAAGGATGACAAAAGGGATGGAAAGGGTTGGGTAACAGGGACCACTTCAGTCATAATTACTAAATAGATGAAATGCTTCATCAAGCTGGTATTACGTTAAGAAGGTATATCCCATATGGCAAAATTGGGACACTAATGCATTGCTGGTGGAGTTGTGAATTGATCCAACCATTCTGGAGGGCAATTTGGAACTATGCCCAAAGGACGATAAAAGAATGTCTGCCCTTTGATCCAGCCATAGCACTGCTGGGTTTGTACCCCAAAGAGATAATAAGGAAAAAGACTTGTACAAGAATATTCATAGCTGCGCTCTTTGTGGTGGCAAAAAAATTGGAAAATGAGGGGATGCCCTTCAATTGGGGAATGGCTGAACAAATTGTGGTATATGTTGGTGATGGAATACTATTGTGCAAAAAGGAATAATAAAGTGGAGGAATTCCATGGAGACTGGAACAATCTACAGGAATTGATGCAGAGTGAGAGGAGCAGAACCAGGAAAACATCATATACAGATTGATACACTGTGGCACAATCGAATGTAATGAACTTCTCTACTAGCAGCAATGCAATGATCCAGGACAATTCTGAGGGACTTATGAGAAAGAATGCTATTCACATCCAGAGGAAGAACTGTGGGAATAGAAACACAGAAGAAAAACAACTGCTGGATCACATGGGTTGATGGGGATATGATTGGGGATGTAGACTCTAAATGATCATCCTAGGGCAATAAACAATATTAGGGAAATAGGTCTTGATCAATGACACATGTAAAATCCAATGGAATTGCATGTCGGCTGGGGGAGGGGGGAGAACATGAATCATGTAACTATGGAAAAATATTCTAAATTAATTAATTAAATGAAAATTTTCAGTTTAAAAAAAAGAATATCCCAAAGAAAGTACCCAATGAACAAATCAAAAAATGTCAGAATATCTCATCTCTGACATTCTGCTACCTTGGCCTTGAACAAATCCCTTAAATTCTCAGAGTCCTTAGTTCCATCATCTTTAAAAGGGAGGGTTCAAGGAACATGGATTGTGTCTTATTTCATTTTTGGATTTCCCTATGGCTTGGATAATGGAAATGGTTATTGAATAAAATTAAACAGAAGTGCTAATTCAAAAAATAATAAAGATGTGTTCTTTTTGAAAAATAAAAATTAAAAAATAAAATAAAAGGGAGGGGACAAGGGGTACCCAGGAGGATACTTCTTAGCCACATGACCCTGGTCAAGTCACTTACCCCCAAATGCCTAGCCCTAGAGCTGATATTTAGTATTGATTCTAAGACAGAATTAAGGTTTTGGTTTATTTTTTTTAAGGGAGGAAATAATAAGATTTTTTCAGTCATGTTTTATTCTTCATGACCCTATTTGAGGTTTTCTTGGCAAAGATACTGGAATGGTCTACTATTTCCTTTTCCAACTCATGTGAGAGATGAGGAAACTGAGGCAAAGAGGATGAACTGATTTTCCTAGGGTCACACAGCTACTGAGTGTCTGAAGCCAGATTTGAACTCAGGGAGATAAGTCTTCCTGACTTCAAACTCAGCTCCACCTAGCTGCCCTGGAGGATAATAATGCTAATAACAATAATACCTACTATTTCTATAGTACTTTAAAGTTTATAAAACACTTTACAAACATCATCTTATTTTATCTTCATAACAAACCTGAGAAGTAATATTATATTTTACATTTGTATTTTTATAGATTTAGACAGTATATATTTATGTTACATCTCTCATATCTATTTTTATATTATATTTTATAGATGAGGAAACTGAGGCATATAGAAGTGAAATGACATTCTCAGGGTCATAGTTAGTAAGCTCATGAGACCAGATTTGATCTTAGGTGTTCCTGACTCCAGGCTCAGCATTCCATTCATTGCACCACCCAGCTGCTTGGATGGTCTCTACCATCCAGATCTGTGTTTCCTTTTAAAGACAAGACATCTAAAACCCAAAGAAGGGAAGTATCTTTCTCAAGGTTGGGGCATGAGGTGGAGCAGAGCCAGGTTTAGAACCCAGATCTCCAGGCCCTCTCCAATGTTGTTGGGGTTTTTTTGCTATACTATATGTGCCCCAACTTCTTTGCTCTTCTCACTGTCGTGACTATGATCTTCATAATTAGACTAAATGTTTGAGATAACTATTTTTATTTTTATATATAAAATAATATAATATATAACAACAGTAATACATATTATTTGTTATAAATATGTAATGAATTTTAAAATGCTATCCAAGAGATACCGATTCTCACATTAGCTAAAATCCATGTCTCTCAGATTAAATTTAAAGCTGATAAAGTTCGGTCTCTTTACTAATTTGTTGCCTCATTTTACAGAGGGAAAATTAAGGGTCAGGTTTGCCCAAGGGGACACACAATTAGTTAATTTCCAGAAGCACCTGAACCCAATAGCTATACTGGGGACAAATTATTTGAAAATGAATCAATCATATTCAAATTACAAAAAGCAAATGTGGCCCCCTAAGAGGAGGCCTCCTGTTGTGAAGTGATGTGTCATTACACCCATCTGACAGATAAGGAAACTGAAACTTAGAAAAATGAAATTGACTTGCCCACACAATTGTGGAGCTATTAAGTGTCAGAGTCCCCAAACCTCGGACTTCTGACATCAAATCAACTTAAGAAAACTCACATCAAGATAGCTTTGGTCACCTTTCTGTGAGTTCTTGTGCAGGGGCATTATTTCGTTTATCCTGAAACTCCCTAAATATACTTACTACAAATTCTTTTGCCCTAAAGTCTACCCCTCCTCTCCTAACTTCTCCTCATTCCATTTTTCTCCAACTTATCTATACTGAAAACCTCATTTCATTTTTGGAATCAATGAGTTAAAGAAGAAGAAAATAGAAAAGTTATCCACTCTAGAGTAGCCCTAAAACTAGCTCCTCCTTTTTTGTTTATGGTGCCACTACTAACTCTCAAGGTACAATGAGCAGTTTTGGATTTGGATTAAGAAGACAGAGATGGAATCCCACCTTAGTGCTACCTGTGTAACCTTGGGCAAGTTATTTAAGTTCTGTAGACCTCAGTTTCCTCAGATGTTAAAAAGTGGTGGACCAAAGAAACACTCCAAAGCCCTCTCCTGGGGCTCTCTTCTCTCACAATATAACTTTACTTGGTAATCTAATATACTCCTACGGATTATATTAACACTTCTGTGTAGGTGACTGTTAGATCTATTATCTAAGGGGCATTGTGGATAAAGTACCTCTTTGTTATCTGGGGTTTCTTAGCAAATGCATCCAGAGTGGTTTGCCATTTCCTTCCCCAGTTCATTTTACAGAAGACAAAACTGAGGCAAACATGGATAAGTGACTTGCCCAAGGTCACACAGCTAGTAAGTGTGTGAGCCTTGTATAATCCACTGTAATTGCTTGTTAGCTCCAGGAGTGGGAGAGAAGAGGGCAGGGAGTAAAAACGAATCATGTAACCATGGAAAAATATTTAAATTTTTCTTAAAAATATAAAAGATTTTAATTTAATTTTTAAAAATAGTAACTGATAAGGTCAGATTTAAATTCAAGAAGATGAGTCTTCCTGACTTCAGGACAGGTGTTCTACGCACTGTGCCACCAATAAAATCTAGTAATTCCCAGTTATCTCTAGGATCAAATATAAAATGCTCCATTTGGCTTTTAAAGCCTTTCATAATCTAGCCCCTTCCTATCTTTCCAGCATTCTTACAAACCTTACTCCCCTCTACAGACTCTATGATCCAGTAACCTTCTTTATTAATCCTTGTACAAGACACTCCAGCTTCCAACCCAATGTGCTTTCACTAGCTGTCCAAGCTTGGAATTCTTTCTCTCCTAATTCCAGACTCTTGGCTTCCTTCAAGTCCCAACCAAAATCCAACCTTCAAGACGATCTTAACTAATCTTCTTTACTCTAAAATTATCTCTAATTTATCCTGTGTATCTTTTTGTTTGCATGTTGTCTCTCCCATTAGATTGTGAGTGACGTGAGTCAAGAGACTAATTTGTTTTAAATTGGGGTTCGGGTGTTTGCTTCCCCCCTTTCTTTGTAGCTCTAGCACATAGTAGGCATTTAATAAATGCTTGTTGGCTTAACTTGTAGTTCCAACCCTAAGATCCTGTGATTTTATGAATAAATTCAAGATTTTATTTGTCTTATCCCTGTGCTGTTATAACATCTTAATTAGTTCCTTTGCAACACATCCAGTAAACTCTTCCTCTTGCAAAAGTCTGAACACTGGTTCAGATATCTTCAGTGGCTCTCCAGTCTCCACCAAATAAAATCTTTAGTACACTTAGGTCTTCTACAATCTGGCATCACTCCTGACTGCCACTGAGACTAATACTGTTCTTCTCTTTGAATTCTAAGCTATAGCCACAGGAGGCTTTCAATATCTATTTCTATTCAATTCCCTAAATTCCTCACAGTTTTTCCTTTACACATTTTTATTTTATTATTATTTTATTTTTCTATATGTTTTAATAATATTCTTTTTTCCCTAATTGCATGTAAAAACAATGTTTAACCTTCATTTTTTAAATTTTGAGTTCCAAATTCTCTTTCTTCTCCCACTCTCCCTCACTTCTCCCTGAAATAGTAAGCAATCTGATATAGATTTTACATGTGCAATTATGTAAAATATTTTTCCATATTTGTCATTTTGTGGAAGAGAAAAGAAATTGAAATATAGTATGTTTCAGTCTTTCAGTTTCTATCAGTTCTTTCTCTGAAGGCAAATGGCATTTTTCATCATGGGTCTCTGGGATTGTCTTGGATCACTGCATTGCTGAGAATAACCAGGTCACTCACAGTTGTTCATCAAAAAATACTGCCATCGGGGACCAGCTGAGTGGTTCAGTGGATTGAGAGCCAGGTCTAGAGATGGGAGGTGTAGGTTCAAATCTGGCCTCAGACACTTCCTAGCTGTGTGACCCTGGGTAAGTCACTTAACCCCCATTGCCTAGCCCTTACCACTCTTCTCCTGCCTTGGAACCAATACACAGTATTGATTCTAGGACAAAAGGTATGGGAGTAAAGAAAATATTGCTGTAATTATGCACAATGTTCCTCTGGTTCTGTTCTCTTCCATTTGAATCAGTTCATTTAAGTGCAGATTTTTCTGAAATCATCCTGCTTTGTCATTTCTCATAGCTCAGTGCTCCATCACAAGCATATATCACAGTTTGTTTAGTTGTTCCCCACTTGATGGGAATCCCTTCAACTTCCAATTCTTGTATACCACTAAAAGAGCTGCTATAAATATTTTTGAACAAATAGGTCCCCCCCCTACCTTTTTTAATCTCTTTGGCACACAGACCTAGTAGTAATATTATTGCTGGATAGCATATGCACAGTTTTAGAGCGTTTTGGGCAGAGTTCCAAACTGGTCTCCAGAATGGGTGGATCAGGCAAAACTTCACCGACAGTGCAAATTCCTCATTTTGGCTTAACCCAGGTAACGGTGTGGAGAGTGCCAGTCCTAAGGTCAGGAAAACTCGAGTTCATATTTAGCCTCAGACACTTACTAACTGTGTAACTCTGGGCAAATCATTTGATCTCTATTTGCCTCATTGATAAAATAAGGATCATGGCACCTACTTCCCAGGGTTTTTGTGAGGATCAGATGAAATAAAAATTATAAAGTGCTTTGGTGTAGTGTGTGGCACATAAAAGTGCAATGTATATACGTAAGCTACTATCATTACTATTCCTATACTTTTATTGTTTTGCCCTTCATCCCCGCCCTTCTCACTGTCTGAAATTCAACCATCTTTTAGGTTAGCAACAGAGGGAAATAGAGCGGGCAGATTTAGAAGCTCTCTCTGCACCAGAGAGGAAAAAAGTATTTAGGAAAGGTTAATGCTGCATTCGGTGCTGATGCGCCATTCATCATTAAAGCTGGTCTACCCTATGTGTGATTCAATCTACAATTCTGGGGAGATTGGAAATGAATGACCAGATAGTGCCTCATGGTTCTCACCCAATCTGAAGTTCCTCTGGTTTTGTTCCACTGGACCCACTGCTGCTGTGCTGAGAAAAACAGGAATAAGATCCTTTTTCATGTGCCTATTTTCCTCTGGGTAGCTGTACGTGGAGGTGAAATTGGGATCTGAACTGTTCTGTGGCCAGGAAAACAACAAAGCAGAGACTGGAATGGTAATAATGTGTCTGGGCCTAGAACCATACATACAGCTGATTCTTTGCAGCTGATCTCAATCTCCTGAGGTGCTATAAGGAGGGCTGCTGTTGCTGTTGTTGTTATTGTTTAAGGAGTGGCAGGTTGGGCCAAGTCTGAGATTTAATTGGCAGAGAGGAGAACTTCTCTTGCCAATATAAATTGGCCCCCTCTCTGCAATTTACATAGAGGGTTGCCTGGAGACACTGGGATATTAAGTGACCAGCCCTGAATTACCCAGAGCTAGGACTGGAACCTCCTGTAAGGCTGGCTCTCATCTCTTAGCTTATGCTGCTTTAGAATGAGCCTTTAAAGATCAGTTCAATGAAGCCTTTCTTGTCTCCCTCCTTCTCAGACCTCCAATAACATTTAATTTGCACCTTCCTCAAACATCTATCCCATGTCATTTGAAATTATAGCTATTTGAATAGCTGTCAAATCTTCCTTAGTGGACCCTTTAAAGGGAAGGAGCACTCAGATTTAATTTGTGCATCTCTCAGATCCAACAGTGCTCTGCATGCAGTGAGTGCTCAATAAATGTTTGCTACAGTCAGAGGCAGTAGGTGATACATTCAGAAGTAATACATCTGCCCTAGCCATTCAGAAGCTATATCTTTACTTAGCCTGACCTGTCAATAAAAGAGCTGGCCCAATACATCAGCCTGATCTCAATCATAATTTGAATCGGTGCTATCAGGGAAGATCTCTACTGATAAATTTCTAATGTAGAATTATGGATTCTCAGCTAACAATTGCATCTGCTTTAGTACTGAGCTGAAAGTATCCCATTTATCAACAGGCAAACATCTGGCCTACATACTATATCACAGTGATATGATATTGACAGGGCTTGTCAATTTATATCAAAGCTATGGGAAGGAAGGAAGGAAGGAAGGAAGGAAGGAAGGAAGGAAGGAAGGAAGGAAGGAAGGAAGGAAGGAAGGAAGGAAGGAAGGAAGGAAGGAAGGAAGGAAGGAAGGAAGGAAGGAAGGAAGGAAGGAAGGAAGGAAGGAAGGAAGGAAGGAAGGAAGGAAGGAAGGAAGGAAGGAAGGAAGGAAGGAAGGAAGGAAGGAAGGAAGGAAGGAAGGAAGGAAGGAAGGAAGGGAGAGAAGAAGGGAGGAAGGGAGAGAAGGGAGAGAAGAAGAGAGGGAGGAAGAGAAGAAGGGAGGGAGGGAAAAAGGGAAGGAGGGAGAGATGGAGGGAGGGAAGGAGGAAGGAAAGAAGGGAGAGAGGGAGGTAAAGAGTGCTTACTATGTATACTACGCTATGCACTAGGATACAGAGAGGAAAAAAAGGCACTTCTCTCAAGGAGCTCACATTATCATAAGAGAGACAACACATATGGAAGGTTTCAGCAGCAAGTCAGATAGATAGGTTCCATTGCCCTTAGAGTGTAGCAGCCAAGCCAATGATAATGTATCATTTTTAAATTTCATTTCCACTGATAAAATTCACATCCATCTCTGATGCTAAACCATTTGACAGTGCCAAGGACTTAAGTGGCATAAAACTTCTTTTCGGTTTCTTCAGTAGTTGCATCTCCATGGAATTTGCTTCTGAGAATAACAGCTACCTGGACTCAACTGGAAGCAGGACTAGTGGTCTGAAGATCCTCATGAAGTTCTTGGATTTATATGCCCTTCATTGGCAGTCGGTGAGGGGTGAATAGAAGTAGTGGTAAAGAAGGAGGGCTGATTACAACCCTCAATAGCAGCTGAAATCAAGACAATTGGTCTAGAGAGCACTGCCATTCTGGGCCACTTTCTGGGCCACCTGTCCTTTGGTTATCAGTTGAAAGAAAAGAAAAAAAAAAGGTGGGTGCCTTCTCAATAGTAATTGCTCCCTTCAGTGATGGGAATTTGGAAGCAAAACTGGTGATCTGGCAGGCTCAGCAATTTCCAAGGTTATTGATTTCAAGGTGCTGAACTGTCTCCACTGGGGCTCGAGGTGAAGTGTTGATCTAGGTGTTGGGGAAATGTCAACTTGCCTGGCCCATGCCACCTCCTCTCTCTCCCTTAGGGTGCCTTGCTATTTTAGTTAGGCTAGCTTTCCAGGAAGGATTTTCAAAACATTGTCTGTTATATAACTCCACCGAAGTTCTCCTGTGTTCTCATTATTGTATAGAAGTGATCCAGGCTTCATAAAGGCTATGCTAAAGGAAAATAAGCTCAAGCAGTTTCTACCCAGCTGAAACACCCATATGAGATAGAACATGTTTGTCATCTGAAGACCAACCTAGTTAAGATGGAGAGGCTTGCCATCAGGGTAGATGCAACATGATGGAATCTGGAGGCCCCATAACTCTTGAAGACCACTTACTGTGTCGTAAAGGGTTATTATCTATGTAAGTTTAGGGCGTACTCATCAAAAGCAGAGATCCTTGGCCTGGAAGGGTCTAGCTTTACATTCTCTGGGTTCTCTGGAAACTGTCAGAATTCTATTCCAACACCTTTTCCTATCTTGTTCTTGAAGGTCAATATGGCAGAAGATATGGCAGATTGTAGCAAATCATAAAAAAGCTTCAAGACAGAAAATTATATAGACCAACATAACTAAATCAGATACATTTTGTACCAGATGGATGACTACTAGTTAATGATATCTATTGCCTACAAAACTCACAAAGATCATCGACTCATACTTGGGGAGCTTGAGATCTACTTTGGTCAAGAAACTGTCAGTAGTTCAATGATTCGATTCCTCTCCAGTTTACACTTCAGCCAAGCCATACTACTTGCTGTCCAAGGCATGATTTCTTGCCTCCACATCTTGAACCATGCCTTTTCATCTGCCATTTTATTCATCCTTCAAGACCCAGTTCCATTGCCACTTCTCTCTCTTCCCACCTACACACACACACACACACACACACACACACACACACACACACAGATCCTTTTGAAATAACCTCTCCATCTTCCAAACCTTAACTCCTTGTTTGAACCTCCCTGATGAACCACTTAGGTACTCTGCATTGCTTTATATAATTATTTGCATATGTGTATTATCATCTGTAGGGCACTATGAGCTCCTCGGTAATAATAATAGCATTTACAGAGAAAATGTAAGTTATTGAAGTGATTTACATAAATTATGTCCTTTGAGCCTTACATAGAACTACTTACTATATGTAACTAGGTAGCTCGGTGGCTAGAGCACTAAGAAGTGAAGCCAGAAAGACCCAAGTTCAAATGTGGCTTAAGATACTTACTAGCTGTGTGAGGCTGAGCAAGTCACTTAACACCTCTCAGTCTCAGTTTCCTCATCAGCAAAATAGGGATGATAATAGCATCTGCCCTGCAATATTGTGATGATCAAATGAAAAGTGTTTCACAAACCTGAAATGAACTACCTAAATGCCAGCTATTATTATTTTGGTCATTTTATCCTCATGAGGACACACTGAGTTGCCCAGCATCATGCAGTAAGGGTCACAGGCAAGATTTTATCACAAGTCTTTTCTGATTACAACAATCTGTCCACTCTGCCAAGCTAGAGGAGGCAGTAGGATGGAAGTTACAGTGGGTAGAAATTCATAAGATCTCAATTCAAGTCCAACTTATGCCACTAATTTGCTATGTGACTTTAAGAAAATAATCTCTTCTTCTTGGCCATCTATTAAAAGAAGATGTTGAACTCTAAGATCACTTTAAAAATTCAATATTGTAAGTCACAGGACAACTTCTCATTCATCTTTGCAATACCTACACTTATTAAATTTATAGTCTAGCAGGGAATTTAACATACATAACTATAAATATAAAAGAATAAATATCAAGATCCAAGTAGAAGAATCATCCATATAAGAATATGAGGTTCTTCAGGGAGAAGTGGAGAGTCATTATATGAGATAGGGGGAAAAAAAGCAAATTAGCTTGATGAAAGGAATCAGAGTGTCCCCAGACAGAACAACAAGAAATGAATTTGAGGAGATAAGGTATAATCATACATGAGTGCATTGGGATGGGGAAGGCCTAATTGAGAGACTTTACAGCAAATGTTAATGAATTTAACCAAAATTGACAGAACAATGTGGGGAGACTATTATCTCCAAACAAAGGCATCACATGTTTGGGGAAAGGCTAAAAGAAAATTATTTTGTCATACAAAAAAATAGATCAAGGAAAAGAATGGACCAGAAGTAATGTGTTAGTGCTAAAAAAAAAAAAGCCAGGACAATGAGGTCCTAGTAGTTCCAGCTCCACAACTAACTTGCTCTGTGATCTGTACAGTGTCCAGATATCTCTAACTCCTGAGCAAGACCTGAATTGTACACTTGAGCTACTGCCCAAGAACGAATTTGAGCCTTTATTAAAAAATATCAAATTTGACTTATCAAGATGCCTATTTACCATGATGAAATTTCCTGACATTAAAAACTTATACAGTTGTTTCTAAGAAACATACTTGAAACAGAAAGACATACAAAGTTAAAATAAGGGGATGGAGCATAATCTATTACACTTCAGTTAAAGAAGCAGGGGTAGCAATCATAATCTTAGAAAAGCAAAAGGAAAAATAGATTTAATTTAAAGAGATAAATAGGGAAATTACATCTTGCTAAAAGGAACCATAGACAATGAAATAATACCAATTCTAAACATATATGCATTGAATGGCATCACAACCAAATTCTTAAAGAAAAAATTAAATGAACTATAGTACAAAATAGTAAAACTATATTAATGGGAGACCTCAACTTTCCCCTCTCAGGGCTAGATAAATCTAACCATAAATTAAATAAGAAGGAAGTGGAAGAAATAAATACAATTTTAGAAAAGTTAGAAATTCATTGACCTCTGAGAAAATTGATTGGGAATAGAAAGGAGTATATCTTTATCTCAGCTGTACATGGCACTTTCACAAAAACAAATCATGGCATAAAAACCTCACAACCAAGTGTAGAAAAGTAGAATTATAAAGATACCCTTTTTGAAGCATAATGCAATAAAAATTACATTTAATATAGACCCATGGAAGCATAAATTAAGAGCTAATTGGAAACCAAATTGTCTAATTCTAAAAAATGATTGGGAAAAAGAACAAATCAAAGAAACAATAATTTAAAGAGAATGGCAATAGTAAAATAACATTCCAAAATATATGGGATACAGCCAAAGTAGCACTTAGGGGAAAATTTTTATCTATAAATGCTTACATCAATAGAGAAAGAACAGACCAATAAAATGGGAATGCAATTTAAAAAAATAGAAAGAGTAAACATTTTAAACCACTAATTAAATGTGAAATTAGAAATTCTGAAAGTCAAAGAAGAGATGAATAAAATTGAAAATAAGAAAGCCATTTAACTAATAAATAAAACTAAGAGCTAGTTTTATTTTTAAAAAGAATGAAATAGGTAAACCATTAGCTATTTTGATCAAAAAAGAAAAAGAAATCCATTACTAGTATCAAAAATGAAAATGGTGGATGTACCACCAACGAAGATGAAATTAAAACAACTATTAAGAGTTGTTTTGACCAATTAGGTACCAGTAAAACTGAAGATATGCACATATATAAACTGCCCAGATTAACAGAAAAGGAAATAAAATAGTGTACTTAAATTAACATCTATTAGAAAAAAAGAAAAATCAACTGCCTAAAAACCCCAGGACCAAATGGATTTATAAGTGAATTCTACCAAACATTTAAGAAGCATTTAATCTTAATACCATATATACTATTTAAAAATATTTTTTTCAAAAGGATGAGTCCTATCAAATTCCTTTAATGACACAAATACAATTTTGATGCCCAAATCTGGGAAAGCAAAACAGAAAGAAAACTATAGAACAATTTCCTTAATGAATATACATGCAAAAATGTTAAATAACATCATAACAAGGAGATTATGGCAATATATCACACAGATCAAACACTATAACCAGGAGAGATTAATACCAGGAATGCAGAGTTGTTTCAATATCAGGAAACTATCAGTACCATTGACTATATCAATAATAACAACAAAAAATCATATGATTATATTAAAAGATGCAGAAAAAGCCTTTGACAAATTACAATACCTATTCCTACTGGGAAGCATAGGAGTCTTTCTTACAATGATAAGTAATATCTATCTAAAATCAAAAACATACTCTGTAATGGGGATAAACTTGAAGCCTTCCCAGTAAAATCATGGATGAAGCAAAATTGTCTGTTTTGATTGCTATGATTCAATGTTATACTAGAAATGCTAGCTATAGCAATAAAACAAGAAAAAGAAATTGAAGAAATAAAAATAGATAATGAGGAGGCAAAATTATCACTCTTTGCAGTTGATTTGGTGGTATACTTAGAGAACTCTAGAGAATCAACTAAAAAACTAGTAGAAAGTTAGCTTCAGCAAAGTTGCAGGATCTTAAAATAAGTCTGCATAAATCATTACCATTTCTATACACAACCTATAAGACCCAGCAGGAAGAAATAGAAAGAGAAATTGCATTTAAAAATAACTGAAGACAATATAAAATACTTGGGATTCTACCTGCCATGACAAACCCAGGGATTATATAAACACATTTTTCACATAAATAAAGGCATATATAAGTAATTTTAAAATACTAACTGCTCACGGATAAGTCAAATCAATATAATTAAAATGATACTTCTATCTAAGTTAATTTACTTATTCAGTGCCATACCAATCAAACCATCAAAGAATTATTTCACAATGCTAGAAAAATAGTAACAAAATTCATCTGGAAGAATAAAAGATCAAGAATATCAATAGAATCGATTGAGGAATGATTGAATAAATTGTGTTATATGTTGGTGTTTTATTTAATATGTTTTATTGTGCTGTAAGACATGATAAGCAGGAATATTTCAGAAAAAAAGCTGGAAAGATCTATATGAAATGATGCAGAGCAAACAAAGCAGAACTGAAAGAACATATACACAGTTACAACAATATTGTATGATAACCAACTGTGAAAGACTTGACTACTCTCACTAATGCAATGATCTGGGATAAATCTGAAGGACTTATGATAGGGATTGCTATCCATTTCTAGAGAAAGAACTTTTGGAGTCAGAAGCAGATCAAAGGATCCAATCTTTTACAGTTTATTTATGGTTTTACTTTGGGATTTTGGTTTTATATGAGTGTGCTCTTACAACAATGACCAATATGGAAGTCTGTTTTGCATGATAATAAATGTATGGCCCAGATCTAATTGCTTGCTCTCTCTAGGAGTGGAGAAGGAAGAGAGGGTCAGAGAGAGATGGTTCAGCTCTTTATTATTTTGGAAAATGTATACTGAAAATTATTATTACATGTAATTGGGGAAATAAAATATCCTTGAATTAACAATAAAATAAAATGAAATTTTAAACCCTTAAAAAATATATCAAGGGAGTTAAAAGGGGGAAAAAATGTTAGGGAAGCTGGACTAGCAGTTCCGTATTTCAATGTATATTACAAAGTGAAAAAACCCTAAAAACAATTTGATACTGGCTAAGAAATAGAGTGGTAGAACAGTGGAATACATTAGGTACACTGTACACAGTAGTTAATGGCCATAGTAATCTAACATTTGATAAAACAAAAGATCTAAGCATTTGGGGAAAGAGCTCAACATCTGACAAAAATGCTGGGGGGTGGGGGGAGAAGAAATTCATCTAGTAGAAACTAGACATAGATAAGTCGCTCCCATTGTATACCAACAGGTCAAAGAAATAAATTATTTAGTCGTAAGGGTAATATAATAAGTAAATAAGAAGAGCATGAAAAATTTACCCATCAGATCTATGAATAAGGTCAGAGTTTATGACCAAACGAGAGAAGGGATTATGGGAAGTAAAATATACAATTTTGATTACATGAAATTAAAAAGGGTTTGCACATACAAAATGAATACAACCAAAATTAAAAGGAAAACAATAAGCTGGAAGAAAGATTTTGCAGCATTTTTATCTGATAAAAGCCTATTTCCCCAAAATATAAGAAATGGAGCCAAATTCATAAAAATAAGACATTCCCCAGTTGATAAATGTTCAAAAGATATGAACAAGCAGTTTTCAGAAGAAGAAATCAAAGCTATCAGGTCATATGGAAAAAAATTCTCTAAATCACTATTGATTAGAGAAACACAAATTAAAACAATTCAGAAATATTACATCACATCTATCAGATTGGCTAATATGACAGAAAAAGGGAAATGACAAATGCTGGAGGGGATGAGGAAAAATTGGGGGGAAATTGGCACTCTTGGTAGAGTGGTGAAATAGTCTAACCATTCTAGAGAACAATTTGGAACTACACCCAAAGGGATAAAAAAACTGTTTATACTCTTTGATCTAGCAATACCACGTATATTAATAACATGGTTATTATTTATATAGCTTTTTAAGATTTGCAAAAATATTTTATATCATTTAATTTTATATGTATTTTTATTATAACATATTTATATATATATAATTTATTTTATATAATTTAATTTTCATAATAACCATGTGAGGTAGATGCCATTATCATTTTAAGAGATGAGAAAACTGAGGCTTTGATGCCCCTACCCAACATCATACAACTAGTAAGAGGCAGGATTCAAATTCAGGTGAAGCATGAGGGGTAGGAAGTAAAGGTGAGCTAGGAGCTCCAGGCTCATTTGTAAGTTCTATTTTAACTCAGCCTTCATCCATTATCCCATGAAGCCACATTCTTTTTGCTTCTGAAAACACCAGCTGTTGCAAAAACCCAAGCTCAACTCTAAATGATCAACCTGGTGCAATTATCAACAATAAGGAAATAGGTCTTGATAATGTAAAACCCAATGGAATTGCATGTCAGCTACAGGGGGGAGGGGGGAGGAGAGGAGGGAAAGAACATGAATCGTGTAACCATGGAAAAATATTCTAAATTAATTAATTAAATAAAAATTTTAAATTAACTAAAACCACCCACGTGGGTCAATGCCTGGTCTATGATTGGGTGTCTATGTGGCTACTTGTCAAAGTTGTGACTTCAGGTCTTCCTGTTGACTTTTAAACCTCAAAGCCTATACATAGTCCTTTCTATGGTTATTTCCCTTATCAGAAGGCTACAAGCTGTGGTCTGGGTAGTTCTGAATTGCTGGCCTTGCCCTGATGCCTGGCTAGTATTTGAGGAAAAAGAGAAAGTTTGAGGTGGAGCCAAGACAAAGGGCTGGCCGGAGCTGGTGGCCCCTTCAGTGGTTGTGAATCCTTCCTCTCTGCCTCCCCTCACATGTGCACATGATTAAACAGAAAATAGCTACCCAGAGACCTACTGATCATGAGAGAGAGAAAGAAGGAGGGGAAGGCAGTTCTCACTCTGCCAGGTGCCAAAGGTGCCTTCACCAATAGCTGGAATAGCATCATGAGAGAGTAAGGTTAGAGCATCCTCAGCTATAGCCAAACCAGGAGAATTCCTCCTACAACTAGCATGAAGGCAAGAGTTTCTCCTCTACACTGCTGGCTGAGACTCTGACATGTTTAGGGCGATATCTCAAAAAGGAGTCCCACAAACTCTTATGGTTATCAGGGCAAATATTGGAACCTCTCAAAAATAACTAGGATTCCAGATCGGACACTCATGATGGCTTTGGGACAATAGAGCTGAGTAAATTCATGTCTAGTTAAAGTACTCTGCCCCCAAAAAGTTGATCATTGGATCAATGTCAACCTGGAGAATAGCTGTTAGTAAAGTGTCCAAGGCTCTGACTTTGGTCCATTCCTGTTCAATATTAGAATCAACAACTTGGATGAAACCATTAAAGGTGTAGTCACTAAATGTGTTGAAAATACACAACTGAGATAGCTAAAATATTTGATGAATGAATCAGGATCTTGGAAGATTTCCACAGGCTCGGCTGATTAGCTGGAATTATTGATTCTAAGTGGAATGGGAATAAATTATTGTCTCCTTATTAATTTCTATATCCAACTCATATTTAAATGCATTTGAAGGGGCAGCTCTGTGGCTCAATGGATTGACAGCCAGGACTAGAGAAAGGGGGTTTGGGATTCAAATCTAGCCTCAGACACTTCTTATCTGGGTAACCCTGGGCAAGTCACTTAACAGCCATATCTACCCCTTTACCGCTCTTTTGCCTTTGCACCGATACACAGTATTGATTCTAAGATGGAAGGTATGGGTTTTAAAAAATAGAATGTAAATTCATTTTAAGTGCCAAAGATTTCCTCAAAATTAAATACCTGAGAGGTAGGGCCAGTATTATTATCATAAATTTTTAGATGAGAAAATTGAGGTACTGAGTGATTAAGGGATTTTACTTGGATCACACATTTAGTAAGAGTCTGAGGAGGAATCCAAACTGAGGATGAGGGACCCTAAACCTAATACTTAATCTGGTATGTTACCTCACTGCTCAAGTGCATTTCAAAATGCATTTCCCAACTTTTAATAAAAGCTTATTCAAAAATACAAATTTGACCACAAGTCCAATGAACCAGCTATGAGACATGATTCCCAATAAAGTAATTTGAGCTAAATCTTCATTAACAGATAAAAGAGCATCTAAAACAGAGGGGTAAATTTAGTCTTTTTGTGCCATGGACCCTAATCTGGAAGTCTGATAAAGCCTATCCACCCCTCAGCAAAATAGAGATTTTTTCCATTCACAACTAAAGGAAATGTTAAATTTCAGTGAGAGTTAATGAAAGTACAGGTGTAATTTTCCCCATTCGAGTTTGCAACCCCCCTGAAATCTCTCCATGAACTCCAAGTTAAGAAGCCAGGGTCTAAAATAAAAATAAGAGCCCCAGGCTATTCTCCCTTGGTCAGATCCTATCTAAAGCAGGACCCCATGTCTGAGAACTGCAATTAAGAAGGGTTTGAAAAACTGCAGTATGTCAGGACAACCAGGATCGTGATACACCTGCAAATGCCATGTGAAAAATAGCTGAAAAGTATTCTCCTAGAGAGAAGTGCTCATATGAAGAGTGCCTTCAAGGATGAAGAGCTGTTATAGGAAAGAGAGAATAGACTTTTTACGCAGCTCCACAAAGCAGAACTAAAGAGTGATTGGGGGAAATTATAATGAGGCTTGAAATGCCAACACACTATTACATAGCATAATTCTTGCCATTTATCATGCTTGCAGGAGTCATACCTTAATCATCCTCGTATCTCATCAGCCAACCCCAAGTTTTTGTCCAGAGGAAGTACTTAGTGTTTGCTGAGTGAGCAAATGAATGCATATGAGTGTCAAGATGCATGGATTAGTTCCAGCACCAAGCAGAGTCTGGCATAAATGAGGAGCTTAATTGATGCTTCATACCTTTTAAAATGTACCACACATTAAAAGGAAGAAAAGAAGGGAGAGGGAGAGAGAGAGAGGGAGGGAGACAGACAGACAGACAGACAAAGAAGAAAATCAATCCCAGGAACTTCCAAAGAGAACTCTGGAGCCCCATTATTAAAGGGATCCCCTTCAGAAATCTTTGTATATATGGCATCCCAGTCAAGACTTTTCAAATGCCTTGGCAAAAAGAGAAGATAGAATACATACACATATACATACAAAGACATACATACTTGCACATGCATATTGTCTCTAAAATCAATTAAAGAATACAAAAAAGAAACCTCCAAAGGCTAAAAAAGAAATCTCAAAGAAATCCAGTTTAAAAACAAAAAAAAAAGGAAAGTGCAGAGGAAACAAAAAAGGAGGAAAAATATGACTGGTTCTCCCTTCTTTGTGAGATGAAGCTGTAATTTCTTAGTGTCAGGTTCTCTGGACGTACTCCACCCCACCCCTAGGGAGGCCCTATAATTAAGTCAGTAGCAAGAGGAAGAAGACAGTATATTTAGCTCTCATCCATGTGTCAAGCCAAATAACTGACAAGCCAGGTAACCCTCATATAGCAGGAGGAAAAGAGTAGAAACAGAAAAGTAGTAGCTGTTTCAGTGGTAAAATGCTGAATAACAAAAACAGTGATTCAGAGTTCTTTTCCAGGACTCTAAGGTGGACTGGATGCATTCATTCTCATAACTCTTTGCGATAGGAACTGAAAGAGTCCTTGTATCTATCTTGCAGTTGGGAAAATTAAGGCTCAGAGGGCTTAACTGAATCATCCTAGATCATATGGTTAATGACAGAAAAGGAACTGGATTCCAGGTCTGGCTCTGTCCAGTGCTTCCTCCACTTAACCTCTCCAATAACAAACGACCTATGTACATAGACTACTGTCTGAATTGTTCATCCTATACTCTTACTTGTGCTAGGGAGAAAGGACAAACTACAAGCATCTGTCAAGAAAAGCAATCTTGAAATATATGTGGGAACAACTATGTGTGTGTGTATCTTCAAATTATTGTAGCACAAATCTGCTTTGAGTGAAGCTTCAGGAAAAATTGATGTGGGTGATATCCACCTAAGGGGTGGATATCAATGAGTCTTAATATAATTCAGAAAAACAAACAGATTTGCCCCTCAAACTACTTTCATGTTACTGGAGAAACTTCACCACAAAGATTATAGAGATCTAAAAATCCTCAGTTTCCATCATTTTCAAGAGTTCCAAAAGATAATTCTCCTTGCCTTAGAGGATTGGCATGATAAGGGATGTGACAGAAAACTGAGGATTTGGGTTGGTTTGGGGCAGAGGTGGGATGGAAAATAAGGAATCTTCTAGAGAGGTATCATGGAATGGTATAAATAGCACTGAGCTGGGAGTCAAAAGGCTCTCAGGTTCAGACTTCACTTAAAACCTTGGGTAACTGACTTGAGTCTTTTAAGCCTCACTTATATCATCTTTAAAGTGAGGATACAAATATAATAGCCACCTCAAGTACTTTCAGGGAACTCTCCAAGACTCTAAGTTACAAGTGAGATATTTGGTGGAAGGAATTTCCACACCAGAATCCCCCCCACAACAATGAAATCACCAGTCAGTAAGTCCAGACCTATCCTTCTACACCCAAATTTGCTGCCTCTACTTTTTACTTCCCAGGGTTGCTATGAGGCTCAAATGAGATGACTATAAAGTACTTTGTAACCATAAAATATTAAATAAACATGAGATACTTGTATTTGTGTGTATATCTACACATGCATATATATTTGTATATACATATACATCCCTCTACTGAGATCCCATTCTGATACCTTATCGTAACAATAAAGTAGCATCTCAAAGTCTATGCCCCAAAAGAGTAAGTTCTAGCATGTCCTAATAACTGGAAAGGCTTTGTAGGCTTTGTGACAGACCATTCCTGTTCAGTCTAGCTAAAAGAAATATGGTTCATCTCCAGTTGGTTGACTACCAGGTCACAAATGTATTTTGAACATAACTAATTAAGATTGACAACTAATGTAAGGAGTCATTGGAGATATGCACTGGTTGAAGGAGGACCTAGAACAAATGAAGGTACCAAATCTTATGAAATATTTAAGTATTAAGTTGTTTATTTCATATTTCTATAGCATTAAATATAATATCATTTAAGTTCTCTCAAAAAAAAAAAGCTAAATTTACATAGCCCTGACTTCATATTCTCTCTCATTTGACTCTTACAACCACTCTGAAAGAGGACTAGATACAGTAGAGAGAATGTGGATCTGGAGTCAGGAAGATGAATTCAAATCCAGCCTTAGACACATACTAGTTATATGACTGGGACAGGTTATTTAACCTCTATCTGCCTCCATTTCTTCATCTGTAAATTAGAGATAAGAATAGCATCTACTTCCCAGAGTCATTATGAGGATCTCATGAAAGAATATTTGTGTAAACTTTAAGGTACTATCTGTTGTTTATCCTTTGTTTTCAAAGAGGAATGATGACCTTTGGAAACAATGTCTTGATTCCCTAGTGATTTAGATGAGGCACAAAGTCATCGGCTTTATTCTCCCAGAGTCATCAAAATCTAGTGGCAAGACAAAAGTCAGGATGACTAGTGATGGCCTGGGATTCAGTGAATGACACTGACATCTTCAATGTCTGAATACTAAAGTAGAGAGGGTAGTGTTGACCCATTTTGTTAAATAAGAGCACTTGAAGTAGAACTAGAACTCAGATCTTCTGACTTCCAGGATGACATAATCTTAATAAACTATCTTGACACTGCATCATGGTTGCAGATTGTAGAAGTCAAATGTGGATGAAGCTTAGGAATGAAAGGTCACATAGAGAGACCTTAAGGGTCTACACCTTTGAGTGAGTCTGTCCCTCTGGTGCTCTATGCCACTGAGATCAGCCTCAGTGAAGCACAAGATACCTGTGTGTCCCCAGGAAAACAGAAACACCAGGAACTGGATAGATCACAAAGGGAGAAGAGGCCCTGAGATACAGAGGGAAAAAAATCTGTGAATTTGGAGTTAAAGGAACTGAGTTTAAATCTTGTTTCTCTTAATCAATAATCTTATGTGACTTTGGAAAAGCCCCTTAACCTCTCTTGACCTCACTTTCTTAACCTCTAAAATGGGTAGACTGAATTAAATAACCTCTCACCTTCTAGCTTTAAATATGATGGTCCTAAGATTATTTCTCCTCTTGGGTCACCTCCCCAACTCCACTTGTATGATTTATTCTGTGAGGTAATGTAACCCCCAGTAGTGAGAGTGAACCCCAGTTTGCAAGGTCTCTGGGAAACCATAGCTTAGGGATTGCAAGACACACAGCCTGTTCCCTAGCATAAGAAAAACAAATATTGTATGTTCTTCCAAGAAAGAGTTCTGTGAGAACATATAGTATTCTATACAAAGCTGGATCATATGTAGACATATTAAATTGACATCTTAAATTACCACCTATAGAAAACTCTGTTCAAAGCCACCTAAGTAATTCTATTGTTTCCATTCTATTAATCATTGACTTCTATTGTGAGTGATCGATTCCCTCTGCCTGACCCAACAAATCTATAAATAGCTACTTGAAATCAATAAACTTTGTCACTGGTCAGCAAGAGGATATCTGTGTGTCCATCTGTCAGTCTGACCCTCCTGTAATGCCAGACAATTCGCTGACTCATGAGTAATTTGTCAAGCAGAAATCAACAAGGAGACCTTAGACACTGCCTAGTCGAGAAGTTCTTAACCATTTTTGTGTCCTAAACTCCTTCAGAGTAATGTTTTCATATGCATAAAATAAAATACGTAGGATTATAAAAGAAACTAAATAAATATATATATATAATATATATATACACACACATAAAGATGAAACCTGGGCTCAGATTCTACCATCTCTGATAATGTGAGTGTCTCAGAGGCACTGAATTTGGAGTTAGAACCAAATCCTGATTCTGCTACCTATCACCTGACTGATCTTTGACAAATTATAAATTCGCTGGGTCTTAGTTATCTCATTTATAAAATAGTGGAGTGGGACTAGGTAATCTCTAAGGGTTCTTCCACTTACTACATCTTATGATCCTCCCCTCTCAAGTGAAAAGAACAGTTTTAACTGAGAGGACAACTCAGAAGATTACATATTTCCCTTTCCCCTGATGTGTGCTTACAGAGTGCTAGAGTCAACCTGGAAAAAAAAACAGAACAGGACAGCCATTCTGCTGCAAGAAATCCTGTAATACATCCCAAACTCAGTTATGAGGAGCCCTGGATCAGACTATCTCTACAGACTCCTTTCAACTCTCTGATTCTATCATTTCTGGATAAGCTGTAGTTTTGTAATAACCCCTTCACAAGCACAGTTAAAATAATTCATTGAATAAACAGGAGTATATACTATGTAAGGCAATCCCGACCCCTATCATTTTCTACATTGGTCAGGCCACTGTTAGAAGATTCTGTCCATTTTGGACTCTTGAGGGATAGGGAAGTCACAAAATTGCTTAGAGAATTAATTAAGCTGTTATCAAGTTGCTGTAATATATAGCAAGTCAATGTAATATATTTATCGAGGCGTCCATTTGTCAGGTCCATCAATGAATTAACATTTTTATCAAGCATTTTTTAAGTGTATACTATATTTCAGGCACTCTGTTGGACTCTGAAAATAAAGACAAAAAGAAGAATGAGTCTCACCTTCAAGGAATTTAAATTCTAACAAGGAAGACAGCACATACATATACAGGAATAAATAAGACAGATACAAGGCAACTTTGACAGGGAGAGAAGGAAGGCTGGGGTAAAGGCTGAATGTGTAAAATTGTGCATGAAATGAGTCCTGAAGGAAACAATGGATTCTAAAACTCAGGGAGGAGGAGGGGATATAGTCCAGGCAAGAGGGACAGCCAATAAAACTGCATGGATGTGAAACATGGAGTACCATGTGTGCAGAACATCAGGTAGTCTAGTTTGGCTGGACCATAGAATGTTTGGAGGGAAGTAATGTATAACAAAGCTAGAAAGGTAGGATCAATTCCCTGTGGACTACTGGAGTTGGGAGCAGGGTCCTAAGGGGTTAGATAGAAGGTAAACGAATTTTAATCAGTATAAGAAGAGAGAACATGTGCAGGAGTGGAATGATCTGGTCTCAGAGGTGGGCAATGTTGCTAACTAGCTATGTGATGCTGGGCACTTTTGAATCTCATTCCTCTCATCTGTAAAATGGGAGAAAGAAAAGAGAGGCAGATCTAATGGGAGAGTGTAATGGGAAGCCTTGACAAGACAAAAGTTCTCATGAGAGTCTTGGGCATTAGCAATAGGGAATGCTGCAGAAAAGGCAAAGAGACATCAGTGAGAAATTAAGGGTAAGGGGCAGTCCCAGAAAGGGGAATTAGTGTTCCAAAGGCAAACTCTTTGCTTTTTACAATTTTATCTCAGGCTAGCGGAAAAAGAGTACTACATACATTTATAAAATATGCAAATGAAAGTCTATTACACAGCTGTTATTTTGCACTGATAGAGCCTAAAGGGATATCAGCAGAAAGCATATAGGTTACAAACCAGTGGAAGTAGGGAGAATGAGACCTCCCCCCCAAAAAAGGATCCTCAGAAGTCTGTGGGGTCTAATCTTCATTAAATAAAATAATGTAATATTATATTACCAAAAAAGTATTTTAAAAATATTAAAACACTTTTCATGGAAAGCTATATTATTGCTTTATTTTGTTTATAAACTGTTTTTAACATTTGAATTTATAATTTAAGATTGAAATATAAAAATAAACCATTCATACAGGTCTATTTTTACTTTTCAAATGGAAAGAGAATGTGAAAAATTGTAGAAGAAAAACTAGAATCAGAAAATACAAAAATTATACTAATTATAAATTGAAAGAAAGTATAACATAAAATCAAAGAAAAGGAATTTGGGAACAGCTGACAGTCATTAAGGGAAATTTAAACATTGACAGAATTGTGCATTCTTTCCTAAATTACATGAGAATAATAGTCTTACATATTAACTGTTACACTGAATTCCCTCCCTGTGGTGGAGCATACAGAACAAGGAAAACCATAAAAACAGAGATGTTAAGATAGCTTAGGGTTCATAAAAGTCAGGTTAAGTTCATTCTTTTGATGGAAACTTGAGAGAATATAGAGGCCATGTCCCTTAAAGTTATTTAATACGTGGAAATGTTCTTTGCCCAAAAAACATTGAACTACATAAAATCCCAGAATCCAAGGCTCTGAAGCAAAGCAGAAGGTTGGTAGGTGGAAAAGGCTGATGGCAGAGTCAGCACATATATAACCTGTTTAAAATGTATATCTTAGAGCACACCTTCCACTTGCTGATCTCTTAACTTTCACTGATCCAGGCAACTTCTAGGCTTGAAGCCCTAGGGAATTTATCTATACCACTAGGTGGGAGGTGTCTCCACCTAGAATATGACCCTCAGATCTGGCTATCAGGTCTCAATGGATACATTACAGAGATACAGAGTGGGTATCTAAAATAATCAAAAAGGAAGAAAGGAGAAAAAGTACTGACAAATGAAGACAGATTCAAAAAGTGAGGCTGGCAGAAGATATGCTCCAAATTGATTTTTTTAAATCACTTAGAGAGAAGGAATAAAGGTTTATGGACCAAAGGTAGAACACTAGTACTAGGGAGGCAAGTCAACAAACATTTATTATCTACCTGTCAAGAATTGGGCTAGGTACTAACAGTAGAAAGAAAGGCAAAAAACCATTTCTGATTTCAAGAAGCTCAGTCAAATAGGTCCCTTCAAGTTTGAATGAGATCAATTTCAAACAAATTACAACTTTTCATAAAAGGTTATAAATTTATGGAGCATCTTAATACAAAGAAGTGGCAAGGACTATAATAATAAGTTCAACAAAAGTTTAGAATCACAGACTGTGATATGTGGAGACCTTAGACACTGCCTAGTCGAGAAGTTCTTAACCATTTTTGTGTCCTAAACTCCTTCAGAGTAATGTTTTCATCTGCATAAAATAAAATACGTAGGATTATAAAAGAAACTAAATATATATATATATATGTATATATATATATATGCACATAAAGATGTAATTCTTCCCATCCAAGTTTACTGGACCCCTGAAATCTATGCATGAACAAAGGACATGGACACTAGGCTCCTAACCTAATATAATACCATTTTATTTTTTTATTGCAAACATGTATAGTCATGAAAAACACATGTCTGCATTAGTTATGTTTGAAGGAAGAAAGAAAATATATTTCCATCTACACTAAGTCCATCAATTCTCTATCTGGATATAAATATCTTGTCTCCTAATAAGTCCTTCAGAACTGATTTGCATCACTGAGTTAATCAGAGTTATATTGTTACTGTGTAAATTGTTCTCCTGGTTCCTCTCACTTCATTTTGCATCAGTTCATTCATGTCTTCTTTTGTTTTTTCTGAAAGCATTCCATTCCCTTCATTATGCCTTGGAACAAAATTATATTCCATCGCATTCATATATTATAATTTGTTCAGTCATTCCTCAGTTAACAGGCATCCCTTCAGTTTCCAATTCTTTGTCACCACCAAAAGAGCTATTATAGATATTCTTGTATATATAGGTCCTTTTCCCCTTTCTTTGATCTCATTGGGGTATGGCCCTCATAGTGCTACTGCTGAGTCAAATGGTATGCACTTTTTGGATATAGTTCCAAATTGCTTTCCAAATTGGTTGGAATAGTTCATAGTTTCATCAACAATACATTAGTCTGCCTTTTTTCAACATTCCTTTCAGCATTTGTCAGGTTTTTTGGTCATTTTAACCAATCTCATGGGTGGTTTCTCCAAGTAGTCTTGTTTCAATTCTTCTAATTATTAGAGATTTAGAGCATTCATATATAACTATGAATAGCTATGATTTCACCCTCTGAGAACTCTCTATTCATATAACTATCAAATGGGAAATTATTTTTATTCCTAGAAATTTTATATAGTTCTCTATATATTTGAGAAATTAAACCTTTATCAGAACAATTTGCTGCAAGGATTGTTTTCCAGTTTCCTACTTTTCTTATAATTTTAGTTATATTGATTTTGTTTATATAAAACTTTAATTTTCAAATAATTAGCATTATCCATTTTATTTCCTGTGACCTTTTCTATCTTCTTTGATCATGAATTCTCCCCTTGTCTATAATTTCTTCCCTGTTCCACTAATTTGCTTATGATATCACCATTTCTATCTAAATTATGTACCTATTTTGAGCTTATCTTGGTATACAATGTGAGATGTCAGTCTATACAGTTTTTGCCAGACTACTTTTCAGTTTTCCCAATGGTTTTTATCAAATAGTAATCTCTTATCCTGATATTTGGGGTCTTTGGGTTCATCAAACACTAAATTACTGTGTTAATTTGCTTCAGTATATTTTGTGCCTAGCTGTTATACTAATATTGTTATTTTACAACTGAAGAAACTGAAACCCTGAGAGAAGTGATTTTCCAAAGGTCCCAAAGGGACATGGGCTAGTGGGAGACTGTCTTTTCCCCCCTATGCTATTACTTGATATATTCAATAATTTTCAGTAGTGCTGTCTGGTAACTATCTTTTTATATCAACAACTAATGGCTTAATTCAAAAATCATTTGTAGTATAACAACCCACAGATAACCCAGGCACAGCTGAGAAACAGATGAGCATCCCCTGGAGCAAAATAAGGAAGGGAAATGAAAAAGTCATCATCAAGTCTGGATGGGGAAAACATCTTTCCTACTAAATGGGTGATGATCCCACACTGCAATAATCTGATTGGGAGACTCTTTTAAATGGAACTTCTATTATTTAAGGGCTGAATTTTTGGAAGGCCATTTTCAAAAGAAATTAGCCAGGTCTTCTTGCATATGCAAAGTCTTCCCTCCTCATTAGTTCAATTCAATTCAATTCAACAAACCCTTATTCAACAAATATTTATGGAGTAACTAAGTTCTGTGCCACATATGGGGGCACAAATACAAAAATAAAGTGGCCCCTGCCCTCAAAGATCTTATGTTCAACTGCTAAAATAGGAGCAGCAAGGGCAGTTAGGTGGCCAGTAGATAGAAAGTTGGATCTGTAGATAGAAGTCCTGTTTTCAAATTTGGTCACAGATACTTCCTAGACATGTGACCCTGAACAAGTCACTTAACCCCAATTGTCTAGCCCTTACCACTCTTCTGCCTTGGAAACAGTGTTTAGCATTGATTCTGAAATGGAAGGTAAGGGTTTTCTTTTTTAAATAAGTAAAATCAGTGCAGCAGTTAATAGGCTATTATTGCTATGCAAATTTAGGGTTTACACTTCATTTTCCTCATCAAACTGCTATAAAGTTAGGCAGCACAATGGTATCATCCTTATTTTGCAGATGAAATGGAAATACATTTACTATGTGACAAGCATACAGATGAGCCATCTGAGGTTTAGAAAGATTAGAGAACAAGCTCAAGGTCTTTAAAACCAGTGTCATACTAACAAAATCTATTTTCGCTATTATTCATAGCATTACTCTTATCTACTTCAGTTCCGCTCTTTAAAAAGGGGGGGGGGGGGTGGCATGGAACTCCCTGACCACATGCCTTCCCCCATGCAGACTAGGATGATAAATGAAATATGAAATACACTTAGAAATTCAGTAAGTTATCCTTAAGGTGTCAAAATATTACATTTCCAATGGACAGAAATCAGAAATGGAAAGGTCCAACATATACCATCCCAGTTACAAACAACTCTCTCCCCATCCCTACTCTGAGAAACCTTGATTACTAGTAATTGTTTTCTCTTTCTGTTTCAATGAGCAACATGCATGCTGGCAAAGACAATATCTTGTCTAAATGTGTAATTCCCCCACCAGCAAAGGGTTCTACAAATAGTAGAAAACCAAAAAATGCTTGCTGAATGAATGAGCTATTGTTCCTAGCATATATCAATCTGTATTGCAGTAAGTGACTCTCAACATTGTCCCTACCTGCTCCGAGAACACTGTTTTATATTCAGTGGGCTCTTAATACATTTTGATGGGAGTTGCTATCCATGGAGCAGAGAAACATGGATGTGCTTATCTTCAACTGCTCCTGCCCCACCCCTCTCTGCCTTTTTTTCCTTTTCTTTCTTTTTTTCTTTTTTTAGCCTGCCTAGAGTGAGTGAACAGGCTCTGGGGATGTATGTCTCTTTGCTTCCTCCTCTTCCAATTCCAGGGAAGAAAACACTGTGAAACCAAGTCCAGACAAAGATAACATCCTGAGCTAACCTTAGATAATACAGATACAGAAACACTTTGAAAGCAAAAGGGAATATGTGAGGACAAGGAAAAGAGTGAGTGAAGAAAGAGCCTGGGAACCATGGGGGCATAGAGAGTATCTCATTCCTGATTGGTTTGGAAAATTCCAGGTTTCTATAGCAGCAAGTATAGAATCTTTGGGGCAGGAGTTCTTCACCTTTTTCATAACATGGACCCTTTTGGCAGTCTGATGATGAAGCGTGTCTCAGATTAATGTTTTTAAATGTAGCAAATAAAAAGCACAGAAAAGGAAACCAAATAAATTGAAATAAAGATGTTGGCATCACACATTAATAAAAAAAGAGCCACAGGCACATAGAATCATAATGGTCACTTTCCTGACACACTCCTGCTCAACAATAACCTTCCTAAAATATAATGAGTAGAATTAAACACAATCTACCAGATGGGATTTAACCAAAGCCAAAGAGAGTGGAGCTATAACGTCCATTGTTCTGGATACTATGTTTGTACTAACGCAGCTTGATATTTCATTGGCTTCTTTCATTTTTCATGCCATCTTATTGACTTATATTGATTCTATAGTCCCCTCAGACTGCACCCCAGACAGGTCCCTTTCAATGGAATGGATTATCTATATTATGATCTATTATCTAGCTGTATCTCCTATCTTATCTCACTGGGCTTTTTAAAATCCAAACATTGGACTTAACATTTAACCCTAGAAAATTTCATCTTATTCAATCTACCTCATTCTTCTAGACCAGTGATGGTAAACCTCTTAGAGATGGAGTGCTGGGCCCCACCCCAACCCCAGACCAAGTGTCATACCTGCCTCCCCCCCCCAGAGGCCATGTGCCTTGCCCCTCCCCCCAACCAAGTGCCAGGCATGTCCCACCCTCTCTTATCCCATACAAGTGCTCCCTTTGGGTTGATGGATAGAGCGGTGGGTAAAGTGAGGAACGTCGCTGTGAGTGTGGAGGTGGGAATGGGAGTGGCCTGAGCACTCCACTCCCCTTTAGCTTGGCTGCCTGAAAGCCCACCTTACCCCTTGTTGCACTCCCAAAAAATGTCATTAGGCACAGTAGAGGGGGAGAGGAGCAGCTCTACCCAAGTCCCTTTGCCTTTCTAGTAACAAATGGGGAGTGGGGTGTCTACATGCCATCTTTGGCACCTGTGCCATAAGTAGTTCACCATTATTGTTTTAGACTATTTCAATTTTTTAAAGTCTCAATTTTTTCATTCTTCTTTGAAAGCTACTACTTTTTTGTGCCATGCATATGTGTGAATATCAAACCAACTGTATTGTCTTCATTATCTATGTTACCTGTGGTATTCCTACACATGTTAAAGGGAAGTTATGGCAAACCTTTTAGAAACTGAATGTAGCCCCCTCTGGCACAGGAGCCACAGGATTGTCAACATGGCTATCAGGTGTCACTGAATATCCATATCTATTCCCTAACCTAGAGAGTGAGGGCTAATCTCCTAATAATAATAATAATAATAATAATAATAATAATAATAATAATAATAATTAAGATTTCTAAAAGGATTTAAGGTTTGCAAATTACTTTGTGTACCTTAACTAAATGTGATCCTCAAATTAGCTAATCCAGTAAAGTGATAACATTAACTTTATCTTGCAGAGGAGAAAACTAAGACTCCAGAAATAAGTGAGTTGCCCAGGGGCACAGAACTAGTAAGTAGCAGTGACAGGATTTGACTCCAGGCTATCTGACTTTAGGTCTACCTCTTTCCACTCTAAGAAAGAAGCAACTTGGTGGTATAGTGGTTAGAGTGCCAAACATGGAGTCAGGAATACTCAACTTCCTGAGTTTAAATCTGGTCTTAGATATTTATTAGCTATGTGACCCTAGGTAAGAGGTCACCTCAATTTAGTAAAAATGAATTTCCCAATTATCTTGATATGTTAGAGCTTCCCCATCATCCAGGGGAACTGAGTAAAGTGATCAATAATGGCTTGAGTTAACTAGAAAATGTCTTTCTGGCCAAAGTTAAACTTTGCTGACAGTGCAGAGCTGGTGACCATGGAAATGCTCATGCCAGCCTTCACACCCTTGGACCTCATTATCAGCGAGGTTTGGACATTCCCTTTTGAACATCCTGAGATATCTATCTGCTCAACTGTCGTCAACTGTTCCTCCAGATTCTGTGAATCATCCTGTTTATCTGTACTCAGACCTTGGACTCAATTTATAACCTTTGGCTATCTTGTTGACTGTACCCAAAGTGCCAAGGATTCTGTGCCCTGATCCCTAGAACTTTTCCCCCAAATTCCCTGACACTCTCTGCCCCTCCTGTTCTTTGAACTTTCTACCCATAACATGCCCTGATCCCTCCCAGGATCAGCCCATTGCCTTCACAGTGCCTGACTTCCTTTGTTTAAAAAGCATATGAAGTCTTTTCTTTGCTCTCTGAGGTAAGCTATTCATCACTAGGCTAAACAACTTCATATGCATGTTGTATCTGTTTAAATAAAACTTATCTGTGACTTTATCATCACAGACTCTCTCCAGTTTTCTTCTCAGAGAAAGAGGGATTCGGGTCCTGTAGAGATCTGGTAGCTATAAAGTCTCGCCAGATCACTTCCTTTTGGGGAAAGAAGGGTCCAGGTCCCATAGGGGTTGTTCCTCAGTTTACAATTTCCTCATCTATAAAATGAGCTAAAGAAGTCAATGGCAAACCATAACAGTATCCATGCCAAGAAAGCGGTGTCATGAAGAGCCAGACACAACTGAAATGACTTAATAACAATTCTTTCTACTCTATAATTGCTGCTTCTCTCCTCCAGGCTATTATGAGAACTGATTTGTCCTGTTCAAAGGACAAAGTTAGCAAGGAAATTATTTCATCATCAAAGAAATTGTGAGAGGAGGTATCCAAGGAAGTGGTACAACATTACTAACCACCTGAACCAAAAAGTCACTCCAGTTAACACACTTGATTTCCCCCCATTTTCAGTAAATGCCTCTTGAGTGGTTACACAGAACAAAAGGGCAAAGAAAACAGACCCCATTTCAAGTTCCTGAAGGAAAGAAGGATGATGAATACCTGGGGAAAAGTTAGGTCTGAAAAAAAAAAGTTTTTTTCTAAACTTTCTCACGAAGTTGAAATTTATTGCCTTTGTTACCCTAGTGGTTGGTAATAAGTTTATGGAATCACAGGTCACATAGTGCTATTTTTTCAAAAACTTACCTTCCATCTTAGATACTATGTATTGGTTCCAAGGCAGAAGAGTGGTAAGGGCTAGGCAAAGGGTGCTAAGTGATTTGCCCAGGGTCACACAGCTAGGAAATGTCCAAAGTCAAATTTGAACACAGGACCTCCTGCCTCCAAGCCTCACTCTCTATCCACTAAAGCATCTAGATGCTCAATCAGAAGTCATGTATTAGAGTGTTTATTATGTGCCAGGTTCTGTTCTAGGAGATATAGATATAAAGTGAGGCAATCTCTGATCCCACGAGCTTTCTTTCTCCTGTGCTAAGTTAGCACATTTATTTCTAGGCACTAAACTGATAGATGAGGAATCTGAAACCTAGGTGGAGGAAATAACTTACCCAAGGTCATATAGCTGGTTTGTTGCATGAAACTTTTTAATTAAAAAATTAGGAAAGAAAAATAGGCAAAAACAGCAAATTATCTGTGGATGTCATTCAATTCTGAACTAAATACATACAGACAGACAGACAGACAGACAGCATACATACATATCACTTAAAATAATCATCTAATTCTTATTGTCATTCTACTAAAAAGAAATAAAATCTCTGAGGATCTACAATTCCGAAAGACTACTGGAAATCTTCATGTTTAAATGATTATATTAGATCAGCGAAACTATTCTGTAATCCCAAAACACAAATAAAATGTTTTTAAAGTGAAAAAAAAATACATATAGTAGAACCAGGACCAGAACAAAAATCCCAAAACTCCCAATCAAGTGCACTTTGATTGACCCAACATTACAGGGAGCTGAGATGTCCATAGAGGAAAGAATAGTTACAAATCTTATGACTTTATGACACCACTTAGGTATACCAGGGCAGAGATCTCTTGTTCTCCTCTAGTCTTAGAGACTCTGCTTATGGAGAAGCTCTGGGAACAGTTTGGAGGAGCCAGCAGGACTAGAGTAATTTAGAGATTTGTATCATAAAGCATTGGGCCCCTCCCAAGAGCTAATCCAAGTAGAGCTAAAATTTCATGTAAGGAGGCATCTCCCAAACCTAATCTTTTCTCTGAAGATAAGAGTCTGTTTCCCAGTTATGGTGCTTTTCCCAAGTCTCAAGATTGCTGCTGTTGTTCCGTCACATCCAACTCTTCCTGACCCTGTATGAGATTTCCTTGGCAAAGGTTTTGGCATGGATTGCCATTTGCTTTCCCAATAGAGGAAGGCAAACAGGATTGCACAGCTAGTGAGGGTCTGAAGTCCAATTGGAACTCAGGTCTTCCTGATCCCAGGTATAGCACTCTAATCAAGAGCCCACCTCGTTTCCTGGATGATGCGGTAGCCACAAAAGCTAATGCAAACTTGGGCTATATTAAGAAAGGCTTTGTATCCCAGACTAAAGAGGTAATAGAACCAAGGCATTTTAGCCTGGTCAAACTATCTCTGTAGCATGATAGCCAATTCTAGGTGAGAAGCTAAAAGAGGCTTACTAGCCAGTATTGTGAACGAGCCTTTCCAAGATGCTACGTGAGCACTGGGTGAAAAAATCAAGGATGTTGAACCTGACAATAAGTCTGATTGGGACATGCTAGCTGTCTTCAAGTATTTGAAGGGCTGTTATGTGAATGGGGGAGGGAGGATTATGAAAGGGCAGACTAGAAGCAAAAGGAGGAAGTTTCAAGGCAACAAGCATTTATTAAGCACACATTATGTGTCAGACCCTGTGCTAAGTGCAGAGGATGTAAATATAAGTGAAATGAAAGATGGTGCCTCATTTAATAGGGAAACATAAGACCCAAAGGGGATACTGCCAAGAGGGGATAAGAAGTTAACTGCACTGGGGTATGGTGTTGAATTCTATTGCAGGGAAGAGGAAGCAGGGAATGAAGGTTGGCCAGATTGGACCCCATCCCAAAATGGAGGCAGTTGGATAAACTCACCAATGGCAGAACAGGGCCAGCCCACTGGAGGTATGTTTCAGGATGAGAATACAATGAGGGAAGTTCCAGCAAATTTAGACTTAATACAAGGGAAAAATCCTAATAATGAGAATTGTCTGAGATGGGAAAAGTGCTACCTTTGGAGACAGTGAATTTCCCCTCATAGAGAGTCTTAAAAAAATTAAAAAACATTTTTTAAACACCTTACTTTCTGTCTTAGAATGGATACCAAGTATTGGTTCCAAAGCAAAAGAGTGACAAACACTAGGCAACTGTGGGGTTAAGTGACTTGCCCAGGGGTAAACAGCTAAGAAGTATCTGAGTCCAGATTTGAACTCGGGAGCCCCCCATCTTCAGGCTTGGCTCTCTATTCACTGAGACACCTAACTACCCCATAGAGGGTCTTTAAGCAAAGCTTATATGACACCTTCTGAAGTATATTGTAGAGCTCAAGTATGAATCATATTAAATAGTCCTTGGGGTAACCTCCAAATCTAAAATTCTGTCATTCTTGGCAATTTCTTTATCTGTAACATGTAGGTGGTAATTGTACTACCCACTTCACAGGGTAATAGGCTGTCCCATCCCAACAATTCCTAGTCTGAAGTTCTCCTTCTTCCACTCTCCACTGTAAACCTCTAAAACACAGCTTAAAAAGAGCAGCTAGGTGGTTTAGTGGCTAGAGAGCCAGGCCTGGACGTAGGAGGTCCTGGGTTCAAATTTGACCTCAGAAACTTCCTATGTGACTCTAGGTGAATCACTTACCCCCACCCCATTGCCTAGCCCTTACCACTCTTTTGCCTTAGAATCAGTACACAGCATTAATTCTAATATGGAAGGTAAGGGTTTTGAAAAACTAGCACTATGTAAATGCAAGATGTTAGAATATTTTATTATTTGTGTGAGCCTATACTTATCTGTACTCAGTTTGTTCATTTGTAAACTGGGAACACAGCCACCTGCTCTTTATCAACCTCATAGTGTTACTTTGCAAATGAAACAATTCTATAATAAAATCAAAACTACTCCTCCCCCCTCCCAACAAATACAGCACTGAAGGTCATTTTTAAAAGTGAGTTGCTTGTGCCCAAAAGGCTATAAAACTGTGCACACCCTTTGATCCAGTAATACCACTGCTGGGTCTGTATCCCAAAGAGATAATAATAAAAAAGGAGAAAGGACCTACTTGTAGAAAAATATTTCTAACCACTGTAATATAATGGAGAAAGGGGAGAATGGAAATGGAGCCTCTTCCTTTTGGGGAGAGAGAAACCCCTTCTCTTCCCCCCTCAATTCAGGCTGACTTCTAATAAAGCTGGAGTCAGTTCTGGGTCCTAATGACTAACTTTATTCAAGGGAAGCAGGAAAGGGACAGGGCTGATGAAGGGTAAAGATTGAGATTCAGGAGGAAAAGAGGAAGATGGGGTTCCTATCTAATTAACACCCTACCCCCCAAAGTTAGGTAGCTCAGGTCTGATAACCTGAGCCCCTGAGGGGTTCAGAGTAGAGAAACCCTGGTTTCTTGGCTGGCACAGCAAGTGTCCCCAAGTTCAGGGTTCAAAAGGAGTTGTATAGATCTTCTTTGTGGACTGCTTTTCTCTCAAAGTCCTTGTCCACTGGCTGGGGTTCGGGAGGATCTGGGATCAGGAATTCAGGGGGAGAAAGATCACTGACTTGGAGATTCAGTCAGAGTCCAAAACAAACCAAACCTCTGCCCAAATACTCTCCACCAGGAGTCCGTTTCAACTGCCTGGATCAGCTTTTTCTCTCTCTCCAAGCTTCCAAGTCCCTTTTTGCCCATCCCCTCTTCTCTGCTTGCAGGATTCTTGCAGCTCTTCCAGGCTTATTCCCAAAGTTTCCAGATTTCTCTCTCTTACACTGCTCTTTTTGTGACAAAGAATTGGAAATTGAGAGGATGTCCATCAGTTGGAGAATTGTGTGCTGAACAAATTGTGGTTCATGTTGGTCATGGAATATTATTATGTTATAAGAAATGATGAGCAGGATGATTTCAGAAAGAGCTGATACAGAGCAAAAAAAGCAGAACCGGGAGAACATACACGATAACAGCAATATTGTATGATGATTATCAGTGAAAACTTGGCGACTGTCAACAATGCACTGATCTGAGACAATCCTGAAGGCCATGATGGGGAAAGCCATCCACCTCCAGAGAAAGAACTGGTAGAGTCATCTTTCACATTAATGTATTTAGGGTTTTATTTGGGGGTTTGGGTTATGCATTAGTCTGCTTTTACAACAATGACCAACGTGGAAGTGTTTTTGCATGACAATAAAAATAATTTTTTCAAAAAGGAGTTGCTCAGTTCCACAATGTCATCAACTTTTTCTCACAACATCTTTCTGACTTTCTATTGGGGGGGGGGGGGGAGGCTATCTCAGGAACCAAGAGATCTACATTTTTGAACCCTGTTCTGCCCCTGTGTAACTCTTTGAAAATTACTCCCCATCTCTAAGCCTTGATTTCCTCCTTTGCAAAATAAGGAGAGCAATATATAGCTGGACTATTAGGCTGCATGAAGAACTGATATTCTTTGAAGCTATGTCTACATATTGGCAAAATGTTACTTTTGGCAGTTGTTGCAGGGTAGAATAAGGTCAGGAAATAGAAATTGAGGGGTAGGGGCTTAAAGGGAATTTGCAGTTTGGATTTCAGAGGGGAATGTTCTGAAAAAAAATCCCTCAGTTTGAAAATCTTTCCTCCAAGCCGCTGTGCTTTTGGAGGATGGGGCTCGAACTCTCCGGAAGCCATTCTAAAGGAAGGAAGCCTCTCTATAGATAGCTGGAAGAGGCATCTACTTTATATTATGGGCTCCCAACAGAAAGATTTGTCACCAACTGCTTGAAACAGATATGAATAATTAAACACACTTTACTCTTGAGATATCTAACTCAATTATCTTTGAGTAATAATGAGGTTAGAGAATAATCACAGCTCTGTATCTTGAGGCTTTAACCTATTCTAAGACTTCTTAAGTTGTCAGTGCTCACTCTGTAAGTCTGCCCACTTTCACTACCACCAGCAATAATCAAACAGCGGTATCTTCGAAATTGTCAGAGGAAAAGAGGAGAAAGGGAAAAGGCATTTATTAAGTACCTACTATGTACCAGGTGTCATGTTAAGTGCTTTACAATTATTATCTCATCAATGAAATATGTTGTCATAAAAAGGATACTAATCTTGGGGTGAAGTAACATGGGTTCAAGACCTGGATCTGATTCTCCATGGCTGAATGGCCACGGGAAAGTAAATAAAGCTCTTTGAGCTTCAATTTGCTCATCTATAAAATCAAGATCATACTACTTTTCCTCAATTAGTACACACTTTTGTCTTCCATATATTCAAGAATCCAGGAAAATTAAAATCTGACCTTTGAAAAGATTCTTTTGGGGGACAGTTGGGTGACTCAGTGCATTGAAAGCCAGGTCTAGATATGGAAGCTCGCAGGTTCAAATCTGGCCTGAGACACTTCCTAGCTATGTGGCCCTGGGTACTCCCATTGCCTAGCCCTTATCAGGAAGAAGGTAAGAGTTGGTTTGGTTTTTTTTTAAAGCCTCTTTTATTTTCTATCTCTGATTTACTTATAAAATTTCCTAAGTCAGAAGAGTCTTGCTCATCATCTTAGTCTTATAGATTTAAAGTCAGAAGAGTTTTAGCTAGTCCCACTTGCTTATTTTACAGATGAAGAAACAAAGGTACATAGAAGAAAAGTGACTTTGTCTTCTTCAAAGACATAGGTGGTAAGGAAGTAAATAGGACTTGCCCAAAAGTCAATGTTTGCAAAGTAAAGTCCTCTCATCTTTATTTCAACTTGGTAGAAAATTCTAGAATTGGAATTAAAGTATCAATGCTAATCAAAAGTTTTAAAGACAATAAGCAAATACCTCAGCAAGAGAAAGGTGGGTATAAAGAGTCACCATAACTTTGTCAAGAAAAAGTCACTGATTTTATTCTTTTTTTTCAGTCTTACTAAAGTAGTTGATGAGAGTGGTGGTGCGGATAGCATTTCAGCAAATGCTATGGATGGATAAGTGGACAGATTTTAGCAAAGCTTTTCATATAGTATCTTGCATTAATCTTCTGGAAAAGATGGGGGTGAATAGACAATAGTATAATAAGCTGGATTCCATACTGGTTGGAAGGTCAAACTCAAACAGTGGTTGTTGATGATTCAGTGTCAGGGTGAAGGAGATTTTCAGTAGAGAACCCCAGGGATTTTTGCTTGGTCCTCCCCTATTTTGCATCTTTATTCATGACTTGGATAAAGTCACAAATGTTATGTTCATCAAATTTACAGATGACACAAGTCTGGGAGAGACAGCAAACTCAACGGATATCAAAATCAAAATCCAAAAGGGTCTTGATAGGCTGGAGCACTGGGAAGAACTTAATGAAATGAAATTCAGTAGGAATAAATGTAACACTTCTGTACTTTGCTACAAAACATCTTCTTCACAAAATGGGAGATGCATGGATCTTGGGGTTTTCATAGATTTCGAGCTCAGTATGAGTCAGCAGAGTGATACCACAGCCAGAAAAGCTAATGCAATCTTAGGCTGCATTAAGATGGACATAGCTTCCAGGAATAGAGAGGTAAGAGTCCCACTGTACTCTCACCTCATCTGACTTCATCTGGAAGACTGTTTTCAGTTCTGGTTGCCATAATGTAATGAGGACATTGATAAGTTGAAGAATATTCAGAGAAGGATAGTCAGGAGGGTAGGAAAGAGGGCCTTTGGGACAATGATCTATGAGGATCCATTAAAGGAACTGGGAATGTTTTGCCAGGAGAAGAAATGGCAGCTACCTTCAAGTATTTGAAAAATTATCATGTGGAAGAGTGATTAAGCTTGTTCTGATTGACCCCCAAGAACCAGAAACATTGGAAAAGAAGTGGCAGAGTCTAATTTAGGCTTCATGCCAGGAAACACTTGCTAGCAATTAGTTGCCCAAATGTAGAGTGAGTTGCCTTTTAAGAGGCTATAGGTTTCTGCATCCATCTCATGCAGAGATTATATTATAGTCAAGATTCTTTTGATTTATGAGTTGGATTAGATAGTCTCTGAACACTCTTCCAACTCCCAAATGCTGCCATTCTGTGACACCCTAAATCCAGCATACTTTCCATGTACCATGCTGCTTTTATAAAGCCTTTAAGCCTACCTCTAATGTAACCTTGTCCAGGAAGTCTTGAGCTTCTAGCCAATAAGGTTAGGGTATTTCTAGGTGCTATATCAACCAACTAGCCTATGAACATTTCATAGGATAATAAATTTGTGCAGGTCTGGTCCAACCCCCTCATTTTCCAGATGTGGAATCTAAAACTGAGGAAGGAAAATTGACTAACCCAAGGTCACATTGGTAATAACTGTCAGAAGAGGGATTTGAGGATTATCTTGTCTAAATTGTTTATCTTCGTTCTACCCTCTCCTATTGTCTGCCTTGCCCAAGGAAGACTCCTAATATTTGAAAATTGAGATGAATCCCTGTACTACCTGCCTTATGGGGGTATTTTAAGAAAAGCCTTTATAATCATCATCTATTTTTGTAATTCAAATTCATATTCCATCCACTGTGGACAAATCATTCAAAACAGCTCATCCTCATCCGGCTCAATAAAATCTTTCATATATTTGAATACAGTCACCAAAGGGCCAATAACTCCTTTTCTCACCAACTTAAAAAAAAAAATCCAACTTCATTAACCCAAATACTATAGCTATTAAATCCTGCCCTACCCTGCTCTGTTCCCAACCTCCTCTGGAAATCCTGATTGGATAGACTGCCTAAAACTAGAGTTCTTCGCATTTTTGTTTGTGTCATGAACTCCCTTGGCAGTCTGTTGAACATTATAGACCCTTATTGAAAATCATATCTTTAGTGTTATGAACCCCTTTGACAGTCTGGTGATGCTTATGAACCTCTTTTCAGAGTCATTTTTAAATGCATAAAGTAAAATGTGTAGGATGGTAAGGGAAGTGGATTATTTTTAAATATAATTATAAAAAATTTTAACAAGTTTATATATCCCAGGTTAAGAATTAATGGTATAAAAGGAGGACAGGTAGAGGAAGCAAGAAAGCAGAAAAGATTAGATGTGGCAGTCTGGATTCTTTTCACAATTGATAATAGAAAGCTCACTTTGGGCTGTATTGTATGGCTTTCAAGATTAAACGTATCATTTTGAGGTAAGACGATTCAGAAAAGAAAGATGAACAGCAGACTTTACTCGGGCTCAAAACCTACCTCAGTTTTTATTTTTATCCAAAAGTAGGGTGAGAAGCAGAAAACATAAATACTCAGAAAGCCCGTTATTCCATACATCCTCCTCTCTGTCATACTCACAAAACTACTTTCTCTTCAACACTTTCCTTCCCTAGCCCAGTCAACAAATATTTATTAAACAATGATTATGTTCAAATTCTGTGGTCAGCACTGGTGGGATGGGAAGGGGGAAGGGAAGGCTTCAAGGGCAAGATTATATTTCATTTGAATCTTTAAAAGTAGATAGGGAATTCTCTCAAATACCCAAATGAATCTATGGCCTCAGATTTGAACATTTCCTGAAAATGTGCAGATCATAACCCAAAGATGCCTGCCCATCCTGTGTCAATCACAAGCATTTGTTAAGCATCGAAAATGTTCCAAGAACTGTGCTAAGCTCTGTGGATGCAAAGAAAGGCAATAATAAGAATAAAAATAGTCCTTTCTCCCAAGGAGTGGAGCTCATCAGATCCTGCATATGGGACATGTATGTTAAAGCTACTATTTTTATTATTATTATATTGATTGTTAGATTGCCTATAATTCATTTTGACTAAATTCAGCGGGAAAAAACACATTTGAAGGCTTCTTCAATTTCTCTGGATATTTTGAGGATACCAATGGGACATTTTGTTTGCTCTGTGTATCGCTTGCCCATCTTTGCTTCTGACTATCTGCATACTTGATGAAGTCATATTTTATTCCAATTCTTTCTTTACTGGCTTTATGTTATAATCTGCTCATATCATTATGCTCCTATCCATTACCTTGTGATATTGATTTTCAGTTCCCAAGACACTCATGAATTCCATGTTCTATAGAACCCGAGGAATAAAAATGTGGATGGGAGAGATGCTGTCTTCCATATAAAAGGGACCTCAGGAGCAAAAGCAGAGAGAAATGAAAGCAAGACCTATGTGTGTGAGACAAACAAATAGTATAATTTGAAACATAGAATTGATGAAGGGATAAGTATACAAAAAGACTGGGAATTCAGAACTGCTCTGGATGACCTTGAATATCTGATTGAGAAACTGGGACTTACCTTTGCAGACAAAAGAGAATCACTGAGGTATTTTGAACAGAATTAACACAATAACATTTGTGAGCAAGTCAAATTAATTAATTATAAAGTGGATAGATGGATAGAGAAATGGATGGATTAGGGGGCAGGAACCAAAGGTTTAGGACACCTATGTCCTTAGACCTATTTGAAATTCATTTAGATGAATGAAATAGTCAATAATATTTGCTTCAAGAGGCAACAGTATGGGCCTTCTCCTCATAGTTTTCCTTCTACTGTTTCTAAATATGAACCTCAATGGTATTATCTCATTGTCAGCCCTAGGAGACTGACATCTTTTTCTTCCATTGTTAATTAACAATTGCCTTTTTAGTGTTGGTAATTCGTTTCCTGCCAACAGTTCTGAAAGGAGCTGAGAGGTCTTTTCCCAAGTACAATAGGAGGAACAAGAAAGGGCTTCCAGATTGAATGGCCAAATGGGAATGGGCATGGAGGGAAGGAGGGGAAGATCCTGGACCTATCTGGGGACTGTGGGACTTGTTACAACATAGGCAGCCTGGAATCAGGATAAAAACTGCAGGTGTCAGAGCAATGGAGCATAGACTCCAAAAGGACAGGAAGACACTAAGCTGGGCTGAATCTTCAAGAACAGTATAGGAAGCAGTGACTCAACTAAAGTTTCTGTCTATTGGACAAACAAAATTAGTGTTCCATAGGTAGTTTAAATTCAGCATGTCCAAAATGACTCATTATCTTTTCCGCAAAACCTATGCCTATTACTTAGTACAGTACCTAAATAAATGTCCATTGGCTGATTCATCCCCATTTTGAATTTCTCTTTCATTTCAAGGCATTTCCAGTCACTTAGAACCATCCTCATCCCATCACTCTCCCTCACCTCAGCTATCTGATCAGTTGCCAAATTTTGTCAATTCTATTTCCATTTCAAATTCCCTACTCAAATGGTCACCCTAAAGTTCAAGTCCTTATAACTCTCACCTGAACTAGTTTTAAAATTATTCTTATTTTTGTTATTCTGTACAAAAGAATTCTAGGTAATCATTGTCATTTCAATTTTTAGGCCTGTTTTTGTTACGTGTAAAATGAAGGCTTTGGGCTAGATGCTTTCTCCTTTTCACTTTCAAATTCTTACATATTACAGCCTCCTGGATCAAGTATTTAGTTTAAAGCCTCTTCCAGCTCAAATAGTCTATAGCCATGGGGCTGTAGTGTTCAGGGAAGTTGGTGCATCAGAGGAAAGGGTCTACACCTAAGCTGAGGAGAAAATAACACAGAAGAAATTATTATGCCTCTTTCCCCCTGATTTCAGGCAACAACAAATTCTAGTTCTTCCCTCCCACTCTTCCCTCTCAGATCCTTGCCGCCACTGGGAATTGAGATTCCTTATACCAGAATGTCAAGGCTTAGTTACAGACTGACCGTGGTGGGATCCTTCCAATTTAGCTTCTATCCCAAACACTTACTGGACAGAAAGTGAAAATGATAGCTTCCTCTTTTTTCTTTCTCTCTCTTCTAAAGAAAACTGTCTGAATGCTGAACTTCCTCTCTCTTAACCACAAGGCATGACTGCTTTTGACTTGGTATGATTCTCATTTGACTTTTAAAAAAACCTCACCAGGAGAGGATGGATGTCTGACAAAGCAACTGCCCCAAAAGTTACCGGGGTGGGGAGGGGAGGAAGAGGAACAGCATTAAATAACAGAAACCTTAAGCAAAAAAAAAAAAAAAAAGCATGAATACAGTTAGAGCATCTTTTGCAAAAGGTGGATAGACACTTTGAATTCAGATGTCTAACTTCATCCCATCACAAAATGTTAGCATTGGCAGGCACCACAGCACATCTGAACAGAAGAAACCTTAGAACATTTCACAGAATGGGAGAACTACAAAAGACCTTAGACCACAGAATCTCTAGTGTGATATATGTGCCTCTGCCCTCGGCAAACGTGAAACGTCAAAGCTGTTAATTCATCAGGACTAAATTCATGTAGCTAAAAGAACCTGGTAAAAGTGGATCTGTGCTCACAAATCATCATGGTTCACCAAGAAGATAAAAATGAATCTAAAGAACAAAAAATGTTAATAGCATTGTCCTTTAATAGCACTTTTCTGACACATCTATGATGCTATTCACATCGCAGCTTAAGTTACTCTGAGTCATATGTATTTTTCTAAAAAAAAAAAATGGAAGAGCTGCCTGCATCTTGGCATGATATTTCAACCTTATTTTCCAAAGTGACTTTGAATCAATAGCTATTCCTTTACATCTGTTCTGCTTGTTCATTTAATTTTTAAAGTTGGAAGGTAAAACAACAATTCTTGCTCCTCTACTATTTCCTCAATCTTGCTTTGAGAAAGGACCTAAAAATTAGCCTGGAGATAAAATATGGGCAAGTCACTCAACCTCTCTATGTGCCTACATTTCCTCATCTGTAAAATTAAGGGAGTTGGATTCACTGGCCTTAAAGATCCCTTCCAGCTCTAAATCTATCATGCTATAAACATATACTTTCAAAATGTTTTCCTAGGTATTCTCTTCATTCTCAGAGGAGTTGAACCTGGAAAGATACCATTAGTGGAGATCTCCTTCACTTTGGGATCCTCTAGTCTACACATGAACCTCAATCTAGTCAACAGAACCACCTTCACAACAGCATTCTGGTAAGAACTTTGGGCCCAAATGGGGCTTAACACAACTTTAAGGCTGGCCAAGCCTTATCTACTTCCTGCTCCTCTAACCTCTATAACTCAGAACCACTCCCTGTCCTGCCCAAGCAAAATGACTTTTCTCCTGATTCTTCTGGTGAACTTTAATCCTTATATAATTTAGTCATATCTTCTCCTCCTCTGCTTATCACTAATATTTCTCTTGTCAAGTTTCTGCTTTGCATTTAAGCAATCATATAAGCAATAAGTTTTTATTAAGCCCCTACAATGTAGGTGCCAGGCTCCAAGGATAGAAGTATCAAGAATGAAATCCTACTCATAATGAACTTACATCCTAATAGGGAATACAACTATGAATAAAAATATATATAACAAGTGTAAAATGAATAAGAGCAAAGTAATAGAAAGTAGTTAACTAGGAGGTAATTCAGAAGAAAGGGAACTAGCAGTTAGCAGGGTGGGATAGGAAGAATCAGGAAAGACTTCACATAGAAGATGGTGCTTGAGCTCTGTTTTACAGGAAGGGAAGATCTCCATGAAGTAAAGAGGAAGTACATTCCAAGCATATGGAAAGATCAATGCAAAAGCCAATCTACCCATTCACTGCCACTTCTTTGCCATCATCACTTAATGATTCCTTTCCTTTAAAGTTCTAACCATCCAATTCTATCACCCTATCCAAGTACTTGTTGCTGTTATCTGTTGTTATTGTTCACTTGTTTCAGTCATGTCCATCTCTTCATGATTCCATTTGGGGTTTTCTAGGAAAAAAATACTGGAGTGGTCTGCCATTTTCTTCTCTAGCTCATTTTATACTTGAGGAAACTGAGGCACAGGGGTAAGTGATTTGTCCAGGGTCACACACCCTTATAGACAGTAAGTGTCTGTCTGAGTCTAGTTTTGAACTCATGAAGGTAAATCTTCCTGATCACAGGATCAGCACTCAAATCTATTGGAGAAACAATTAATTAGAGTGCTGTTACTTATCAACCTACAAATCATTCTCCTTCAGTACCTAATCTGGAGTCAACCCAAGCTCTCAAACTTAACAACTTTAATATTTAAAATGATTGCCAATATATTATTTTCCCAATTTAGGAATTTGAATCACTAGCTTCCTCTGAGGGTTAGCTCTGATACTCCCCACTCTGGCTATTAGGATTTTTTTCCTCCTCAAATCATCTTGTATTTACTTCTCTGTATATATGCTGTATCAACTCCCCTCACAACAGAAGACAAAGTTCCTTGAGGGCACAGGCTATATAGTTTCATCTTTGTATATCTATTTAGTAGATCCTTAATGAGAAACTTGCTGAAGTGAACTCAACAGAAAAAAAAAAGATATCCTGGTAACAACCTAACAGTGGTGACGTGGTCACCCAGCTAGCAGATGTCAGAGCTGGAACCCTACCTCCAGCTCTCAAACACAACAAAGAATGATGGGACAGAAAGGGACTTTAGAAATAAATCAAGGGATCAAAGAGTCATAGACATCTAGTCTAAGCTATTCCTTCACCAGATGAGGAAACTAGAAGTTAAGTGACTTGCCTAAAAATCACACAGTGACAGGTAAAGCATGTTTCAATCAAAGTCTTCTAACTCAAGTCAGGATTCTTCCACAACTACAGCTAATGACCTTTTCTTTGCCTTTTTTGTTCTGTATATTTAACACTAACTCCACCCTACCCCTGTTCTCTCTCTTCAATGACTTCTACAACACTGTTCTCTGATAGTTTTACTACCCATCTAACCACTCTTTTTGAGGGCACCTTTGTTGTATCACTTTCTCCCTTAATGTAACTATCCTTCAGAGTTCTGTATGGGTCTTTTCCCACCCTGCTCTGGGTGGCTTTATCAGTTCCCATAGTTTATAATCACCTCTATGATTTTTTCTTTTTCTTTTTTAAAACCCTTACCTTGCATCTTAGAATCAATGCTATGTATTGGTTCCAAGACAGAAGAGCAGTAAGGGCTAGGCAATGTGTGTTAAGTGACTTGCCCAGGGTCACACAGCTAGGAAGTGTCTGAGGCTATAATTTCTATAATAACTCAGAAAGAGACAGAGCTAGAGAGACACAGAGAGTGACAGCAACAGACAGAAAGAGACAGAGAGGTATTTAGTAAATGGATAGATTTTCTCCTGAAGTCTCACTTCATCATTTTCCTGCTTGACACCTTCACCTAAATACTTGCTTAATCTCATAGGTACCTCAAATTCAACATATCCAAAATGGACCTCTTCTTTAGATCTTAGAAGGGAAGGGGATCATTTTCCCCCAAAATCATGCCCTCTTCATTATACTGGCAGCATAAAATAGCCTCCTAACTAGTCATTTAAAACCTTAGTTATCCTTCCTTCTCCTCTTGCAACCAATCATTGCCAAATCTTGCCAGTTCTCCTTCTATCCCTTCCTTTCCACCCACACTGCTGACACTGATGTTCAGGGCACCTTCAGCATCTACTTGGTCTACTCTAGTAGCTTCCTTACTTGGTCTCTCTCTACCCAGTAATTCTCCTCTTCAGTTCTCCTCTTCATAGCAGCCAGGATAACATCTCCAAAGCCCAGGTTTGACCATGTTATTTCACTTACTCAAAAATCTTCTCATACATCCTTCATTCCAGTCATATCAGACCACTGGCTGTGCTCTTAACTCAATATTCCATCTACAAACTCCTTGTGTTGACACTGTTCTCCATAGCTTAGAATGTACTCCTTCCTTATCTCTGTCTTTCAGGATCATTATCTTTCTATGAAGATCACCTCATTTGCCACTTCCTCTGTGAAACCCTCCCTGATCTCCACCCCCCCAACTTTTTAAAAATAAATTTAAGACAGAAGAGCAGGGGCTAGGTAAATAGGGTTAAGTGACTTGTACAGGGTCACACAGATAGGAAGTACTTGAGACCAGATCTAAATCCAGCTCCTCCTGACTCCAGGCCTGGCACGCTATCCACTGTGCTACCTAACTGCCCCATTCCCATGGTTTGTGGCCATTTCCCAATGTACATGTTGTATATCTCTACCTCAATAGAATCCAACCTTCTTGAAATAAGAGACCATTTATTTTTTTTCTTTGAAAAATCCATCATCTAGTACAATATCTTGTATATATAATGGCTTAATAAACATTGGTTGAATTTCATCACACTGCCCTCTACTAGATCACAGGTTTCTCCACACTTAAGTGTGCTCAATCTCAGCTATAGAACTGGGGATGAAGTGGAGAATATTTGAAAGTTCAAAGAGATGACTAGGTCCCTAAAAGACTCAAGCAAAAAGGATTCCCAAATTAAAATCAGCTCTACTTCATTCAAAACTTGCCATGGGACCCTCCCTTCCAAACTACCTTTGTCCTCAGATAAGCTATAGCTATGAAATGAAAGGAAATCCCTATAACCTTTTTCAACCATCAGAAATTCCTTTATTTCTACATACATCATGGATATCATATAGAAAATCCTTTTGCCTAATTTTTTTCTCCACCACAGTATTGTCAGCTTCTTTGAAAAGGTAGCAGATATGAAAGTCCAATGATCTCAAAAATTCCTCACTTTAAATCCTGTGATCCTTCCAAATAGAATGAAGAAAAGTTATATGATGTTGAGTAGAGAGCTATACACATTACAAATAATAATTCTTCAGTTGTCAAAATGATTATAGATACTCATTTAATTCCTAGAGAGAGACAACTTAGCACCAATGTTTCTCTTCCTCCCTCCCTCCCTCCTTACTACATCCCAAACATATACAGACCTGAAAACTAAGACAAAAGAGTTTTTCTTGAGATATATGCTCATGTGTATTTTTTTTGTAATACATACAAAGTCTCTACATATCAGATCCTACTGTAGACACTATGGGAAATGAGATCAGTGACTTGGAATAGCACATAATCTCTTTGCTCAACATATTCAGAGGCTCCTAACTCTGCTTTCTCTTCTCTCCAATTGACTGTTGTTTTTTTAACTGTGATGCTATCTAGTGAGGATGGCAGAGGTTTCCTGAAGCAAAACTCCTTTCCTGAAAACACATGCCTACAGTAAGTAGCCAGGTAGTAATGGTTTTGCCCCAGCAGCTGATCAGATTTGCTATTTAGTGCTTCATATTTATTTTTTTTTAGCTAATTTCACACATAAATTGGAACTTTGGGGTGGAAGGTTTGTCAGAGTAGAAAGAGTTCAAAACTGGGAATAAGCAGATCTGGGTTCTAGTCCTGCCCCTGCCATTATCTATTTAACACTGCTTTAGGTCTTTCTTGTTTCTATTATGTAAAATAAGAAGCTCAACCAAATGCTCTCTAAGGTTCCTTCCAGCTTGGGATTTCTATATTCTCGTGTTCTTTCCATTTCTGGCATTCTATGTTTTAAGGTTTCCTCTAGTTCTAACAGTCTATGTTAGACTTTGACATTCTTTATATTGAAGTCTCCTTATACATTAGAGCAGTGGTGGAGGGTGGGGGAAGCAGCCCAGCCCCATATCCCTCTGATTTTCTAGTAACAAACTCTAGCAAATGGTGCTAGGGCAATGGTAGGTGTGCCCACAAAGAGGGCTCTGAGTGTCCCCTCTGGCATGCACGCCAAAGGTTCACCACCACAACATTAGGATATCATATTCTGTAGTCTTCTAAGATCCTTTCTTGTGCTATATAATTGTAATGGAATAATATTGTACCATAAGAAATGACAAATGAGATTATCACCAAAAAAACCTGTAAAAACTTGTAGGAGGTGCTGCAAAGTGAAATGAACCAGGAAAATGTTGTACACAGTAACAACCATAATGTATGATGATCAACAGTGAATGACAACTATTTTCAATAAAGCAAGAATCCAGGACAACTCCAAGGGACTCATGACAAAGAAGGATATCTAACTCCATAGAAGGAATAGAGGCCAAATGCAGATTGAAACATACCATTCTTCACTTTATTTCTTCCATGAATTTTCTTCTAGCATAAGAAATATTTCTCATTTCACAATATAACAAACAGGAATATGTATCATATTATAATATATGTACAACTTATATTATCTGCCTTCTTGGGGAGGAGGGAAGATGGAAGGGAAGGGGAAAAAAGAATCTGAGACAGATTTTTGAACATAGCTAATGTATGAATTTGTTTATCTTAGATAAACATATTTACTATATATTTGTGACAAATCATATGCATCACATTATTGTTACTTTACATATTATATTATACATAAAAAATAAAAGTAAAAATTTATGCTTGGGAAAAAAAGATCCTTTCTGGATGTAACATTCCATTTTGGAAGGCCCCTCTGGCTCTGACATCCCATGACTGTGCTTAATACTCCAAAAGCCTCATTGAGACCTACAAGATAAAGTACTGAACCAGTAATCAGAGGTAGGTTTTAATGTCAGCCTCATTACAGATTTGCTCTGAGGCAAGTCATGTCACCTTATCATATCCCCATTCCCCTTCTGTAAGGCAATAATTATTACTTCCTCTTTTCCTGCTGTTCAGCACTTCAGGATCTTTGAAGGGGAAAGTATTTTACAAGGAGCTAACATGGTAGATGAGCCCACCCGCCAAATGGTTGGGAAATGTAAGATCAAACTTTAATAATGAATGTTAACATCCTATGGTCCTTTTGCCTACTACCCACAAATTCTCTTCTATATCTCGAACCTATCTTCTATCTTTCTCCAGGTGCTGGTACTTCCACATGTATGTCTACACAGAGGGAGTGGGGCTGACAGAAATGGGCAAATCTACGGCTGTTTAGCTAAATGGGTGGTAACTGTTTACCGTATATATCTAGGTAGAGTGATATATTTGTTTACCTTAATGAGTCAGTTCTCACAAAGTCACAGAATCTTACAGTCGTAAGGGACTACAGAGGTCATGTAAACTAGCCACTGAAGCATGAATACTTTTTCACTACAATACCCTTAATCAGTGACCATTTAAGATTCTCCTTCAGCCTTAATTTTTCCTCTTTTCTCTTCGATGCCCCAATATACTCAAAGTAAGTCTCCAGATAAAGATGCCTGGGAGACAAAATCCTTGGTTTCAAGGAAGTAAGAAACATATCCTTCAATAATTTTAATAATAAATCTGATGTGATGGTATCTTGCTAATGCTTCTCTACTTTTATTAATATTTTGGGATAATTTAGAGTTCTTCAGGCTAGGTCTTTCAGATACCTGATACATTTTGCATATAATTGCTTGATTCTCCAAAAGGATGAACACATGATTAAAGAAACACATTATATTTCTCTTCATGTGTAGGCATGAACAATAGTAAGTCTTAGGAATATTCTTCTAGTTGAAATCTATTCCGTGCTCTGTGTCATAGATTATCTTCCTACCCTTCTGATCTGGCATCCTCAGGAAAACAAAACCTTCATTCTGACTAAGGGGAATATTACTGTCACCTTCAAGTACAGTGAGCACTTTGGCTTTGCCCTTTACTCAGCCATGTACTCCAAAAATGTCATAGGAATACTATCCTCCTCACATATTTCATCCCTTTTAATATTGTCAGGGAAGGTTGATCTATAGCTATACTAGAACTTCTCACAGATTATGTTCAGAAACCAAGCCCACAAAGACTTTGTCAGAAATGCTAAGTGGTCCTTATTCAATTCTCTTCCTAGTTCACTGTCTTGTCACAGTAGAAGGGCTTGCACACTTTAATGAAATGAGCTATGACATACAGGGTTACCCAAGGTGAGCAGGTCATAATGGAGAGCTCTGCCAAAAGGTAATCCACTGGAAAAAGAAATAGTGAACCATTCTGGTATTTTTACTAAGAAACCCCATGGACATTATTAAAATGAAAACAAAAGAAGATGAGCCCTACAGGTCAGAAGAAGTCCCAACAAATTACTGGAGAAGATGGGAAGACAACTACAAGTAGCACCACTACTAACAAAACAGTTGGGTCAAAGCCAAAAGGAAGTTCAGTAATAAGTGTGTCTGGTGACAAAAGGAAAGCCCAATGTAGTAAAGATCAATATTGCAGAGGAAACTGGAATGTAAGATCTGGTTCATAAGGTGGATGTGGTCAAAAAGGAGATGGAAAGTTTAAAATCAACATCTTTGGTATCAGTGAACTTAAATGGACAGGAATGAATGAATTTAATTCAGCTGATCTTTACATACACTAGGGTGGGCAAAAATTCTTTTGAGGAAATGGAGTAGTCCTCACAGTTAATAAAAGGCTGAGAAAAGAAGTACTGAGATATAATCTCAAAAATGACAAATACTATCTGTTCAAATCCAAGGCAAATCATTCAAGATCACAGTCACACAAGCCTATGCTCCAACCACTGATGCTAAAAAGGTCAAAGTTGCTCAGTTACAACATGTTCTAGAAATGATGTTGAAAATAAATGTCACATTCATCATACAGCATTGGAATACTAACACAGGAAATCAAAAGATAATTGGAATCACAGGCAAGTTTGGCCATGGTGTATTGTAAAAAATGAACCAGGGCAGAGACTAATAAGAATTTTTTTCAAGATAATTTGCTCATTGTAGCAAACATTATTTTCCAACAATCCAAAAGGTAACTATGCATGTGGACATCACCAAATGGTTAATATCAAAATGAGGTTGATTATACTTTGCAACCAAAGGTAGAGAAGTTATGTACAGTCAGTTAAAACAATACCTGGAATTGGTTGTGGCCCATATAAGGAATTTCTTACTGCCCAATTTAGACTTACATTGAAAAAAAGTAGAGAAAAATCATCAGATCATATAGGTATGACCTATATAACATATTTTATGAATACAAAATAGATGTGATAAATAGGTTTAGTAGATTATCTCTGGTAGAGCACCTGAAGAACTATGGATTGAGGTTTGCAATATTTTATAGGAGACAGCAAAAAAAAAAAATCCCAAAGAAAAAGAAAAGAAAGGAAGCAAAATGGCTATCTGATAAAGCTTTACAAATATTTGAGGAATAGAATGAAAGGGAAAGAAGAAAGGGAAAGATATACCCAACTGAATAAAGAATTCTAGAGAACAAGGAGAGATAAGGATGTCTTAAATAAGCAATGCAAAGAAATAGAATACAAACAGAATACAAATAGAATAGAAAAGACAAGAGACTTCAAGAAAAGTAGAGCTATCAAGGGAATGTTTCACGCAAAATTGGACATGATAAAGACCAAAATGGTAGAACTGAACAGAAGTGAAAGAGATTAATAAGAGGGAGTAAGAATATATAGAACTATTCAAGAAAGATCTTAAATATCAACAATTTTCACAATGGTGTGACGTAGAGGATACATCCTGAAGAACGATGGGTCAAGTATGTCTTCGGAAACGTTAACAATAAGACTAGAGGAAACAGAATTCCATCTGAGCTATTTAAAATCCTAAAAGGAGAGGTGGTTAAAATGTTGCACTCAGTATGCCAGCAAATTTTGAAAACTCAACAGCAGCCACTGTACTGGAAAAGAATATTCAAATTACCAAACAATTGCACTCATTTCACATGCCAGCAAGATTATGCTTAAGATCCTATAAGCTAGGCTTCAGCAATGCATGAATTCAGAACTACCAGAGGTACAAGCTGGTTTTCAAAAAGGTAGATAAACTAGAGGCCAAATTGACAAACTATGGAGAAAGAAAGGGAGTTCCTGAAAAACAACTGCTTCTGCTTCATTGACTACACTAGAGCCTTTGACAGTGTGGACAACAACAAAATGTGGCAAGTCCTCAAAGATATGAGAGAACCAGATCATCTTGTCTCCTGAGGAACCCAAAGGTAGGCCAAGAAGCAACAGTTAGAAACAAACATAAAATTGAGTGTTTTAAGATTGGGAAATGGAAAAGCTATAAACTGTCACTTTGTTGTTCATAATTCATTTCAAAGAGCTTTGATTTATTTATTTAACTTAAAGCAGAATATATTATGCAAAATACCAGGCTTGACAAATCAAAAGCCAGAACTAAGGTTGCAAGGAAAAATATCAACAATCTCAGATATGCAGCCAAAAGAAGACTTAAGAAGTCTGCTGATGAGATTGATAGAGAAGAGTAAAAGCTGGCTTGAAGCTTAACATCAAAAGAACTAAGAAGGGATTTGTGCATGGGTAATCTCTAAAGTCAGGAAATTAAAAGACACTTGTTCCTGGAAGGAAGGCAATGACAAATCTGAACAGCACAATAAAAAGCAGGGACATCACCTTGCCAATAAAAGTTTTCATAATCAAAGTTATCATTTTTCCAATAGCAATATATGGCTGTGAGAGTTGGACTATAAGGAAAGCTGAACACTGCAGAATCAACCCTTTTAAATTTTGGTGCTGGAGATTTCTTAGAGTCCCTTGTAAGGAAAAGAGATCAAATCAGTCAATACTCAGAGGAATCAATTCATTGAAAGAACATAGTGAAGTAGATGCTTAAATAGTTTGGCCACATAATTAGAAGAAAGGACTCATTGGAAAATACCCTGATGTTGAGAAAGATTGAAAGCAAAAGGAGAAGAGGACAGTAGAGGATGATATGGATAGATAGTGCCATGGAAGCAATGAACATGAGCTTGGACAGACTTTAGAAGACAGTGGAGGATAGAAGGACCTGGTCCATGGGGGTCACAAAGTCAGACATGCCTGAACAATTAAGCAATGTCAACACCCTCAACAACTCACTTTTCACCAGTAGAGTCTGAGTCTGTCAGATCCATAATTTGTATACAGAGCCAGTCACAGTTCCTGATGCAACAATGCCAGCAACTAGACTAAATTTAAAATAGAAAAGGCAAAATTCCTACAAATCTATCCCCATCCATCCTGACATTTCCAAGAAAGCAGATTCTCAATCTGGTAAGTTGGGTATATTTTATTGGAACAAATTAGAGATTCAACTTCTCTGCTTTGGGTACTATAGAATTACCAAAAGACTGCTATTTTTAATATATTTAAATTTTTAATGATATTTAGTGCCAGATATTCCATATCCATTTGCAATATTGGACCCTTTGAAAGTTTGGTGTAACTTGTAGATCCTTTTCCAAAATAATATTTTAATGTCCATATTCACAATTGAATGAAACACCTAATTTCAGTTAGAGGTTAGTGAAAGTAAAGATAGTACTGTTTTCCCATTAAAATTCACAAACTCCCTATAATCTAATAACAGACTCCAAGGTTAAAAATTCCTAATATATTTCTACTTTGTATAACCTCACCTCCTCCTATTCCCCTTTTCTGAACATTGCTCCTTTTGATACCAAAAGTTTGTCTGACTATTTCCTTCCTAAGTCCATTACCCATTAGGAATCAAAATACTATGATTATGGACCATGTGATGGGTAGAAATTGCAATGTCAATTCCTATCCACTCATATGTTTCATCTATACTCTCTGTCCCATTGATTGCATGGATAGTCCATTTAAAAAGAGAGACAGCACTGAAATCTCATTTCCCAAGTACAGAAACTTATTTTTTTCATATTTTATTTCTAGCACTTAGCACAATGTCTGGCACATAGTAATATGCTTAATAAATGTTTATTGGCTATTATCTCTCCAAATAGAGATTATTACTGAAATAAAATTCTCAGCCTCTAGTTTCAGGGGTCATTTAAATCTTGTGTGCATGTTAATACTTCCATATGCATTTAGGAGAAAGAAAGAAGAGCATACTTGCTCCCTATAAACATCTAACCTATGTTCACTGGAACCTTCAATTAGAGAGGTAATGTCATTTAGTGGAAAGAATAGTGAATGTAATATTAAAAGAACCTGACCTTATTTCCAGTAACTAAGTCTCTAGACAAGCCATTTCACATTTTTGTATCTCAGTTTCCTTAATAGCAGAATGAAAACTCCTTGTGAACAATGTCTGATTATTATTTACCTGTATTCCCCAGAATCTTACAACAGTAGGTGACTACTAAATGCTTGTTTGATTAGATTTTGGGGTCCCTTCCAGCTCTGATAATCTTCAGTTCTATTTATATTCCAAAAGATTCCCCAGGTCATGTGAAATCCTTGGTGAGGATGAAGTCCTAGATCAGAAACTATGTATTTAAACAAAGATCTGGCCACAGGTGTCTCCCAGTTACTTTCCAAAACAGGTCTAACTCTCACACTTGATTCAGAGGCTTACATTTCAGCAAAGACTTGGATTAAACATACCTAATTTCTAGCACATACCCTATTTTCTAGATCCAAGAGAGATCCAAATTGCCTATATTTTTCAAGTTAAAATAAATGCCTAAGGACCCTTCCAACAATGCAGCTGCATGTTTCTAGTTATCTCTGAGTCCAAAGAAACTATATAAAAAGAATAAAAATTATAATAGTCAGTTTCTTGAAATGAGAAGGTAATGGCAGAGCAACTAGGATGTCCCCCATTTTTTTTCTTTGCAAAATGAAGCAAAATAATCCTACACAGAGAGACCACTGGGACAAATACAAATACACAAATACCCTGAATGATGTCTGAAAAGGTCAAAATCTAAAACATAATCTTTATTGCAAAGGAAGCAACAATGTTCTTTCTTTTTTTTTTAAACCCTTACCTTCCATCTTGGAGTCAATACTATCGGCAATGGGGGTTAAGTGACTTGCCCAGAGTCACACAGCTAGGAAGTGGCTGAGGTCAGATTTGAACCTAGGATCTCCCCTCTCTAGGCCTGGCTGGCTCTCAATCCTCTGAGCCACCTAGCTGCCCCCCAACAATGTTCTCTCTAATGGTCCCTTTTTCTCCAAGAAATTGAGTGGGTGATCATCACTGCTACCACTCTACATTTACTGCTCTGTCTGCTATGTACAGAGCACTAGACTTTATTTGTATAATTTATTCACTTGCCTAGCACTGAATTCAACAAATGGTTATTGAGCACCTACTCTATATATAACACCACACAAGGAACTAAGGGCCATCTAATGACAATAATGACCAACATTGCTATGATTCCTTAGGGTCTACAAAGCATCTTATATAGCTTGTCTAATGTGATATTGATCCCTCTCAAGGAGTTTCCACATGAATAAGGAAGAAAGAAACCTTTACAAATAATAATGATAGAAAGGAGAGTCTTAGACAAAGTTTGGAAGAAGTTTTAGAAGAGAGATCACTCTTTCAGCTTGGGGCTTAGGAATTGGATATGGTAGGGAATTCATTGAGAATTTCATGACAGAGGACATCTGGTCTGACCCACGTCTGGTCAAAATCTAGAGATAAAACAACTCCAACAAGCAGGTGTGAGGGTTACATGCAAAGTCCATTCTAGGAATGAAATGAACAAAAGCACCTAGACTAAAGAGGGAAGAATGAAAATGTAGATGGGACGCAGTCTAGGAAGCAACACTAAATAGAAAAGGCAATATGAGATAATGTCTGGACTAGTAAAGGTTCTGAAATATTAGCATCAGTAGTGTATGCTGTATCTAGACCAGGGATGTCAAATTCAAATAGAAAAGGGGGCTGCTAAATCATACATAAGGATGCCTGATGTGCATATATTGATTCTGAAAAGCATATTTTAATATGATCTGTGTTCTACTATATTTTTATTTTGTTAAATATTTCCAAATTCTATTTTAATCAGGTTTGGCAGCATTGAGGGTATTATAGGCCAAGTGTTTAACACCTCTGTAGTAGGTAATAGGGAGATGGTAAAAGGTAAGCTAACATATATTTGTATTTTATACATTGCGTAGAAAAAACAGCAAGGTTTGTGTTGTATAGCTTACACTACAAAATTCATTGTTTGTATTGTTGTTGGGTATACATAATAAAGGCAGAAATGGAGATGGAGTCCATGACCCTGTCTGTCTTATATTTAATTGCATTCTAACCAGGAAGAATTAAGGGAAGTAAAACAGCCACCTCATCCAAATCTCCATAGAGCTGTTATGGGGTTCTGTTGAAATGCAAGATGGGTTTCAGAAAAACAGATTAATAATATGAGAATTAACAATAGTAAGAATAGTTTTTCTAACTTCTAGTCAGATACTTAGCTGGGCCAAGGACCTGGAGACAGCACCAAGAATAAAGGAGTCCAAAGATTATAGTTAACCTTAACTCGAAATGGCATTCTCATTCTGGATGGCTACCTAGCTAGATGTAGTGTTTCCTAATTTTTGGCTTTGCATTAGAAGGGATTTGGCTTTTTATGCCATGGAGAGGCTTACTAGCCATTACTAGTAACCAGATGGTTATGAAGAGGGTGAAGAATAGTAGACAGTAGACAAGAATGTCTCAATATCAATAAACTGAAAGAGAAACCCATCAGAAAGTATGGCAATTGTCGCACTCTTTGTGATGGCAAAAAATTGTAAAATGAGGGAATGCCCTCTGATTGGAGAATGACTGAACAAATTGTGGTATATGTTGGTGATGGAATACTATTATGCCCAAAGGAATAATGAACTGGAGGAATTCCATGGGGACTGGAACAATCTCCAGGAATCAATGCAGAGTGAAAGGAGCAGAACCAGGAAAACACTGTACACAGAGACTGATACACTGTGGTACAAACAAATGTAATGGACTTCTCTACTAGAAGCAATACAATAATCCATGACAATTCTGAGGGTCTTATGAGAAAGAACACTATCCACATTCAGAGGAAGAACTATGGGAGTAGAGACACAGAAGAAAAACAACTGCTTGATCACATGGGTTGATGGGGTTATGATTGGGGATGTAGACTCTAAATGATCACCCTAAAGCAAATATCAATAATATGGAAATAGGTCTTGATCAATGAAAACCCAGTGGAATTGCACATCCTCTGTGGGAGAAGGGTGGGGGGAGGATAGGGAAAGAACATGATTCTTGTAACCATGGAAAAACATTCTAAATTAACTAATTAAATAAAAATTTCAAAAAAGGAAAAAGAAAGTAGAAGAAACTCATAGCTCTGAAGCAACAGGGTACTAATTTTTCCTCAGAGATGGGTGCCTGTTACATATCCTCAAGCACATATTCCTTGGCCATAAATGTTCCCAACATATATGTTTCACTCACTCTATGCTATACATGTCACACACACACACACCCTCAACAATGTTGGTTTGTTAAGTGTGGAAGAGTGTCCTTGTGTATATGGAAATGGGGGGAGGCAGATTGTCTTTTCATTAATATTTCTTCATTTATTAATTCATTAATATTTCTTAATTAAATGTCTTTTGCTTTGAATCAATATGTCTTTTTTGATTGATTTAATACAAAGAAATACATTGATGAGGCTATGGGGTATGGTCTTGCATAAACCCATACCACAACATGCCTCAAACCTAGGATACTGTTTGGAGTAAAGGGAAGGCTGTCCATATAAAATAATTAAAATCCCTAACTCCCTACTCTAGGACGTTATAGCTAAAACCACACATCTGTTCTTCCCAAGAGCTCTCACATACCTGGCAAAATAAGGAATATCAAAGGCTTAAAAATTTCCCAAATAGTTTTTAAGAGAAGGTAGGGAAAGAATTAGTGTTCATAACCTTTTTAAGTTCTCCTCCTGGACCCAGCTCAAATTCATCCATTAAGCTCCCTGAATTCAGCCTAGCTTTCTTTGTCCTTAACAATATCCCCTGATAGCCCTGTACTTTAATATGCTTACATTTAAACTTCCTTAGAAGAGTCTGGCAGGATTTCATGAATAGGACTGAGGCCAATCTATGCTGCCCAGAATTGTGCACAACAGATATCACTAAGAGCCAGGGATTTTCTGGGTGACCTAAGCCAAAGAACATTTCTTCCCTGTGCTTCACTCTCCAGTTCAACAGAATGAATATATAAAAATAAAATAATATTTGCTCCCATTTATATAGCACTTTGAGATTTTCCCCAGAAAATCTAGTGAAGTAGGTAATATTGTCCCCATTTTACAGATTAGGAAACTGAGGTTCAGTCATACAACTAATAAGGAAAAGAACTAGAATTTGAAGCCAGGTCATAGAATCATAGGATCTGGAAGTAGAAGAATCTCAGAGATCCTAATCCAGCAGATTCTTTTTACAGATGAAGGATCTGAGGACCTGAGAGATGAAATAATGTGCCTAGAATCATATAGCTAGTTAGTGACAGAACCAGGATTTGAACTCAACTTTGATTTCAGCTCTTCCTATCATATCATTAGTCTTCTGATTTCAAGTCCAGGGTGCTTTTCTAGGCTCCTCCTAGAGAATAGCCATTTAGCCTTTTCCAAGTTGGGAAAGAAGTAAAAGATACAAAGCCCTTAGGACAAGTTTAGATTCTCAGTAGTATACCTTGCTCCAATATCACAACCATCAATTACATTTTTAAAACCAGAAGTATTTACAGTCCCCATATTTTGCAGAGCAAGGCCAAATCAAGGCACTCTAGACCATCTTTGGGGGGCAGCTGGTTGTTGTAGTGGTTAGTATACCAGACCTGGAATCAGGAAGAACTAAGTTCAAATCTGACCTCAGCCTCTGGGCAAGTCACCTAGCCCCTATTCATCTCAGTTCCTCATCTGTAAAATGAGAACATAGTAGAGAAGGAAATGACAAACCTCTCCTGTCTTTTTGCCAAGAAAACCCCATCAACAAAATCCATGAGATTACCTAGACACAACTGAACAACTAAACAACAACAAACCAACTTTACCTACAGGCAACAGAGAGTTGTGTCTGATGCCTGGGGAGCAACCATTTAATCAGCAATGAGAGACCCCACAAATACAAAAAAAGACTAAAAGTACAGTGGTAACAAGAAAATATGAAATCTACTTCTATAGTTAATCATCAAATCAAGGAGGGAAGCTATATAAAAATATATAACTCAATGGAAAGAACACCTAAGTGCATCTCAGAGACCTAGGTTCATTCCATTCAGTCACTCACTCTGTATTCATGTGTAAGCTAATCTATCTGAGCCTACTTTTCTCCATAAGGCTAGTCCATACCTACCCAGATAACCATCCATCAAAGGCCCATAGCTCTGAAGGAAACAGCTAAAACACATGCCTGGGAATGAGTGTTTCCAAACCCAACTGTTCATTAGCCACTAGATCCTGAGCCATTTAAGTCCCAGGACAGATTTCCCAAATTTAAAAAGTACCCTTCCTCAATGGACAAACTAGGTAGTTCTGAAGCTATATTTTAAGAACACAGCTAACAGTCTTCATTCAATTTACTCCAAGCACCTCTTATATAAAATTTGCTGCATTGAGTGCTGCCTAGGATACAAAAAGATAGTAGATAGGTCCCCTACCCACAAGGAGCTTATGGTCTAGTACAGTGGTCCCCATTTAACATTTCTGAAAATTCTTTAATGGTACTTCAAGCAGAAAATAATGACCCAATTATGTTACAAATATACAAGATACATGAATATACATTTTTCTCTGTGAAAGCAAACATGTGCATGTTTGAAGCATTATATGTGAATATATCTATCTATGTATATATAGATAAATATATGTACATATTTTTTTTAATTTTGAACTTTGGAGGAGAAAATTCATCACTGTGGTTATTCTAAGTATTTCCTGGATAAGTCTAAAGGGATATTATAAGGAGTATGTTAAATTATCCCAGGAAGTTTGCAGTGCTTTTTGTATTGAGAGGGATTCAAGGAACAAAAAATTATGGGAACCACTGGTCTCATAATAAAAAAAAAAAACAAGTATATGATAACTCCAAAATAAAGTAGTATATCAGTATGTAGTAGGACAAGATTTGATGAGAGATTAAGGAGCAAATGTTCATTTCTGACATACAGGAAAAGTGAGGCAGAGCCAAGAACTCAGTAGCAATATAAATTGATTCATGAAGGAGGAGTAGGATTTTAATAAGTACAATCTTATTTTCAATACACTCTGAGGATTGCTTTCTTCCCAAGGACACTGTAAGACCTAGTCCTTATTTAGCATGCCTTCAGATGAACCTCTACTAAAGGGAAGCAGAGTGATTTCAGGAGAACATGAGTTCAAATCTTGGCTCTGTCACATCCTACCCACATGACTTCAGACACGTCTCTTGCCCTTTCTGAGTCTCAGTTTCCAAATAAAGTGATGAGATTAGATGAGGTGACTCTAAGATCCTTTTCAGTTCTAAACCTACAGTCCTGTGATTTTCATTCCAATGCTCTATCATAGCAAAGGAGAGACCCTCAAAAACTACATCAGCAGGACATGAGCTCTGACAGAGCCTATGAAGGTTTCACTACAGGATGGGGCAACAGACTGCCTATCTTGTCCTCCAAGTACCAGCCTAGAAAAATGCAGAGAGGAGGAATGTCAGAGGACCAGTGGTGAAAAATAAGCCAAGAAGAATAACTATGAAGGGGCAGAGGAGTTACAATCTGCTACATTGCTAACAAAGCCATGAACTTTTAAAGTGCTGAGATTAAAGTTTTGGATTTATGTAGCATCTTCTCCATTTGTCCCCAAAAAACTAACGTGCTTTTCTAGGTATCACTCTATCTTCACTGATGGTACTGCAATGAAGAGGAGAAATCACTACAATTTCTGTTTTATAGATTCAGGAAACTAAAGGAAAGAAGTCAATATGTAGGTCGCACAAGCAATAACAGAGTCCTAGAAGTAGGTTCTCCGAGTAGGAGTACTCATCTCTCCCTAGAGAAGTGGAACAATGCAATGGAACACCACTGACTCAAAGTGTCTCATATGTGGCAACCTATGCTTTCCCATCAAAATTTATTCTTTTTTCCTACTATTGGGTCAATCATAAGCACCAAACAGCTGATAAAATTATATCTTCTACCGTCTTGACCAGCAAATTATGCCATCTTACTGTACCCTGATATTCACATATACCAGAATTTCTTAATTAACCTCTAGTTATTCTACCCCATCTTTCTTCTCTGAGGCATTCTTCTGAACCCTGTAACTGGTATTAAGGCTTATTTCTTTCTAGTTCCAAGAATAAGAAAGTAGAATCCTTTCTAAATCATCTTCACCTTCAACACACATTTATTAAGCATTTCCTAAGTTCCTGGCATGGTACTAAGTGCTAAAGATAAAAAAAAATAAGACAAAAAACAGTCCCTGCCCTCAAGAGGCTTATTTCTAATTTGAAAACAACAACCAAACAATGATATCTATGCAGAATATATGCAATATAAACAGAAGATAATAATTTCAGAGAGAAGGCAATGGGTAAGGGAGGAAAGAGGACACAGAAAGGTCTCACAGTTCAACTTGAACTGAATCTTAAAGGAAGTCAGGAAATGACAGGAAGCAACAGTAAGGAGGGAGAGAATTCCAAGTATTCTGGGGCAGTCAGTAAATATGTTCAGTTAGGAGTTTCATATGGGAGAAAGAGCAAAAAAGTCAGTGTACTTAGATCATAGAATACCTGAGGGGAGTAAAGTATAAGGAGAATGGACCTTTGAGATCCAATCCCTTCACTTTAGAAATGAGGAAACTGGCTCCCAGAGAAAGAAGATGGCTCACCCAAAGTCACAAAACTAGTAAGTCACAGTCAGGATTTTCATTGCACCCCATTGGAATGCTCACTTGAAAGCAAACTGCTTCGCTTAAGAACTGGGAAGACGGGAAGAATCACAAGGGAACTTTCCTTCCTTTCATCCCCAAACTACTAAGTTTCTTCTCTAACCAATAACAGGTTCATTAATCTCCCAAAAGGACAGTTGGCAGATTCCCTTCCCTGCCCCAGGAATGAGGTGTAAGAAGACAGTCTGTACCCATGAAATAAGTCAACACCATTTGGAAAGCAGCTTTCAGGCTCAATGCTTCAGGAAGGATGTTAAATCAACTTGGGTATCATCCCACTATCCCTAAGCACCTTCTGGTGTTTGCAACAACAAAGACAAGCAGGAATGGCTCTTTTCCTGATTTCTTCCCTCCCCCTCCCCCCAGGACCTGAGATTTTTCTCTTTTCTAATATCCACTGTAGATCCTAAATCCAAAAGAGGTGACAGTATCCTGGGTAATAAAAGACATTCTTCAAGAAGGGGGAAGAAAAAGAGCAAAAAACTGTTGACCAGGTAACAATTCATTCACCTTACTTCATTTATTTCCCAGTAGCAATCTATGACATGCAAAGAATTCCTACTATAAAGGTCTGCTCTTGGAAATCTTTACCTCCAGAAGATTCCTCCAAAAAGATCACAACCCACATGTGGGCTAAGATACCACATTCCATGTCTCCTTGCAGTTAAGGGAAGCATCTCCTTCTGTCCCCTCGATCTGCTCACTAGGCCCTCGATCGGCTCTCGAAGGCCAATATAAACACCTAATTAAATAACCTCTTCTCAAACCCATGTCATTCCAGAATACCTTCTGTACAAGGAAGGGAGAGACTTACTCTACAAATGCCTGACCCCGAGCCCTACTCTACGTCAAACTATTCTGTATAGAGTCAATTAAAAGAATGGTTACTTAATCTATTTAACCATATACACTATGAAAAAGGCAATTGGTATAATTTGAAATATTAATTAATGATTTTAACTCATTATATTAATTAATTAATGACCGGAATGTTCTTTCCAACCCCCATCTCTACTTATTGAAACCTCACTTATCCTTCAAAATCTGGACCTTCTCCTCCATGAAGATTTCCCTGAGTCTCACAGGTAGAGGTGACTTCTCCATCATTTGATTTCTGAGCACTTAATAATTTATATGTCGGATTATAATCTGTATTGTATTTATCTGTATATATGTCTTATCTTTTCTAGAAGTCTATGATTTCCTTGAGGACATGGACCATATCATCTATTGACTACCTGAATCTTGTATTCAGTAAACATTTAAATGTTTGCTAAATAAATCAAATAAGTTACTATGTCATATTGAGGCAATATTTCTGTAAGAAAATTTTAATTTCATAAAGAGGAGGCAAAAGGCTATGTACCAATTTTATGATACCAGTTTTATGGGCTTCTTTGAAGGTTTAGGAAACATTCAAAAGAAAGGCACACGACAATACTTTGTCAAGACAAGATTCCATTAAGTAATGAGTCCTCAAAAACAACATGATGACTTTAACCAAAAACAAACAAAAAAACACAGAATTAGAGCTAACATTGGAATAGGCTTCCTCCATGGGTGGCCATGAGCTCTTATGTTCTAGGCTTGTAAATCTCAACATGTAGAAAAAGGAAAAAGGCTCCCATTGCCCTTTTGTCTATAACAGTGTGCAAGGGATTACTTCTTCCTATAAAAAGGGAGCACAGACTTGGGTTTAAGTTCTAAGTCTACCCCGATACTTTCTATATGACCTTGATCAAGGCACTCTTTCTGGATCTGTTTTCTTCTCTGCTAAATGCAGAGAAGAGGATAAAGGTGGGTTAGGCTGACTTCACTTAGTTCTGACAATATATGTTCAAAGATCCCTTCAAATCTACCATTTTGTAATCTTGGTTTTGAACATTTTCTCTGGCTTTTCCTCATTCATGGAATGCTCTCCCTCCTCCATTTTGACTACCAACTTCCCTAGCTTCCTTCAAATCTCAACCAAAATTCCACTTTCTAAGAAGTATAATGTGTAACCCCTTTTAATTCCAGTAATTTCCCTCTTTTAATTATTGCCTAATTATCCTGCATATAGTTTGCCTTGTATATATTTGTTTGCATGTTGTCTTCCCCATTAGATTTTGAGACTGACTCTTGCTTCTTTTCACATCCTCAGTTATTGGCACAGTGCTTGGAACATAGTAGGTGCTTAATTTATTGATTTATTGAATTAAGCTATTAAAATATAAATTAAAATATAAAATTTCACTAAGACTCTTAGAATTTACATGACCATTTAAATTCCTGAGTTTAAAGATAGCTCCATAACTTTTCCTTAGTGATTTCTTCAATAATAGGATCATATATTTAGAGCTGAAAGGAATTTTAGAGGTCACCTGTTCCAAATCATCTGACAACCTTGTGAAAAGCTGGAATTTATTTCCCAAGGCAGGCTTATGCTCACCACCCAGGAGCCCAGTGAGCATCTTTGAAAATAAAGTTCTTTTTTCTTCCTTCTTTTTCTTACAGGGTGATGCTTTAATTCTTCTCCAGCCCTTGGTAAAAATGATATCTCTTTTAAACTTTCAGAATTCAGTCAAATCCTGTCCTCCATCACTCCTTATTCCATCATTCCTTCTCCTGATACTTCATAGATCTTTTTGTAGGATTTAGATCACATTCCAAAATACTAACTCATAAAAACATAATCCCAGCCTTCCTAAGTCCCATCCTCTACCAGCTCTTGACTTTTTCCTGACACAAGAGAAAGGGTCTTGCCTAATTCACAAAGGTAAAAGGTTCCAAATTGATCCCAAATTTCAGAAAGTAGTTCTCATATTGAAAGCAATTTGTATTCTATATTCCCTCTGAACCTCAAGTACTTTCAGATACACAAATCATTGCAAGAACTCTTTGCCTCATTGTCAATGAACCTACAAAATGTTAGCAGAGAGGATCTAGCAATTACAGAAAATAAGTGGCTATGAAAACTTTATTGGCCACCATTTTGTTTGAATACAGCAGCCATCCACACATCAAAATTAAGGTACATCTCAGTTACCCTTTAAAAGTAGGCCAAATAATGTTTTTCAAAACATTTGAATTCTTTCAAATATCTTTTCTTGCTCTAGATGTAGCACACCAGAGGAAAAGGAGAGGTCAAAGCCCAGACTTCTTCTGATGACCAGTTCACTGATGATTCCAGTGGCTACCTGGTCCCCTTATCTAATCTAAGTTCCCCCAGCATCCTGTACACAGCAAATGCTTGGTATGTATTTGTTGGTTTAAATTGGATTTGAAGATTTTAATTTTTCCCCATTTTAGCATTTAACATTTAAGCTGGCATTTATCTAGTACTTTTGGGCTTAAAAAAAAGTATCTTGTTATTGTTCCGATTTCACCTTCATTTCCAAATATATTCCTCCTCTCCCCACTACTCAATAAGTCATCCCTTCTCACAAAGAATAAAAAAGAAGATGGGGGTTGGAGTGGGGGAAGCAATTCAGCAAAACTAAACAGCATATTACCCAAGTCTGACAGTATATGCAATATTCCATCCTTATAGTCCTTCGCCCTGAAGAGATGAAGCTGCATTATCTTTTATATGTTTTTTGTTGGTTATTATATAACTTAGCATTCAGCCTCAGATTCTTTTTGTTGTCAACTAGGAACCACAGTAGATACAAAACAGGGTCCAGAGTCAGAATGACCTGAGTTCAAAACCTTCCTCAGACATTTAGTAAACTGTGTGACCTAGGGTAAGTCACTTCACCTTTGTCTAGTTTCCACAACTATAAAATGAGAATCATAGAAGTCCCTACCCCTCACAGTTGTGAAAATCAAGCGAGATGATATTTGTTAAGTGTTTAGACAGAAACTGGCACATAATAGATGCTTAATAAATGCACGCTCCCCTGCTCTTTTCCATTTACATTGTTGGAATCCCTGTGCACATCGTTTTCCTTAAGGGTTTGTACGTTTTCTATTTATCTCATTTGATGCTCACAGCAGCTCTGGGAAGGAGCTACCTCAAATATTTCTCTTCTCATTTTTCAGAGATGAAGGCAGCAAAGCTTAGAAGTCAAGGGTCTATGGTCAGAGATTAAGTGTCAGGGGAAGAATTCAAAGCCAGGTAGTTTCTGACTCCCAAGTCAAATATATACTCTCTCCAGAATATACATTGCTAAGAATAGTATCCCCATTTTATAGATGAGGATGTTCGAGATCTCAATGACTCAGTGATTTGCCCATAATCACACAGATATTAAGTGTCAAAGACAGGATTTGAACCCAGTTCTAATACCAAGTCTGATGTCCTTTTCCAGAAACTAATAAGGGGATTTTTTTTACCTCATAACTTATAACCATAATTCACATTTCTAGCATATTTCATAATTCTTTGGGATGGAAACTAAGGTGGATTTACCATGACAGATTCATATCCATTCCAGGAAAGTCGTTAGCTCTTCTCTAAACAACCCAGGAAGCTTTCCTGGAAGTGTTTGAATGACAAGAGAGAGACAGCTTGTCTAGGGAACAGGGAAAAGGAGGTAGCACATTCCACACATATGGTCCAGTTTAGAAGAAGCCTCGAAGGTGGGAGCAGAATGAACAAACAAAGAAAGCTTTGAGCACATGTGCCTGAGTCAGTTAGAGGAGGTGGTCTGGAATGAAGGAGGAGCCAGGGAAAGAACACAGGAGACTGTGGCAAAGGACTTGGAGGCCAAAAGCAAGGATCCTGGATGGGTTTTGTTTAATGAGATTATTTGCATTATGGGACTGAACTACACCATGCCTGTCCCCAGAAGATGAGGCTCAGTATCCAGGGGCCATAACACATCCTCATCTAAAGAAAAGACATATGGGCAGAATGGAAAGTTAGTGTAGAGTATTCTAGAATTGAGGTGCTTAGTTTGAAGCCACAGATGTTTGTATGTAGTCATTTGCATGTTTCCTCCCACATTAGACTGTGAGCTCCTTAAAGGCAGAGACTGTTTTTGCCTCTATGTCCCATGCACTTAGGAAAATGCTGGCACATAGGTGCTTGAAAAATGCTTGTTGAGGAGCAGCTACATGGCTCAGTAGATTGAGAGCCAGGCTTGGAAATAGGAGGTCCTGGGTTCAAATTTGACCTCAGTCACTTCCTAGCTGTGTGGCCCTGGGCAAGTCACTTAGCTCCCATTGCCTAGCCCTTCCTGCTCTTCTGCCTTGGCACCAACACACAGTATCGATTTTAAGACAGAAGGTAAGAAGAGTTTGTTGTCCTGGCCTGAGAAAAGAAAAGGCAGTGTTGAACTGAGAGTGTAGAAACAAAGAGGGTTGCGATATAGACCAGAGATAGGAAAGAAAAGGAGGATATAAAAAGGGGGAAAATGTGAAGGATGATTTGTAACATTCATCAGTAGATCAGAGTTGTAATAAAGGCTAGGGAGGAGGTCACTCTGCATTTTCTTTTTTTAGATGCTAGCTTCAGTGTACACCTGAATACAGTGGAAGCATTGTGCTGGGCTTGGTTGTTTATTTTTAAAGCAATTCCATCCAGTTTAGTTTGAGAGGGTGGCAACCTTATTAACTGCCTGGTATAGATTAACTTGAAAGGTAACTGTCAGAGTCAGATAAATAGGTATCTGAGTTCTTTATTCAAAAGGTATTTTTTGAGCATTCATTAAGTCCACCTCTGAATTCACAAGAGAAGTGGCATTCCAGGATTAATTCATAGATTCATAGAATATAGATTCACAGACAAGCATGGATGAGATCGTCGAGACTAGCTCTTTCATTTCACAGAGAGAAAAACTGAAGCCCAGAAAGGGGAAGACATTTTTTTTCATGGTCATAGTATATTAGCTACAGAACTAGGATGATTGCTCAGTTCTTCCCAGGCAGTGTTTTACCACTATAAGTCAGTCAACAAATATTAATTAAAGGCCAGTGCTGCTAGCCTACAACACTGCTTTCCTGGAATAGTTTTTTTACTGAAAAGGGACCCAAAAAAGAGCCCTGAGATATTGCTTTAGTTAATGAAAGGTTTAAGTGATCCCCCCCCCCAAATGCTATAAGAACAACAAGGATTATTATAGCTAGAGAATCAAATAGAACAAGTCTGAAGAAAATATTTTTTAAACCCTTACCTTCCATCTTAGAATCAATACTGTATATTGTTTCCAAGATAGAAGGATGGTAAGAACTAGGCAATTGGGGTTAAGTGACTTGACCAGGGTCACATAGCTAGGAAGGGTCTGTGGTCAGATTTTAATCCAAGTTCACCCATCACTAGGCCTGGCTCTATCCAGAGCTGTCCCCAAGAGAGTTTTTTTTTATGGATTAGGTTGCACTGGATTATATTCAAAAGTTGCAAAGAGAAAGGATAAAAGCAGAAAAACATTGTTTGGATTTAGCAGGGGGGAAATGACCTTTTAAGCCTGGCCACTGTGATGAAAGTTGGATTGGCAAAAGCCCAAGAGAGTTAGCTGACAGGGAGTCCGTGATGAAATGGGTGAATTGGCACATTCTAGGATAAGAGGAGAAAAGATGTCTAAATGTAAACTATCTTAGAGGTCATTTAGTACAACCCCCTCATTTTACAAATGAGGAAACTAAGAAACTTCACCCTGAGAGGTTAAGCAATTTCTGAGGAGCTCACAGCTAATGAATTTGAGAAGCAAGATTGACACACAGGGCACTCTGACTCCGAATTCATTCTTTCCAATACACTATAATATACATATATGTTCTATATGTATAATATACATATTCTTTCGAATATACTGGCTGCTTCTTGGAGGGAAGCTAGAGAGAGAAAGGGTGGTGGCTGGTAGATACTCATGGTGTAATGAAGGATTCTTAAAGATGGCGATGACCTTGATATTTTGCAAAGAGGAAGGAGCTAGGAAGAAGGAATTTCTGATGAAATTGCTCAGAAGCAATAATGACACTTAAGGATAAAAGGAGAAGACTGGCTCCCTATTGTCTATGGAATAGAGTCCAGATTTCTTAGCCTGGAATTCAAGGTCTTTCGTAACTTGGCTTTATTCTATCTTCATAGTCTTTTCTCCCACACCATAGATCAAATCCATTCCACTGAAGCTCTGAGACAAAAAGAAATAAAATAAGGTAAGGGCTGTTAAGGTGGAATCGGTGAACATGGTTTCTTAAATTATTTCTTAAATTAAAATACTTTAATAACTATATTTCGATATAATTGGCTTTCTTTGCAATCCTATGGACTTTAATTTATGAATTTAAAAACATCATTCTGAGAAGAATTCATTGGTGTCACCAGATTGCCAACGATCAACACACACACATTGGTTAGACTCCCTGCAACAGGGAATAAAGTGAATAGCAATGAGGACAATCAAGTGAGTTGAGATGGGAGTGAAAGGAAGGAAGGGGTTATTGAGGAGAAAGCAGGAGAAGGAAAAAAGCATTTATAAAGCTCTAAGGAAAACTGAAAGTTGATGGTGGGGAAGACAATGGTTATTGTAGATAATAAATGTACTCCATTGTCCAACAAAGTGCCACAGCACTTAGCTGACACTCAATAAAGATGTGAATTAAGGCAATAAGAGCTCCCAAAACTAGAAGCTCAGACAAGAGCTGATGAGATTATGATAGCCTAAAATAAGAAACATACTTTTTATATTTACCCATATTCCACTCATGTCTTAGGAATACAATGGGGGTTGCTTTTGCCCTGCCTAGGAAGTTATTAACAACTTTAAAAGTCTTGAGTAAGATATCTCAGCCCTACAGTAGTTAGAGACAAAATTAGTTATGTTACCACAAGGAAGGAAAAGAAATATGACTTCAGTCACATTGGGGATAAATTAAAACTCTGAACCCTAAAAATAGCCCGTACGTCCAATACAAAACAGATGCCTCTGTAGGAAGGCAAAGGGCATTGTCATTCTAATTTTCAACTTCAGAAGAATTTGTGCCTTATATAAGAATTTTATTTCTGGGCACAAAGAAAAGAGTAGAATGGAAAGAATGAGTTTGGAAACTATTTTTCTTTATGACTTTAAGGTTTTCTCAAGTTTCATTTTGGTGAACATAAATATGAATGTTTTCTAGAGATTAGATTTAGATCTTTATAGAATGTTAATGCTAGAAAGAATCTTAGAACATAAGGCACAGAATGTCAGGACTCAAAAGGTCTTTTAAGAGCATTTTAAGATGAGAGTCATTGCAGTGTAGTGGAAGAAACATTAATGGTAACCAGGCACCTAGGTTGTGCCACTGACTAGTTGTGTGATCTTGGGTAAATCAACTTATGTCTTTAGGCACCAGCTTCCTTGCTTATGAAGTAAATGAAGCTGGATTAGGAAGTTTCTAGAATCTTTTCTACCTCTAAAATTCTGTAATAATCTACCCTAATATTTTATAGAGTAGGAAAGTAAAGTGCAGGGGAAAGATATGATTTGTATAAGGTCACATAGATAAACAGCATCTTTATCTGTTTAGTGAATGGAATTAGATGAGGATCATATGAAAAGATACCTAAATGTAAAATATCTTAGAAATCATTTAGTCCACTCCCCTCATTTTACAGATAAGGAAACTAAGGTCCTGAGAGGTTAAGTGACTTGCCAGGGGCACGCATCTAATAAATTTAAGAAACAGAATTCTGACTCTTTATCTTTACAGTGAATGAAATTATAATAGATTATTCTTAGGGTCATTTCCAACTCTAGAATCCTATTAGATTTATTCCAATTCCATAATTTGACATAGGAAGACATTGAAGCTAAAAAGACACACATGGTTTATGCATGATCACATGGATTCAAAGAAGCACAGAATTTCAGAAATGAAAGAGATTTTAATAACTTTGATTTTTAAAAAGCATTTATCAAGTGCTTGCCATGAGCCAGATGCCATGTTAAATAGTAGGGATACAAAGACAGAAGTAAAAAAGTCCCTTCCCTCAAGGAGCTTAGTTCTAATGAGAAAGACATGTATACATTAAAAACAAACAGAATAGCACAAAATGAATATGAGGAATTTTTTTTTGTCTTAAAACCCTTACCTTCCATCTTGGAATCAATACTGTGTATTGGTTCCAAGGTAGAAGAAGAGTGGTAAGGGCTAGGCAATGGAGTCAAGTGACTTTCCCAAGGTCACAGCTGGGAAGTATCTGAGGCCATATTTGAACCTAAGACCTCCTATCTCTAGGCCTGACTTTCAATCCATTGAGCTACTCAGCTACCCCCAATACAAGGAAATTTTATGAGGCATTGTGCTAGAACCTAGAGGATCCAAGAAAGACTTCATGAAAAAGGAAGCATTTTACCTGAGTCTTGAAAGAAACCAGGAATTTCAAAAGGGAAAATGGAGAAAGGAATACATTCCATGATTGGGAAATAAGATGAAGGCATAAAGATGGAAAATGGATGGGGGTATGAGAGAGACACGTACAGAGAGAAGAGAGAGAGAGAGAGAGAGAGAGAGAGAGAGAGAGAGAGAGAGAGAGAGAGAGAGAGAGAGAGAGAGAGAGAGAGAGAATACAAGGAGAGAAATCAAGTGTGAGAAGACTTAAAAGTAAGAAGTGACCAAGGTATAAAGAGCTTTAAATATCAAAGAAATGAGGCTATATTTGATCTTTGAAACAGTAGGGAACCACTGGAGTTTGGTGAGCATGGAGGTGACCTGATCAAGCCTAAAATTTAGGAAATTTACTCTGACCACTATATATGGAGGAAGAATTAGAGTTGGAAGAAGCTTGAGTCAGGGAGACCAAGTAGAAGGTAGCACCCTAGGCCATGGGTGATGAAAGGTTAAACCAGGATAGTGCCTCTGCAAGTTCTGATAGGATTAGATGTATTCTAAAAATGTGGCAAAGAGAGAAATGAGGTTTGGCATCTCAAGAGAGGTGTGGGGTGAAACAGTGAGGAATCAAGAACAGCACCAAAGCTATAAACCTAGATGACTAGAAAGATGATAACGTCCCTCAACAGTAATAGGGAAGTTTAGAAGAGGGGTTAGTTTGCCGTTTGGGAAAAGGGATTATAATAAAATATCTTTTAAACATGTTGAGTTAGAGGTATGTGAGACAGAACTGAGTATGCTATTCCCAAAATGAGTGTTCAGCTTACAGAAGCTAGTCTGTTGCCTTTTGTTGATTGAGGTCTCCATGGCAAGCTTGGGAGGGATATTGATGAAAGACTAAAATGAACAACTCAGTTGCTCCCCTTACCTCACCTGAACTGGTTTGGAAGAATCTGGAAAACAGTCACAGATGTTTTGGATTGTAGGTCAGGGCCTGGTGTGGGGGCCTGACAGGGAAGGCAGAGGAGGAGCCTTGGGTATTTGCATTTGTACATATTTTGTACATTGTATATTAATTTGTACATGTACATGAAGTTGTATATATTGCCTATTTGCTGCCTGGTCAGCTGGCACTTCTTAGCCCATCATTTAAGTGCTTTCTTTCATGAAAGCAATAAACAACTGTCTCTTTTTACTCCTACCTTCTGAAAGGAGATTGTTGTTTTTTTATTTACTTGTCATCATTTTTATCTCACACAGAAATGCCTCTAAAAAATCCACATTGAAATGTCCAACAATTAGTGATGCTGAACTAAAGCTCAGGAAAGACAAGAATTGGATTTGCTTAAAGATATCCCATGAAAGGAAATCACCCTTGAAGGCAGTTCAGCATTTCACTGGTATTCAAAGAGTTAGTTTATTATTTGCTGTTAAAACTATATCATGGAAAAAAGACTGTAACAGCCAGGAACAACTTCCATATTTATCCATATATGGTTATATGTACATATATTCCAAACAATAAATAATTGTTTAAGAGAATAGCTGTCTGTTTTAAAACAATTATTAAAAAATATTGATAGGACATCGGCTATAATATAAAATCAAGACTGATATTCACACACACATTCTTTAAATTTAAAGTAAATTGTCACTTAAAGATCCTGAGGAATAGAAATCTTAGTTAACTCTAACAAACAAAAATGTAATTACACTACTGTGCTATCAGGAATAATAAATATGAAGAACACAGAGAAGCACAGAAAGATTTACATGAACTGTTGCAAAGTGAAGTAAGTAGATCCAAGAAGATAAAATGTACAATTACAATATAAATGGAAACAACAGCAATAAAACTTATCAAAACCGAATGCTACATAATTATAAAGATCAAGCTTGTTCCCAGAGAAAGGAGATGAAAAGATGCCTGTACCCATCTCCTTTGCAGAGGTGTGGTATATGTGGACTGAAAAATTACAAAGAGTTTTAGATTTGTCTAATCTAGTTTGCTGAGCTTTTTTCCCTTTTTGCCTCTTGCTTCTTTTTTATTTTTAATATTATAATGGATGACTATCTGGGAGAATGGGAGGAAAAGATATCAATAAAATCTATTTTTAAACATTTATCTCATACTTTATCAATACAAAAATATTTCATTTGATTTCCATAACAATACAAGCACTAAATTTGAAAGCTGAGGCTCAAAGTGGTTAATGGCCAGACCACAGTAAAAATACATGTTGATTTTATGTACAATACTCTTTCAACTATATCTGAAAGTACAATTATTATTAGATATTTGAAATAACTTTTGGGATGACCTTAGTAGAGAAAAAAAAAACAGCCCTTCATTTGAAACTACCATCCCTTTAAGCTATTATCCTTTATCTTTATTGAATTTCATTGCCTAATTCTGCTTGCTTCACTTCTCAAACCCTTACAATCTAACTCCTAGCCCAAGCTACTGAAACTAATGTTTCTAAAAGTTATCAATGATATATGAACTGTTCTTATGGCCTTTTCTCAAGTCCCTATCCTTCTTCACTTTTCTAAAGATTTTGGCATTGTTGACCATTGCTTCCTTTCTTGGCTTCTATGACACTATTGTCTCTTAGTTCTCCTCTTACTTGTCTAACTACTCCTCAATAAACTATCTTATAACTTCCTCCAATAGCTTGCCCTAGATGTTTTCTCCTCTATATTCTCTACCTCTTAGCCACTCCCATGAGTTTCACTCCCAATTATATGCAGATGACTCCAAAATCTAAACATTTAACTTTAACTTCTCTCCTACATTTTAGTCTCACCTCTCCAACTATCTTCTAGAAACCTCAACTTCAACGTGCAATAAAAGCATTTTAAGCATGGCATGTTATCATCTAACCCCTTAAACCCTCCCTAGCTCTAAAATTCTCTATTTCTACTGAAGGCCCCATCACAATCCCAGTTATACAGGTCAATTAGCATGGAATCATTCATGACTTTTCTCCTCACTTTTTATTTTAATCCTATGTAATAAATTGCCAAATCCTGTCCATTCTACCCCCACATTTTCCATTTTCATTGGATGGCCACCAATTTAATTTAGATCTCCCTATTCTATCTTCTGGATCACTGTAATTATCACCTAACTAATCTCTGATTTCAGCCTTTTTTCTCTCACCCTCAGTGTAGCTATTGGAATAATCAATAGGATTAATAGGAATAATCTTATATTGTTTTCTTCTTATGAATTTAAAGAATATGAAATAAAGTATTTCTATAAACAAGGCAGAATAGATAAAGATTGTTTATGAAACTCTGAATCTCAATTAAATTACTCTTACTTTTCCTCTTAAACATATAATAACAAATTCAACAAGTAACTTCCAAAGGTGTCCTATTTGTCTGTGTTTCATCAAAATAATCTGCCCAAAGCACATCTAATCATTCTACTTTCCTACTCAAAAAACTTATTTGGCTCCCTACTACCACTAAAATAAAATACAAACTATCCTGCTATTCGAGGCCCTCTAGAACCTAATTCCAGTCTACCTTCTAGTCTTATTTAACACTATTCTCCATCATTGGCTCAGTACTCCCTAAACTTGATATTTCATCAGACATCTCTGCTCTCTAGCACAAGTTTTCTCTTGTGCCTAGAAGGTACTCCCTTCCTTATCTCTATCAGAATTTTATTTTCTTTCAAGCCTCATCTCAGATGCCACTTCTTCTGTTAGTAAGTATCTGAAGAAGATTTTGAACATATCTTCCAAGCCCCAACTTTCTTAATCACTCCAGTGCTAGTCCTCTCACCCCATCTCAATTCATCTTTTATTATCTGTACATTGTGTGTATGTGTGTGTTTTGTGTGTGTGTGTGTTTTATATCCCCCCAGTAAAATGTCAAGTTGCACAAAGTTTACTCAACATAGCAACATGTGGCCCAGTGGATGTTTAATAAGTGCTTTTTGAAGTACAATGAGGAGGAACTGGGTTTGAATCCAGGTTTGGCTACTTATTAGCTGTGTAAACTAGGACAAGTCATTTAACTTCTCAGAGCCTCAATGTCCACATATGGAAAATGAAAATTGAACTATATAACCTCCAAATTCCTTCTAGATATAAATCCTATTATCCTACTCTCCCTAAAATCTAACCATAAAACACTGTCTTTCCCTTTTCAGACTCTACTTGTCAGTAAGGTCAAAAAGATACCAGAATTATTATTTCTAGTTTATTTTATCTATAGTTTGGTGACATGGGGGTGGAAGGAGGTGGAAGAAGTGTGCAGAAGAAGATGACAATGAATTTTGTAGCATCTCCCCAGTTAGACTTCCATTTCAAGGAAGTAGCAAAATAACCAGATTAGATATTTTCAAAGTATCAGGGATTCAGAGATAGAAAGGACCTTATAAGACATCTAATTCAATCCCTTTCATTTTTTTTTAACTCTTACCTTCTGTCTTAGAATCAATACTAAGTTTTGGTTGTGAGGTAGGAGAGTGGTAAGGGCTAGGCAACTGGGTTTAAGTGACTTCCCTAGAGTCTTACAGCTAGGAAGTGTCTGGAGCCAGATTTGAAACCAGGATCTCCCAACTCAAGGACTACCATTCTAGCCACTGATTCACCTATCTGCCCCTCGATCCATCTCCTTTTAAAGATGAATGAGTTGAGGCCTACATAGATTAAATTATTTGCCCAAAGACACAAAGGGGAGCCTGGATTAGAATTTTCATCTTATGACTAGAAACCAAGCATTCTTCCAACTAAACCACATTGTCTACTAGTTTCATTTTCAGAGAAATATTCCTAAATGTTTTCAATTTCTATTTCTCTCACTCATTTATTAAGCCCTTCACCCACTCAAAAAGGATACCAATTTCTACAGATAGAATAGTTTTATCCTTTTACTGAAGAAGACCTATACCAGGTTGAAAAAGAAGAAAATATGGCATAATCAGAAAGGCTGTCAGAAAATTTCAAAATAGATTGGTGTCAGGTAGAGAAGAGAGGTAGGAGAAAGAAGATCACAACAATGGCTCTACTTCAAGAGTTTTCTATATAATACAATGGTACCATAAATGTCAGGCAAGAGGAGGTCTCTAAATCCCTCAAGACATTTAGAAGCATTGAACTGGGAATCAGAAAATCAGAGTTCAAACTTTAACTCTACCACTATACTTCATCTCTCTGGCCCTCAGTTTTCTCACAGTTTTCTCATCCATAAAATGAGGAGGATGGACTAGGTAATATCTAAGGTTTCTTCTAATTCCATCTTCAGTGTTCCTTCCTATTCCAAGGTTTCATGTTGAATAATATCTTTGCTAACTATTAAAGAGTTCAGAAGTTATCCATTCCAAATCATACTCAAAATGAGCATTTTTCTTACAACTTCACCTAGATAACCTCATTTCCATCTAAGAATTTTCTAAAATAGTTTATTTCATTTTAATAGCTTTATTTATATGTATATGTATTATATATTTAATTTTTTTATTCTTTAATATTAGGAAGTTTTTCATTCTACCAAATTGAAATTTGCCTCTCCGATTTCTATCAATTGTTCCTAGTTCTAATCTTAATACAATAGGACCTCATTTTTTTTAAACCCTTACCTTCTGTCTTAGAATCAATACTTTGTATTGGCTCCAAGGCAGAAGTGTAGTAAGGGCTAGGCAACTGTAGTTAAGTGACTTGATCAGGGTCACACAGCTGGGAAGTATCTGAGACCAGAGTTGAACCTAGGACCTCCCATCTCTAGGCCTGGCTCTCAATCCACTGAGTCACCCAGGTGCCCCCCAATAGGACATCATTTTACATGACCAATACATTTCAAAAACTTTTACTTAAGTTGAAAATCATGCATAATAGAGGATTCTCAGGGCTATCAACACCACTATTCTTATACTTTGGGACCAAAACTTATAATTATTAGTGTCAAAGAAACAAAGAGAAACATTGCTCTGACACAGACAGGACTTGTTACAAGTGAAAACTCTGGACAAAGACTTATTCAGGAGCTAATATTTGGCACAAAACAACGTAATGACTCACACTAAGGCTTCACAGATGGAGAATGAGTGTGATTAGGGGATCTGCTCTGAGATCTACACCACTTGGGAAAATGACATGGATCTAGCACATAACTAAATTTGTCTATTTTAAGTATTTTTTGTCTTTTTTTTATTGCCACTCATACATACCTGGATTTACATGTGTTGAATTCACATATAACAAAGTACTACTGCATCCTTCAATGGATCTGCCTATGTCCTGCTTTTAAGTTTCTTCACCATGTGATTATACTCTCCTCTAAGTACATTCTAGCTTATCAACATCTTTCCTAAAATTAGATACCCAGAATTGAACACAATTCTACAACCGTCTTGGCCAGAGTAGGGGGTAGCAGAATTATAAGCTTCCTAATTCTTGATGTTGCCCTTCTGTAAATGCAGTCTTCTGACTGTCACGTTACATTGATGATGGATAATGAACTTGAAGCCATCTTTATAGGAAGTTGTCAATTCACATTTCTCCTACTTTGTATTTACTAGTGTAGGATTTTATGTATATCCCTGTTAAAGTTCTTATTAGACTTATCCAATGACCCAATCTGTTGAGATTTGAGGAATCCTTGTTCAGTCATCTGTTTTATTAGTAATTACTGCCAGTTTCTTGTTAGCCTTTCATTTGATAAGGAATGTTTCCCCTGCCTTCACCTAAATCACTGATAAAAATGAGGAGGAGGACAGGACCAATTGGGGCAGATCCTTTAGTCATACCAACCCAAGCCATCCTGGAAGACTGATATGAATTATGCCAAATTCTTCTTCATATATGTCTCATAAGGTTATGAGCTCACTGAATAAATGTCTAATAGTTATCATATCTCTCCCATATCCCTCAGGACAGGACTGAGGAAACAGTAAATACCTCAGGAGTGGCAGAATTATATAATGAACAAAAACACTGTCCTGAGAGCTGGGCAACCTAAGTCTGCTATAATACAACAACAAAACTTGAATCATCCTAAGCCTATCACTTCTTGTCTCTGGAACTGTTTATTACCGGAAAAATGAGGAAGTTAGAGACTAGACAATGGGAGATGAAGGGAGACTTTCAATTCTAATATTCTATGTTCTAAGATCCCTTCCAGCTTTAACATATTTAAAATGCTAGCCTGACATTGAAGATCCTCCAGAATCTTACACCATCTTAACTTCTGTAGCTTATTTCATATAATATATCACATTCTGCATTCTAGCCAAATTGAATTACAGACTTTTCTATGGAGTCATCATGCCATCTCCCACCACCATGCACTCCAAGATATTCTTCTATACCTAGAATGCACTTTTCCTCTTTATATCCATTTTTTTAGAATCCTTCTTTTCCTCCAAATTACCACTCACTTCCAACTTCTTTAATGAAGCTTTCCATGATCCCCTCCAGGTACAAAGATCCTCTGCCTTCTCAAATCTTTATCTGGACATTTTCTTTTTATCATTCAATCCTTATTGTGAACTATCTATCCATTACACTCTGTGTGTGTGTGAGAGAGACAGAGAGAGAGAGAGAGAGAGAGAGAGAGAGAGAGAGAAAGAGAGAGAGAGAGAGAGAGAGAGAGAGAGAGAGAGAGAGAGAGAGAGAGAGACAGAGAGACAGAGAGACAGAGAGACAGAGAGGCAGAGATAGAGAATGAGAAAAGGAGACAAGAAATGAGTGAAAAAGACAGACAGAGATACACTATTGTATAGTGTCTCAAAGCTAGAAAAACCTATGTTTTAAATACTACCTCTAACACAAACTTGATTATGACCCTGAAAAAGTCATTTAGTTTCACATTGTTCTAGGCCAGAACTATCAAACTCACAACCAGAGGTCATATGCAGCCAATAACATTCCCAAGTACAATCTGAACCAAGTTAAAATGAAATTAGGAATATTTACACACAATGATATAAAGATATGTTGTACCCATCCCTCCTCTCCAAGAATATAAGCTCCTTTAGTCATTATTTATCTTTATAAGTTATCTAGCATGATATCTTGTACTTAACCACTGTAGATGGTTAAGTAATAAATGTTAATAAATGTTTATCGAATTTTAATTCATATTCTAAAATTCCTCCCAACCCTAACATTCCATATTCTATGTTCTAAGGTCTCTCCTAGCTTGTCTTGTCCTCTCTAGATTCTAAGGTCTCTTCTAGCTGTGATATTTTATGTTTTATATTCTAGAGTCTCTTCCAGTTTTAACATTCTAGATCAAGCATTAATTTTGGGGCTCTGAACTTGTTTTTAAAACCATTTGGTTTTAAAAATAAACATATAATTCAGAATGATTCATTTCATTTGTAACCCTATGTGTTCTGTTTTGTACATTCAAAAGCATTATGTGGAAAAGAGGTCAATGGGCTTCACCAAACTTCCAACAGGATTCATGACAACCACACAAAAAAAAATGGTTAAGAACCCCTACTTTAGGTATTCCAAATCTCTCTGAATTGAGATTTGAAATATTTGTTAGTAAATAGCTGAACTCAGTATAAAGTGACTATGGAAGAAAAATAATAAATACAAACTCTTCACCTTTAAATCAGTCAAGAAAAAAGAATAATTTCAAAAAAGGAGATGTTATCTCTCTAATTACCCATACCCCTAAGGATGCAATAGAGAGATACACTTATTGTTAGAATCACAAAAATAATCTAGCAACCATCCTAAAAATAGATCAATCAACAGTAAGACTGACATAAAAATCCAAATGTCTCCTTTTTAAGCTAAAACAAGAGTTTTAAAGAGCTTTCATTAATGAGAACAGATTTTCCTTTTAAAGGCAATTCTTCAAAAGGCCCAATTCTAACACTGACTTTAGCTGGTATTTCACTCAGTCACCAAGTTCTGTTCCTTCAATATTGTTTATATTAATTCCTTCTTCTCTATTCCCATAACACCACAATTATAAGAGTCTTCTGGAGAACATCTATGCCTCCAGTCCCTTCTGCCTTTTATTCATCTTGTATACTACCTACCTCCCTGTAACAGGGTGTCCCAAGAGTCTTAGGGCAGACTTAAGCTACTAGACTTCTATGGCCATCTAATCTAACCAATACCTTGACATGAATCCTTTCTATGCTCTATCTGATGAGCCATAATACAACCTTTGTCTGAAGACCTCTAATGAAGGGGAATCCATGACCCCTCCAGAAAATCCATTCAACCTCTGGATCACTTTGCTTAGAAACATCAAAGCTAAATTTGCCTCTTTGTAGCTTCTACCATTGCCTTAAAATAAGGATATGATAATGTATTTCACTTGCCTGCTCTAAAATATTTTGTGGTTCACTATGATCCCCAGAATTAACTTACAGATTCACAGCATTGTAGAACTGGGAAAGATCTTAGAAATTAACTATTTGAAGTCCCTCATTGTAAAAAAGAGGAATAAGAGACCAAAAGGTGTAAGTTTTCTTGATGTCAAAAAGCTAAGAAGAGCAAAACTGAGTCTAGGACCTCAATCTACTCCATACTCCTCAGTCTTGAATGCCAGACTATTTGGTTCTAAACTATTTTTTTGAGCTTTAGCTTATAGCACTTCCCTGGGCAAACTTCAGTCCCTCATTAATATGCCAGGTTGATAAAGCTCCCCAAGGCTATAACATCCTTCCCCTCTTTAGGGAATTACAGGATGTCAGAGCTAGAAAGGCCCATAGAGGCCATCTAAACAATCAATCTCTCAGCAAGAATCCTCTTCACAATATTATTGGCAACTACTCAGTCATCCTTTGCTGAGATGTCTCAAGTGACAGGATACTCAGGATCTCCCACAGCAACCCTTTTTGTATTTGGACATTGCTATTTGTAATAAAGATATTCCTTTAAAGACCTAATAATTTTCTCCTAGTTCTGCTCACTAGTGTCAAAGAAAACAAGTCTTCCACATGCCACTATTCAAATATTTGAGAAAAGTAATCCTTCCCAACACACACACACACACACACACACACACACACACACATATATATATATGCATATGTATGTGTCTGTGTGTGTATGTCAAATACCTTCTATTCCCCAGGCTTGACAACCCTAATTTCTCCAATTGATCCTATTATGACAATATCCTTTTTTTCCTCCTAGTTATACTACTCCAGACAAGCTCCAATTTGTCAATATTCTTACTAAAATGAAATTTCCAGAATTGAGAGAGAAATGGGGAGGGAGGGAGGGAGAGAGGGGGAGAAAGAGGGAGGGGGGAGAGGGAGAGGGAGAGAGAGAGAGAGAGAGAGAGAGAGAGAGAGAGAGAGAGAGAGTGAGAGAGAGAGAGAGAGAAGAGACAGAGAGAGAGAGAAAGAGAGAGAGAGAGAGATTAAAAGGATGACTCTCATGTTGGTCTCTTGCTAGCCTATTAAACATTCCCAATAAAACAGGATTACTGTGGTCTTTTGTATCCTCTTCTCCATCACTGAAAGAACACTACCCTATCAGCCAAGTCTCAGTTTCCTCATATCTAAAATGGAAGTTATCATCCCTACTCTACCTCCTTTGTAGGGTTGCTATGATGATCAATTGAAAACTATATGTGAAGTATTGAATCATGGCACTGTTCTCTCCTGGTTCTCTCCATATATCTTGGACAGATGCCTCTGTTTCCTTCACATGCTTCTCTGCCCCTCCCCTCCCCTCTAATTATGAGTATACATGAAGATTTTGTTATGAGCCCTTTTCTTTTCTCCTTCTATATACCTTGGAAACCTCATCTTTTCCCATGATTTCAATCATCATTTCTATGCAGACTACTCCCACATTTCTGAATCTAGCCCTGACATCTTTCTTGAGTCCCAACTGCCTGAACATCTCTCCTATAACTGGTACACTAGAACATTAAAACTCAAAATGTCTGAAAACTAAAAGAACCTTCCTTTACAAGGAAGTAGCATGAAGCAGTGGGAAAAGAATTGAATTCATAGTCAAATTTCAACTCTACTAGTTACCACCTGTTTAACCCAGGCCTCAGTTTTGCCAGATGTAAAATAAAGGGGTTTGGACTAGAAGACCTCTAAGGTCCCTTCCAGCTATAAATTTATGGTCCTATGATCCAATACACTGAATCATTTCCTAATTTTTATCATGGCTATTTGTGTACATCTCCATGGGAGAGAAGCAATTATTGCATCCTATGTGCACAACATAATAGCATGTACACAGTAGTCACTTAATAAATGTTTATTAGCGTGAACCAAGTCTTTTCAATTCAACTAAAAATCACAGGATCACATAATCGAGGAATTGAAAGGTCAGCTCAGAAGCCATGTAGACCAACATTCATCTGAGTAAAACTTTCCTATGCATTGTGTCCAACAAGGGGTCAGTCAGTCGCTGCTCCAAGACCTCCCAATGAACCTCCCTATTTACCAAGTCAGCCTGCTTTGGTTTGGGATAGTTCTAATTGTTAGGAAAAGCTGAAATTCACTTCCTTTTAACTTCCACAGACCGACTCTGGTTTTCTCCCTAGAACCAAGCAGAATGCTTCTAATTCTTCTCCCACAAGGCAGTCCTAGACAAACTAGGTAGTGGAGTGATTAGAGTTCTGGGCCTGGGTTCAACTCAAAGATGTGAGTTCAAATCTAGCCTCAAACACACTATTAGCTGTTTGACTCTTGGCAAGTCAATTAGCCTCTGTCTACCTCAGTTTCCTCAACATATAATGAAGATAATAACAGTAACCACCTCCCAGGGTTGTTATGAAGATGAAGTGAGTTAATATTGTAAAGCACTTAGCACAGTGCCTGGCTTAACAAATGCTTATTTTCTTTCTTCTTGGAAAAGCAAAATTGCATCTCCCATAGGTCTTCTCTTCTTCACTAGACCAAGTATCCATGTTTTCTTTAGCTAACTGATTCTTAGACAAAATGGTTCCTGGTCTTATCACCCTGGTCACTCTCTTCTGGGTCTCGGCTGAACTACTGGTATGTCTTGAATTATAAAAGGAGCTTTGCTTTTATTTATATATTTAATAGTTTCCTGTGTGACACCCTCATAGGCTCTTAGCTCCTTGAAGGCAGGTCTGTTCTTTAGATTTCTTCCATACTCTTCACAGAATTTAATGTAGTATCTTGTTCATATACTTTCCCCAATAATCCCAAAAGGAAGGAAACACCTTGGAGGCAAAAATGACCTCATTTTCATCTTTAAAGGCTGCCAAGTGGCAACGTAGATAGCTAGCTCACTAGTCCTAGAGACAGGAAGGCCTCACACATTTGTAGACATGTGAAAGTCAGTTAACTTTTGTTGCCTCAGTCTCAACTTGATAAAGATAATAAAAACAGGAAACGCACAGGATAGCTACAAGGATCAAATGAGATGGCATTTGTAGAGTGCTTAGCAAGGTGCCTGCCTTTTAATAATGCTTCTTTTCCTCTTCCTTCTTTTCTTCCTCACTCCCAGTGTCTAACAGTGCATTGCACAAGGGATTACTTTTAATATTTGTTGACTTGAATTAAATAAATCAAATTATATCAGAGCTAGGATGGACCTTGGAAATTAGGATATTCAAATGGAACTCCCATGAGATCAATTAATCTAATATCTTCATTTTACACAGGAAGAAACTGTGACCCAGAAGAGGAGAAATTTGCCAAAAGTCACAGAGCTTGCTAGTTATAGATTTAGGATTAGAACCAAAATCTCCCTGCTACCAGGAACCCAGGGCTCTTTCCACTCCACTGCCATGAACATTTGCCAACTAAATTGAATGTCTGAGACTTGGTGTCCTAAGTAAGCTGCTGCTTTCTTACTGCAGAAGTATAAATTAAAAAAGTCAAGACAAAGGCTCATGGGAAAATTTCAGCCCTTCCAACTTGAAAAGTCCCTGGGGAGAGAGGAGAGCTAATTTCCCCTGGGTCAGCACTTCCTCAAAAGCAGCTCCTTTGCAAGGCTGCCTGTCCTGCTAACCTCATATACCCCAAGTGCTTTATCACCATTACTCCAGTAGTCCACACTTAGGATATAAAACAGCTGAATGAGAGGGGTTGATGATGGCATGGCAACAATGTGCTCTTCATCCCTCTCTAGCTCAGCAGAACAACATTACCCATCTGGCAGGAGGGAAAATGGGAAAGTAAAACTCCAATGGGGAGGCTGCAATGACCTATTAAAATAAAATTGCAATAATAAACTTCAAAAAAGAAATTATATTGCTTTGTTCCAGCTCAGGTCTGGGACTCTTTTCTGCCCAGCACAAGACAAACTGATCCCCAAAGTCTCCAAACAGTCTCAAATAAACACAACTGATTCCTTATAATCATCCTTCACTTTCAGAGGGTGTGTTTTAAAACTGAAATGCTTCTCACAATACCCCTTTGAAATAAGCACCTTAGTGATTATCATGCCCATTTCATTGATGAGAAAACTGAGGTTACTCTTTGTCTTCCACAAAAAGTAGTTGTGACCCACATGTGCAATAGTGAGTGATGAATCAGAATTAAACTGACTGCCCCTGGGCAGTCCTAAAGCAAAGTTTGGTAGATGTAAAATTAGGGGAAGGCACAGGAAGTGATCCAAAAGAAAGTGTCTTTAAAAGGGAGTTACAACTTCCTGAGTGGGTCCACTGGCAGTTCTTTCTTTCTTTGGAGTGGAGGCTGGTGGAGAATCTGCTGATTGGACCAGAGACGTGGTGAGTGAAAGGCTGACTCCTTTCATATTGGATTTTCTGAAGAGACTAGCCTCAGGAGAGACTTCCCCAAGTCCTCAGCTTTGCAAAGGCTTAAGGATTAACTCTCCCTGCCCAGGTTGAGCCAGGGGCCAGGAGTAATCTGTTACCCTAAAAAAAGAACTACATTTCCCAGGAGCCCACTGACTTCCTGACATTACTATAATAACCCTGACAGGGGATATTAGATGGGAACGTGGAGGGTCCCGCCCTCTCTTTGGCTTGCAGTGAGCATAGATGATGGCAGTGGTAAGCTAATCTTGGGGATTTTAAATGGGCTAATCAGCCATGGGCACATGATCTTTATTTTGTGTTCTCTTTATTCCTTGATTTCTAATGATCATTAATAAATCTCCTAAAATATATTTTTTCATTTATTGAGACTAATTTTAATTTTTATATAGTTAAATATTTGTAATTTGATTGCTTGGAATTTGAAACACATCCTTCCCATGAAAATTGATTTTCAATTTCTAGTCAATCACATAAAAGCCTATTTAAGCCATGTAGTTAAGGATTAGTACTAGTCAACATTTTTTTTTTAGCCCTTACCTTCTGTCTTAAAATTAATACTATATATCTATGGTGGCAAACCTATGGCATGTGTGCCAGAGGAGATGCTCAGAGTCCTCTCTACTATTGCCCTCACCCCAGGACAGAGTTTACCAGAGTTCATTACTAGAAAGCCAGAGGGACAAGTGGCCAGGCTGCTCCCCACCCTTCTACCCAGAGCTCAATGGGAGTATTTCCTCCCTCCCCTGTCTAAGGTAAGGGGGTGGCTCACACATGGTGTGAGAATTGCAGTTTGAGCACTCAGCCTCTAAAAGGTTCACCATCACTGCTAGATATTGTTTCTAAGGCAGAAGAATGGTAAAGGTAAACAAATGGAGTTAAGTGACTTGCCCAGGGTCACACAGCTAGGAAGTATCTGAGGCCCAATTTGAACCCAGAACCTCCAATCTCTGTGCCTGGATCCCAATCCACTGAGCTATCATGCTGCCCCTAGCTGCCATTTTATAACCATATTTCTATAAGAAAATATTAAATCTCTTGAACCTCACAATTACCCCCATGAGATAAGTACTATAAGTATCATCATCATCATCCCCATTTTACAGGGGAGCAAACAGATTTAGAAAAATAAGTGACTGGGGGGCAGTTAGATGGTTCAGTGGACTGAGAGCCAGACCCAGAGAAGGGAGGTCACCATTGCCTAGCCCTTACTATTCTTCTGCCTCAGAACCAATAGACACTATTGATTTTAAGACTTTCTGAACAATTAAAAATGCAACTAATAAAAAAGTCAGATTATTACCTGAAACTTAGTCAATAGAAGATTAATACCTTCTGGTGTCCTTTAAGTTCTCCCTTAAGTGACAGGGTCTTTGACAAAATTAGGAAGAAGTTTAATTCAGAGTTCCAATGGAAATTTCTAGCAGACCATTTTGTCTATTAGCTCCATCTTATTTTCTTTTAAGAGGAACCCATAACGTCTAAATACTGCTTGAGTGAGATTTATGGAGAGTTAAAAGGGATTTCCAAATCTAGTTTCCTAGTAATGGTGCCATAGGGCTTTAGGTTTTGAAGCATTTTCATCTATAAAGAAGTAGCCTGGCTCAACCAGGTAAGATTTAGTTCCAGAAATACCTGAATACAAACTGCCTCTGACACTTACTAATGAGATAACCATTCATAAGGCATTTCACTCCTGTAAACCTCTGTTTTCTCATCTGTAAAATGGAAACCTTACCTCAAAAGTTGTGATGAGACTCTAATGAAATCTGTATAACGTGTCTGGATACTTTCTTTTCTTTTTTTAAATCCTTCCCTTCTATCTTGGTATCTTAGTATCAATTCTTATTGTTAAAATAGATACAATGGGAGCAGCTGGGTGGCTCAGTGGATTGAGAGCCAGGCCTAGAGATAGGAGGTCCTATGTTTAAATCTGGCCTCAGACACTTCCCAGCTGTGTGACCCTGGGCAAGTCACTTGACCTCCATTGCCTAGCCCTTACCACTCTTCTGCCTTGGGACCAATACACAGTATTGATTCTAAGATGGAAGGTAAGGGTTAAAAAAAATAGATACAATAGAGTAATAAGGGATAGGCAATCAGGATTAAGTGACTTGTGCAGGGTCCCAAAGCTATATCTGGGAATTCTTTCCTTTCTTATCTCTGCCTCTTGGCCTCCCTGACTTCCTCCAAATCCTAGCTAAAATGTCACTTTCTGCAAAAAGACTTGCCAATCCCTCTTCTTTGCTGATCATCTCCCATTTATCTTGTCTATATTGCATTTGTACATAATTGTTTGCATGTTCTCCTCCCCATTAGACTGTATACTCTTTGAAAGCAGAGCCTGTCTTTTGCTTCTTTGTGTTATAAAAACATCATCATCAACAACAATAATAGCTAATATTTATATAGTACTTATTATGTACCAAGCACTGTGTTAAGGCTTTACAAATATTATCTCCTTTGATGCCCACAACAACCCTGAGAGAGAGGTAAAATTATAATCTCCTTTTTACAAATGAGGTACCTGAGGCAGAGGTCTTAATAGTGACCTGCCCAAAGTCATACACCTAGTAAGTTTCTGAGGCTGGATTTGAACTTGGTACTTCCTGACTCCAGACCTAGCATGCTATGCTACCTAGTTGTGCCAGCTTTTAGCACAGTGAGTGATACATCATAGGTGTTGAATAAGTGCTTACTGACAGAGAGACTGACTGATCTTAAAGTATTACACAAATGTCAATTATTATTATTATTATGGCATTACTTCATTTCAATTCACAGTAAGGAAAGTATTGGATCTAGTATTATATCCAGTTTACAGATTATATCTAGTATTATTATAAATATATGTAATACAATATATGACATTTATATAATATAAATTATATCTAGTTTACAGATCAAGAAAGACTCAAAGTAACTTCCCCCAAAGTTACCCAGCTAGTAAGTGGAAGAGCTGAGATCCAAGCCCAATTCTTTTTGACTTCAAGTCCAGGATTATTTCTACGATGCCACACAAGCAAAGCTGAAACTAGAAGGGAACTCAGAAACTGTCAAATCCAACCCCTTGAGTTCACAGATAAGAAAACGAGAAATACCAACTTCATTTCTCCCAAGGAATAGTGACAATCTCTCAAAACCAAATTAAGTACACTTGAATCTTATGCAAAAACAAATACAGAGGCACAAAGAGATTCTTTGGCAGGGAAAAAAAAGGGGGGACTATGGGAAATCAAAGAAAGAAATTCTAAAATCATTTGTAATCAGGTCCTAGACGTATCATATGAAATCTGAACATGACAATTTTCATTTAAGATTGAATTTGGATGGGCAGATAGGTGGTTCAGGGGATAGAGATACAGGAGGTCCTGGGTTCAAATGTGACCTCAGATACTTTCTAGCTGTGTGACACTGGACAAGTCACTTACTTCCAATTGCCTGGCCCTTACTGCTCTGGAACAGATACTTAGTAACAATTCTATGATAGAAGGTAATTGTTTAAAAAAGAAAAAGATTGTATTTGGTCCTGGAGTATTTTAGCATACCAAACAAATTTTATATTACAGTCAATGACAACTACCTGTAGCCAGAAAAGGCTTAACAAAGGATGTCTAGCTCCCCCAAGATATGTTTCATATATTATATATATATATATATATGTATATATATATATGTATATTTCTCAAATAATCCCCAAAATTTATCATCATGAGTTTGTAAGTACATAAATATACTTTTTTAAAAATTTAATTCTCTTCCCCTGTTTGCCCATCCAAATTATGAACACTCTGAATCTGATTCTGGGCAGTGCCTTACATATCAGTGGTACTCAGAAAATATCATATTTCCTAAAGTCAATATCTTGGAGTTTGTCTACAATATCCACTAGGTTCCAAAAAGGTCACATTTTCCATATTTACTTAGTAAGGTATTATGTTGCACAGAAGCAGATCTTCCGACCTGCATTTTATACCATGAAACCAAAAATAAAACTCTTCTCAACTGCTGCTAATAAAGCAACTCCATTTCTCAGATAATCCTATCATAACAGAAGATTTCCAGTGCATTTTTGCCATGACACTCTAAAAGGGCTGTCCATATGACCTTGGACCAAGTCACTCAACCTCCTGAGAATACAGGAATTAGACTAGAGATGGTCTAAGGTCTCTTCCAGTTCTAAAATTCTGCAACAAACTGAGCTTCAGTTTATATAGAATCATAAACTATTAAAGCAGGAAGGGGCCTTAGAAGAGGAATGAATGAATAGATTTAGAGCTGCCAGGAACATTAGGGACAATCTAACCCAACTTACTCATATGACAGAAGAATGCACTGTGACTAAGTTACTATCTCATTTTGTCCAACAAACTGGTTTAATGAAATGCAGTTACTAATGGTTAACGAACTCTCTTCATTTATCTGTGGGCTACACAAATATCTCTATTCCTAATGAGTAAAGCTTGCCAAGGGATACATGACTAGGAATAGAGTAATTGTGGAGGATAGCTAAAAGAAATTCTGGAATAAATAAGACTTTAGATATTGAAAGTGTCATCATAGTTCAAATCTGGTCTCAGACAAAAAAAAAGAAGAGAAGAGAAGAGAAGAGAAGAGAAGAGAAGAGAAGAGAAGAGAAGAGAAGAGAAGAGAAGAGAAGAGAAGAGAAGAGAAGAGAAGAGAAGAGAAGAGAAGAGAAGAGAAGAGAAGAGAAGAGAAGAGAAGAGAGCAACTGAGTGGCTCAGTAGATTGAGAGCCAGGCCCAGAGACAGGAGGTACTGGATTCAAATTTGATCTCAGATACTTCCTAGCTATGTGACCCTGGGCAAGTTATTTAACCCACATTGCCTAGCCCTTACCACTCTTCTGTTTTATTGATTGATTCTATAGCAGAAGATAAGGGTTTAAAAAAGAAAAAAGAAAAAGAAAGTGCTATCATGAGCACAAGGGTATGGCCTTGTTCTATGGAATTTCAGGCTTAATATGGGTAAATACAGGAAAGTCAATTTCAGTTAAAGATAAGAAAGAACTTCTCATCAATTAGAGTAGTCTAATGAATTGTTCCATGAGACAATAAGCCATCTATGCCTAGCTTCTATTTGAATAACTCTTAAAATTGTTATGGAGGCAGAGGTGGGAAACTCTGGAAATGAAACACTGCATAGCTCTTCAGACCCAGATTAATTTTACTGAACTTCTTTTTTTATTTCTTTGTTACTAGGGATGAACAAGGGAAGAGAATGGTAGGTCAAAGACTAATAGAGAAGGAAATGACAAACCAAACCAGGATCTTTGCCAAGAAAATCCCAAAAGGGGTCACAAAGAGTTGAACATGTCTGAAAAATGACTAAAATATTTAGAAATAAAGGTGATATTAAAATATCAGATAATCAATAAAAAACTTTTTAATGTATTCTTAAATTGGATAAGAAGCTGAACTAAGTGATCTCTATGGTTCTTCCTCTAAAATGGTGTGATTCACTGAAACTAGAGGAATAGGCAAGGGAAATGTGACTACAGGAGTGGTTCTATGTAGAGATCATCAAAAGCAGTATCACCATTTGGTGTCCTCTACTTCTACTCCCAAATTCCCCATCCTTTTCTTGGTACCCACTCAAGGCATCCTAATTCCTGGGCCTGTCTTGGCTGTCCCCATCCTCCATCTAGGCCTACCTGCCATCCTAAATAGTCTGAACAGAATAACAGTAGCTAGCAAAAATTAGACATAGCTCAGGGAGACATAAGTGCCATCCTTCTAAAAACTAGATTCATAGGTATTGCCATGAAATCTCACCATACCTGACATATTATGTATCTACATGACTTATAAAAATGACTGGCCCTGCCCAGCTCTTAACTCTCATTAATATCATTGATGTGATATGGGAAGATTGAGAAGGGGTGGGACTAGAGAATTCTATATTGAGAATTTGCTAATTTGGGGGGGAACCTTAAAAAAAAGCTTGTTGTCGTGTGTGACTCTTTGTGACTGCATTTGGGGTTTTCTTGATGAAAATACTGGAATAGGTTTTGCAATTTACTTCTCTAAATCATTCTCCAGCTGAGGAAACTGAGGAAAATAGGGTTAAGTGACTTACCCAGGGTCACATAACTAGAAAGTATCTGAGGCTGAATTTGAACTCAGGTTTTCTTGAATCCAGGTCCAGAGCTCTATCCTCTTCACCACCCAGCTGCCCAAGGTTATTTGTCATTAATAAAACCAAAATTAAGTCCCTCAGCAAAAGTTTGTCCATTTCTAGAGAAGATGAGTAGCAAGACTTATCTAAATGGTTTTTCCTATCCATAGCAGATAGGAGGTCATCTGGAAATGTTGGCAAAACTAGGCCATACCTTATGACTTTTGATGACTTCTCTGATCTTTAATAATAACTCACTACTAGGTAGTATGCACAGTGGAATGAACTTTATCTGAGTCAGAATCCTTCAAATTTAAGTTCCTAGCTCCAATACTTCCTAGCTTTGTGACTTCAGGAAAGTCACCTTAATCTCAATTTCTTCTTTTTCCTCTTCTTTTCTAAAATGACAATAATAAAACTTGCACTATGTATCTCATAGGGTTGCTATGGGCAATGTACTTTGTAATCTCAAAATGTTATGTAAATGTGAGCTGAGCTTTTCTCAATCTAATACATGGATCAGGAGATTATCAGTGAAATGGGTGACATCATCCCTTTACCTCTTATGAAATTCTACAGTCTTTTCAATAACATGACAGATAGTTCTTTAAAAAAAGATTGAGAATAACTAGCATTTTTACATACCATCTAATTTGATCTTCATAACAGTGCTTCATAACAGGCATATGCTACTATCATCCCCAATTTATAGACAAGGAAACAAGCTGAGAAGTTAAATGATTTGCCCAGTGTTACATAACTAGAAACTGTTTGAGGCAATATTTTAATTCATGTTTTCCTCCGAGATGAATTTTAGCTTTTAAAATGCTGCTTGGTTACTTTATGGAAAGGATGAAAAAGCATCTGGCCAAAACTGATTCTATGTCTACCTTAGTGTCCACTAATGAAATCAATCCTCCTCCTTTTTTGCAAAATACTGACACTTTCCAACTATTAAACAAGCCCCAAATTGAGTAGCTCTGGCCAATTTTCAAATGCAAATTTCTTCATGAACAGAGACTTTACTGATCGCCATTTAACCCCCTTGAAATACTTAGCTGTTGCAATTGTATTTAGACCTAACTAGAGATTATTTTTTCTGTTTAGAGCACAGGAAAAGAAATGCCACCCCCCCAAAAAAAAATCAGATTAGCTTAGAAGCATAAGAAAAATCATCTGGATATGTCAAAGCAACCTGGTGTGTCAGGAAGTCAGGAAGGTTGAGAGTGAGTTCTGGGTTCAAATCCCATTTTCCACACTTGTTAGCTTTATGACTATGGGCAAACCACTCAACCTCTTTGAGCCTCAATTTCCCAATCTATAAAATGGGAATAATAATGCCTATGGTTATCTGTATTTTCCAGGATTGTGAGACTTAAATGAGTTAGAGGAAAAGGGAACAAACATTTATTAAGCTAAGTGCCCACTATACGTCAGGTACTAAGTGCTTTACATATTCTATTTCACAACCATTTCAGGAAGGTGATATTATCCCCATATTACAGTTGAAAAAAATATGAGACAGAAGTTAAGTGACTTCCCTAGGCTCACAAATCAGTACTAGTCCTTGATCCAACTTTTATATGTTTTAAAGTTGGAAAAGGGCTTGGAGTCAGGATACTAGTCCTAGTTCTGCTATATGACCCTGGGTAAGTCATCTACTTTCCTGAACCTGTTTCTTCTTGTAAAGAAAAAAGGAGGGAGATGTTGAAGAAATGACTTTTACATAGATCTGTTCTACCTCTAAATACTGTGATTCTATGATTTCATGATCTCTAAGATCTCATACAGTTTCAACATTGTGATTCTGATTATGTCACAAACAACCCCAGTTTGAAAAATAAAAATTAACAACTTAATGAAATAATCAACACTGAAATTACTGAGTCCATCATGTAAACAAATGTTGAAAAGTATTTACTGGCCAAACTCAAGGGATTTAATGAGTTAAGGATCACTAACTAGAACAAAATTGACCTCATCAGATAGATAGAATGGCAAATACTGTGTTTTTGTTGTGAACTCACTTAAGGATAATCAGTCTCTGATTTTAATTACCACCTGTAGCCTTAATAGGACATATGAGAAAAGTTTCAGAAAGGTATTGAATTCTTTAGGCTCTGAAGAAGAAAGGGTTGGCTGTAGCTAGTACCCCACAGCTGTGCCAAAAAAAAAAATGGAGGCAGAGATAAATTAAGTAGGACAATAAACAGAGTAGATGGGGGGGGGGGGTGCTTCTGTGTTATTTGAACATTCAAATCAAGGCTGATAACCAAAATTGTAGTCTCTGCTTTTGCTCCTGTGCTGAGGAGGAAGATAAGCATTGCTTGGGGGCTGTGACAGGACCTTGAGGACACTCTAACCTAAATTAACTGTCCAGATACTTTAGAAAACTATGGGGGGGGGGGGCAGCAGGAAGAGAGGAAAGCAGAAGGAACTACCTTCTTTTGGCATTTAAAGACATCCCCCTTTGCCCCCCAGAGGCTTGGAGATGGAATTAACTGTGTGACAGGAAGTTCAATGTAAGCACCATCACATCAGCTAGTCAGCCCCCACCTAGGTGTGTGGCCCATGGGCTGGGGCAGTCTGAGCTTCCTGCCTGGTGTCACCCTGGGGGTTAAAGAAACGTTTTTTTTTTCTCTCCCCAAGGCCTTCCTCCGGAGGCTAAGGGCTCTTATCTTAGAATCATACAGGGAGGTTCCCCAAGCTAAAACCCAGGGCTACTCATCACCTACCTACCGTTCCCAAACTTTATATGGACCGGTTCTAGGCTTAGCCACGCACCCGCTCACGAGTGCTCAACACCCACCCACACTCAGGCCTGCTTCCAAAGACCGCAGGCAGACAATTGTTCGCACACACCAAGCCTCTATGCAGTGTAGAATCCTCAGGTAACACCTACCTTGACACTGAAATCCCTGCTTTCCGAATCCCCTGCAAAAGGAGACGGAATATGCCTTAGCCTAAGTGTAGTTCTCCAACCTTCTACGTTCCCCGTCTCTCCCTCTCCCACCTGCCCGGGGGTCCTGGGGGAACTGGGTGCGCTCAGTACGCTCCCGCGTCGGGGGGCTGCAGGGAGCCTGGACGCGGTGCCCTGCCCCGCCCCTCTTCCCTTAGAAGTGGAGCCGCAAAGTTATTGGTTGGTCTCGGGGCTGTGGAGGAAGCCAACTAGTGGCTCAGAGGGGGCTCCCACGGTGGCCCCAGGATGCGGAGTCAGTGCGCGCTTGCCAACCCGGGAGATGGTTAAGGCGGGCTTAAGGTTCTAGGTCCTTACAGCCGGAGCTGGGGGGAGGGAGAGGGTGTCTTGGAAGCAACAGGGGACAGCGCCGGGAGAAGACAGCAGCGGATGGAGTACAAAAGAGGGATCTGTCCCCTAAGCCGGGCTTGGGGGGGACCTCAATTCCCAGAGAGAAGGGCAGGTTGTGGGGCCAAGATTCTGCTGCAGCGGTGGCCTCGGAGGAGGGCGGAGGTTGCGCCAGCCGCGGGGGAGGGGGGGCCTGGGGGTAGAAAAGGAGAGGGAAGTAAGAGGGGGGACTAGGGGCGAATACACCCCAGAGCGGGTGGGGAGTAGGGAACCTGAGGTCCCCCCGGGGAGGAGGTGGCAAGGGACGCCTCGCGCGCGCGCGCTCACCAGATGAAGTCGGTGCAGTGGCTGCAGAAGGTGGGCTGCTTGAAGAAACGGGCGGTGAATTTGTGGTTCTTCACCTCGTGGACGTTCTTCTGCCGAAGGGCCCCTTTGCGGGCGAAGCGGACCGTGTTCTCTTCGCCTTCGGTCGGTGCCGCCGGGTCAGCCATCTTGCGCGCAAGGGAGAGCTGAGAGGTACCAGGGTCTGGGAAAGAGGCAACAGCAACTGCCGGGGCCGCTCGGTCTTCCTTCCCTCTCAGTGCGGTTTGTCGCCCCGCCGCCTCCAAGCCTAGCGGAGCTCGGAGCTGTCACTGCCCCCAGCTGCCGTGGCTCCTCCAGCTGCGCTCTGCACCGCTGTCCACAGCTGCGGGGGTGGGAGGCGGAGACATGAGGGGGACCTCCCCCTTCATTTGCATTACTCTGCCAGGCCACACCTATCCCGCGCTTCTCATTTACATATTCGCACTCCCTCTGCGGTTTCAGACCTCCCCAATCCCCCTCCCCCTATCCTCGCGCATCCGCAGCGCGACCAAAGCAGCTCAAGCTCCCCAGCTCCCGTTTTGCATAACTGAGCCAGTCTGGACAGCTCGGTCCGCCTCTTATTTACATAAGGGCCAGTCAAAGTCCTACCCCAAGCAGCTTCTCCTTAGCAGGATTCGGGTATCACTGCAGCTGCAAGGGTAAGATCCCAAATCCTAGAGACCCCAATGACACCACCACCATCCCCATTGCCCCTAATTGCAGCTCCTTTCTGCAAACAGCAGAAAGTGTCTCCCCATTCATTCACACCTTGCTCATACCAAGGTCTTTGACAGTGAAAGAAAGGCGCTCTTAAATTGAGATAACTGAATGTGGAAATCTGCCTGAAAAATCTCGGGCTTACCTTCAGTGACTGTCACCCTCTCTTCTCTATTCAGACTGCCCTTCCCTGCCGCCACACCCCTTCCCCTTTCATTATCGATTTTAGATGTCATCTTGACAACAAGGGACACAGATTCAGTGAAGAAATGTCCACCTCCTTTCAACTGCCATTCATAAAGACCTCTTGACTGCACCTCCTGCTTCCCAGTTTCTACAGAAATGGTGGTGTGTGTATATATGGGGCGGAGGGGAGGGGGGGTTGTTGAACAAAACCAGAAATGCTCCTGTTAGAAAGAATTTTACCTTTGGGGTCAAATATGACACCTAAGGTTTAAAAGTTCAGCACTTGCTAATTATGAGACCTTGGACAAGTGACTAGACCTCTTTAAACAGTTTTTCGTCATCAGCAAAATGAAAATAATAATCTCTGCCCGACCTACCTCACAGGGTTGTTGAGAGGAATGCACTTGGCAAAATTAACCAAAAAGTTCTATATTAATATGAGCTATGTGCCAAAGAGCTATTAATATTAGAAATTCATATGCATTCCGGTATAGTCTGGTCTCAAACACTTAAATGTGTAACCCTAGGCAAATCACATCACCTTGTTTGTTTCCTCATCAGTAAAATGAACTAGATGAGGAAATAAAAGACCACTCCAGTGTTTTTGCCATGAAAACTCCAAATGGGGTCACAGAGGGGCTAACACCAACATTGAATGTCCCACCTTTCCATTCCCTTCACAGATCTCTAGAGAGGAATAAAAGCATGTTTGGTGGAGCTACAAGACCCTTCTTCCTGATGAAGATCGATTCTAATCAGCCTTCAAAAGTTAGAGATATACTGAGATCAAAGTTATATTTCATAGCATCTAAAGAAAGCTGCACTATAATAACGAAATATCCCTCCTCTGCCTAGCTATTCATAGGCCACAGGAAAAAATAATAGCAGTCACTTTTAAGGGCACAACATATTTGAGAAACTTCAAAAAACTACATATGCATCTGTATTCAAGCACTTGTAAAAGTCCCAGCTAAGTCAAATTTAAGTTACACTCAATCTCTTAAGCTAATGACAATGGTGCCCTTTTCATTAGGAATATATCCTTGTTTAAAAATATACAGGTAAAGAAATCAGTATGTATCCTATTTTGAGAATGTTAAGCAAAATACAAACCCAAATTTTTAATTTGGTGATAAATGGAAAAGAAATAAGATAACCTGGGGACTCCTGACTACGTTTTAGCCTTAGAAAGTAGTTTTCTAGTCTCACATCTTCCCCTTCACTAATTTGGAAGCATGAAATAGTGGGTAAGTTTGCCCTTTCATACAAGTGTGGAATAGCTGTATCTTAGGAGAACAAATATATTTTACTTCAGGTCATCAATTATAGAACAATCTCTCTATCTACCAACCTGCCAAGATAATACTATTTTTAAATTATCGGAGAACCAAATTGAAACCTGAAATTCTGTAGTATGTATCTATGCTTGTAAAATTAATTCTGTAAAAACCCTGGTTAAAAATGAAAAAAAAAAGTCTAGCATGTGATTATTAGATGCATTATAATAAACCCAAAGATTTCAGTCCTAAAAACAACAACTACAACAGCTTAGGTCTTTAAAAAGCTCTCACAGCTACAAAGGAGATTTGGGAAAATGTTGTAAAAGGCAACACTGAAAAGATCTGTTTCCTTTGAACCTCTGAACTAGCTAGACTTTGATCCAACATCCTGCCCTTTGAATAATGTCCACTCATTCCCTTGGTTTTGTAATAGCAAACAATAAATAGTATCAGCCTTTGGGACTAGAAGTGAGAATAGACATATAGTGCCCCACCCCCACCCTCTGACTTCAAAGCATCCTTGAGGGGAGCTATTCAGTCCTTAAGGAAGGTAATTTTAGGGAAGACCCCTCCAAAGAAACCCAGCGAAAACGCAAGAAGAAAAAGCTCCAATTGTCATGGACTAGGCTATTCTCAGTGGAGGTAAAATGAGCTTACAAGCAAGCAGCCCTGTTGTAAATGTCCCAGCAAAGTTTGAATGACAGTCCATCCGTTGATTCTGTACCATTCACCATTTCTTTTTCTTTGTGGGAATAAAACTACCTGTTTTATATCTGATTATGTTGTATTCTGGGTACCTTTTTTTAAACCCCTAAATCAGGACTCCTTAGACTAGAACCCAAAATAGAATTGTTCCTCAGGAATATGGGGTAGAGATGAAGCACTAAGGAACCTAGTTCCTTTATTGAGGAGACAAGCAAGTCCAGAACAATGACCTCAGGGCAAACCACATGGGTGGGTACAGGATGGGAATTAGCAAAGATTGTCAGCCCCTGTGGCTTCAGCTATTTGCACCAGGCTAGCTACTAAATTTGTACTAATTTTTTGTACTAAATTTGAATTCCCAGGACCAAACAGTAGATTAATAAAATTTTATTGAATTGAATCAAATTAAAATGCTTTTTAGTCAAAGGGTTGCCAATTTCCTCAGAATTTCCCAGGGTCTCAGTAGCCACAGCCTCCTCCAATAACCTGGTCTTTGGTAACAACCGCCTCTGAAAGACAGAAGGTTTTCTCCCAAACCCAGGTATACTGGGTTCCTTTTCATAGAGGAGAAAAATGGTCATTTCTGCTACTTTCAAACAAACTTCCTCAAAGGAAGACCTTCCCTAAGATTCCCTTCCCCTAAAGGGCAAGTATTGGAAAAAATACAGAAGTCAAGAAAGTGAGATAGACATAAACTTTAAAATTTAAAAACTACTTGAAAAGCACCTTGTAAGGAACTTTAAAGACAATGGATGAGAACTCCTTTAAACATCAAGGGAGAAAACCGGGAACAAAGAGAATGTCAGAACTTGGAGAATAAAAAGCAGAAAGACTAAATAGATTCTTATGGAACCTCCTTCTTTCTATCTACCTTCAATTTGCTAAGAAGAAAAATCCTCACTCCCAATTCAGGTTGGAAGACCTAGAACAGAGGTATGAATGAATACAAGGTATGTCTAGGACTAAATAAGAAAAAATACCTAAGTCTTTCACTGGAGCCTGCAGTGAGATCTGGAGGAAATCCCAAATGAAATTGTGCAGTGTTAGCCCAAACTGTCCATCATAATAAATATCCACTATGCAGTAAGACTGGAAGATTCTAAGTGGAGTCTCTATTCATAAGAAGGACTCCAACAGGGGCTGTGACAGCCTTGGCCTGAATTCCATTTCCATACTGGGCAGACTAGTAGCATCAACAATAGGATAGGCTCTCAACAGGCTTAAGCAAACATTCCATTTGAGGAGAAAGGAAACGTGATTCCTATGAGGATAAATCATAGCTGATTAGTATAATTCTTTGAGGGGAGGAATCTAAATAGAGATGAGGAAGGTACCAGTAGATTTCATCTATTTGCAATTTCACAAAGCTTTTTATTTTTTTTTAAACCCTTACCTTCCATCTTGGAGTCAATATTGTATAATGGCTCCAAAGTAGAAGAGTGGTAAGGGCTAGGCAATGGGGGTCAAGTGACTTGCCCAGGGTTACACAGCTGGGAAGTGTCTGAGGCCAGATTTGAACCTAGGACCTCCCATCTCTAGGCCTGGTTCTCAATCCACTGAGCTACCCAGCTGTCCCCTCACAAAGCTTTTTATACCAGTCCCAACATCTAAAAGCATCTAAGGTGGTATAGCATAGTGGTAGAGGACTAGAGGGAAGCAGCTGTGGGGCAGTAGAAACATCATAAGCATTGGAATCAGGGTTCAAATCTTGATTCTGCCATTTATTGTCCATGTAACTTTAAGCAAATAACTTATCCTCTCTGGGTCTCTGTTGTTCGTGACCCATTTGAGGTTTTCATGGCAAAGATACTGGAGAGGTTTGGCATTTCCTTCTCCAACTCATTTTATAGATGAGGAAACTGAGGCAAATGGAGTTAAGTGATTTGCCCAAGGTCACACAGCTAATACAAGTGCCTGTGGCCAGAATTGAATTCAGAAAGGTGAGTCTTCCTGACTCCAGGCCTGACATTGTTTCCACTAGACTACCTACCTGCCCCTGGACCTCAGTTTATTCATTTATAAAATTAAGGGATTGGACTCCATGACCTCTAATGTCTACTATAGCTCCAAAGCTATGAAATCAAAAGTTCAAATTTCACTTCTTATCTGTTTGACCTTGAAGAAGTCATTTATTTACTTATACCTCTTAGTTTATTCATCTTTAAAATTAGAGGATTGAGCTCAACAATCATAATCTCTAAGGAATCTTCCATGATCTAAATTTTTAAGAAAAATTTTCTACTTCAAGAAGTAGAAAAAATATAAGCTTGCAGATTTAAAATATGTTATAAAAGGACAGTCTGTCAGAGCCTACCTAAGTTTGACATATATGTCAAATGATATATAATCATTTTCTGATTGGCTTGGCTCAGTACAACTTTATTTTTTATTTAATTTCCTTTTTTTTCAATTAACATTTATTTTCCTGCTCTTCATACCTTTATCTCACCTGAAAAAAATCCTATAGCAAGTATGCATAATCAAGAAAAATGAAGCTCTGCTCTGTATCCAAAAATATATTTCATTGTGTACTTTGAGTCCATTACCTCTGTCAGGAGGAAAGCAGGATGTTTTCTCATTAATCCTCTGGAATCATAATTCCTCATTGAATTGATCAGAGCTCTTCAATCTTTCAAAATTGTTTGTCTTTACAATGTTGTTATTGTATAAATTATCCTGGTTGTATAGTCTAAGTTATCCTGGTTCATCTCATTCATTCTGTATCAAATCATATATGTGGCCACAGATTTCTCTGAAACCCTCCCCTTAATCATTTCGTATGACACAATAGTATTACATTAAATTCATATACCATAAGTCATTCCCTAAACTGATGAGCTAATATGGATTTCCTGGCCCTTCTGCCATCCTCAAAACTGAAGTGTTCAATTCCCACTGTTCTGTTCTCTGATCTCTAAATATTTCATTGAGGCTTCACTTCATCACCTCCAAATTATGATTTCTTCTTTCAATTCTTACCATCTCTCCAGTATAAACCTAAGCCAATTAGCCATCTTGACAACCCTGGAGGCTTCTCTCTGATTTTGATTCTCACATTTCCAATTCCTTCAAAACAAAGTTGTCCTCAAACTGTAGATAGTTGTACCATTGACCCTTTACTAGTGAATAAAACACTTTTGAAGAGTTTCTACACCAAAGTCTATTTTTTAAAAATTGAGTCACCATGAGGTTGGGGAGATTTGTTTGTCATGGTTATGGAAGGAATCAGTATTAGGACCTGTCTTATGTAAGATTGTTCTACATGATCTGGAGGAGTGAGTATGCAGTGACATCTCCAAGTTTGCAGATGACTGAGCTCCTCTGGATGGTGAAATGCCAAGCCAATAGGGATATTGTAAGAAGAACTCATAAGGATGTATGAGTAGGAAGAAAAATGACAGATGAGATTGAGTGTGGGTAAATGTACGGTACTGCATGTAGGGGGAAATAATCTGAACTATACTTACGTGATGACTGAATCAGAGCTTTCACTAATGACCCAGGAAACAGGCATAGAAGTTACTGTACAGAAAACTGAGAGCAGCTGCTCAGATGAGACACTCGACTTTCAATTCAGTTCAAGATAACATACACTTACTAAGCATTGAGTATTTTCAAGATAATATTCTAAGTACTAAAAATGCAAAAAATATATATACACAGACCCTACTTTCAACGATTTTATAATATACTTGGGGAGGTGGAGGTCACAAATAACTGTGACAGAAGTACTGGGACTTAGTCTAGCGAAAATACTATAAGTAATTTAAGGAACAAAATAACTTTAATTTGGGGGAAATCAGAGAAAGTTTCATGGATGAGATGGCATCAGGATTAATCTTGAGAGAAGAGAATAATTCCCTCACATGAATATCAAGGCTAAAGAGAATACTGTACATTCCAGTTAAGGAAATAAAGTGTGGGCCAAGTCACTGAGGAAGAAAAGGGTAATTAGGGCAGTTAAAAGGAGTATACAATAGCAGAAGGCCTGGAGTAAGTTCTCTAAGATGGGATGACAAAAAAAATTAATGGGTGAAAAAGAAGGTTGCACTGGGGGAAAAGGTGAGAGAGAGGTAGAATAAGGTAAATTTCCTCACATAAAAAGGCATGCAAGAGATATTAATTTGGAGAAGGAATGAGGAAGGTGATGGGCAATACTTGTATCTTACTCTCATTATAATTGGCTTAAAGAGGAAAGAACACTGACACTTTTTGGGTATAGAAATTTGGGAGATGTAGTGGTCAGAAGCAAAATGCTTGTGAGGAGGAACAGGATAAAACAAGAGAGAGTTCATTAACAGAAGAAAATAGAATGGAAAGGAATATATAATTAGTAATCTTAACTGTGACTGTAAATAAGATTAATTTATCCCTAAACTGGAAGCAGATAGCACAATGGAAACCAGAATGCAACAATATATCATTTTTTTTTAAATAGAACCCTTACCTTCCATCTTGGAGTCAATACTGTTTATTGGTTCCAAGGCAGAAGAGTGGTAAGGGCTAGGCAATGGGGGTCAAGTGACTTGCCCAGGGTCACACAGCTGGGAAGTGTCTGAGGCCAGATTTGAACCTAGGACCTCCCATCTCTAGGCCTAGCTCTCAATCCACTGAGCTACCCAGCTGCCCCCCAATATATCATTTATAAGAGACGTACCTAAAACAGAAAGACACACCTAAAGATAAAATAAAAGGCTGGAGCAGAATCTATTAGGCTTCAGCAGAAGTAAAAAAGGCAGGAGTGGTGCTCATAATGTCAGACAAAGCAAAAGCAAAAGCAAAAATGCATCTAACTAAAAGAAACTATTTTTGTTAAAAGGTACCATAGACAATAAGGTAATGTCAAAAAATTTTACAGCAAGTTTCTCTGATAAAAGTTTCATTTCTCAAATATATAAGGAACTGAGTCAAATTTAGAAAGAATAAGAGCCATTTCCCAATTAATAAATAATCAAAAAGTATGAGCAGGCAGTTTTCAGAAAAAGAAATCAAAGCTATCTATAGTTACATGAAAAAAATGAAAAAAATATTCTAAGTCACTACCAATTAGAGAAAGGAAAATCAAAACAACTTTAAGGTACCACCTCACACCTTTCAGAAATGTCAAATGCTGGAAGGCATGAGGGCAAATATATACATAAATAAATTATTTATAGAGTTGTGAATTGGTCCAACCATTCTGGACAACAATTTGGAATTATTCTCAAAGGGCTATGAAACTGTTTATTCCCTTTGGTTCCAGCAAATACTATGTCTGTATCCTAAAAAGATCAAAGGAAATGTTAAAAAAAAAAAAGATTCATATGGACAAAATATTTATAGCAGCTCTTTTAGTTATGGCAAAGAATTAGAATTTGAGGGAATGCATGGCTGGACAAGTTGAGGCAGATGATTGTGTTGGAATAATATTGTTTTATATGAAATGACAAGGTGGGATGGTTCAGAAAAACATTGTAAGACATATATGAACTGATTCAAAGTGAGTTGATAAGAATTGGGAAATCATTCTGCACAGTAATAGCAATGTAATAATGATGAAAGATTTGAAAAAAAATTTTGCCTACCCTAGACAAATATCTAGGAAGTGATGGAGCCAGGATTCAAATTTATATCTCTTGACTCAATTCTTTCCATTACATAGTGCTTCATTTAACATAAATTAGAGTGAAAGCAGTTACACAAGAGAGATAAAGACAATATTCTAAAAAGGTTCAGAAAATATATCTTGCTGGTATAATCTAGGAATGCCTCAAAAATGTCCATTTTTTTAGGGATCACATCTTGTTATTTCTTAGTACAATACTCTTCACATAGTAAGGGCTCAGAAAATATTGAATGCCAAGGGAATAAAGTAAGTGGTATATCAGCTGAACTTTAAAGGATAGATAGGACTTTGACAGGTGGAGAGAAAATCTGTGTAAAGGCAAGTAATGGAATGAAAAAAGAAAGTAGAAGAAACACAGTGCCCATGTGGAGAATGGTGAGTAACTCTGTTGGACTAATATAGTGAGCACATGAATAGTTAGAGTGAGAGAAAAGGCTGAATGGGTACGTTGGGGTAAGTTGTAAAGAATCTAGAATATCAGTCCAAGAAGCCTGGAATTCATCCTGACAACACTGGAACCTGTTTAGTAATGAAATAATATGATCAGAGAAAGATATTAATTATGAAGATTGCTCTGGCAGCATGGTTTGGAAGTGGGAGGTTAATTAGGAAATGACTACAATAGTTGAAGTAAGAAAGCAAAAAGGGTCTGGACTAGAGTAATGGAAATGGAAAGTAAGGGATAAATTTGAGAGCTAAGGAAAACTGATTAAGTGTTAGAGGTGAGGGACAAGGAGGAATTAAAGATAACTCCAACATTTCAAGCCTAGATTACTAGGAGAGTCATGAGGCTATTGATTGAAATAGGAAAAGTCAAGGTGAAAAACTGGGAGGAAGCGAGGAAGATAACAAATTTGTATTTGGACATCCTGGCTTTGAGGTGTCTGGATTGTTAACATATAGCTAATTAGTGAGCATTTGGAAATGTGAATTGGAATTTCAGAGAAAAGTTAGGAGACATTCTTATAAAGATGGTAGCTGAAATCAAGGGAGTAACACCTCTGAGGGAGAAAGTGTAAAGAGTTCAGAGGTCTAAAGATAGAACTTTGAGAGTGCAATTTTGTTTATAGAATGGGATGATTGAGGGGAAAGCCAGTAGTAGAGATAGATTTAGGCAAAGAATCACAAAATCCAAAGGAGGAGAGAAAGGAAAGCAAGGGTGCTCCTATCTGGTATCAAATAAAGCATCATTCAAAGAGCAAAAGCTTGACTTGGAGGTCTCTGTTGATTTCTGAAAGAGCAGTTTCATTAAAGTGACAGCTAATTCTGAAAACCAACATAGTTTAAGGGCAAAAGCTTGGTGGGGGAGGAGAAAAAGGATGAACAAAAGGCAGGTTAAAAGTCCAGTTTTACCACATGCTCTAAGGGTTAAACCCTTTTGTCTCTTTGAACCTCAGAAAGGCTTTATCCCACCTGGAAACACATAGATAATAATATTTGAACTATATATCTTTCAAAATTATTGTGAATAAAATGTTTCATAAACTTTAAAGGGATGTTGAAATTTAAGTTATTTTGTATCATATTCATAAAAAGCACCTTCTACTTATGTTTGTTTGGTATATATATTTATATATATATATAGATATGTGTGTGTATAATATATATTACACATATATGCAACAGGTATAATAGAACATAATATGCTCCCTGATACACAATAGCTTGATGGGTTAACTCCTTGGGAGTAAATAGAGACCACCATAGATTGAACTCAAGACCCCTGGAGTCAGGAAAAACCCAAGTTCAAATCTAGCCTCAAACACTTAATGACTGTTTGACCCTGAGCAAGTCATTTAACCTGTCTTTCTCATTTTCTTCTATAAAATTGAGAATCATAACAGTAATTATCTTACAAGAATGCTATGGTGATAAAAAGAAGATATTTGCACAAGCCTTAAAGTGCTCCACAAATGCTAATAATGATAATGATCATGATTATGACATCAGGAACTGTTTCATTTTTGTCTTTGTATCTCCATTGTCTGGTACATAGTAGGCACTTGGTAATATGCTTGATGGTTCAAATACAAAGAATATGCATTTATTTCAATCTGCATGGTATAGAGAAGAAATCATAAATCATAGCCCATGGGCCATGCTGACCTGTTTACAGTCCCAGAAGGTAGGTTCATTGCAGTCCTTTGCTCTTTTGTTCAAAGGAAAATACAATCAGATGGACAAATCTTTGGAAAGAAAAACATAGTATTAGTGCAAACAGATGAGCAGTATTAAAACAAACATGCAGTATGGGTGGGAGAGGAGTAGAAGAGAGGCTGTGTGATGTGCTATTCAAAAGCAGGTTTATGGAATATGAAATGAGATGCTGCTTATCATTTGTTTCATATCTTTTTGAAATTAATTCCAGGTCCTTGAATGCTTTCTAATACAGTCCATATGGGATGCAATCTCAAGGTAAGCAGTTCTTTATTTGTATTATTATGTAACTAGGATGTGCCAGAGGCTAGAATAGGAGGCTCAGAGAAAATGGATCTTGCCATTTCTCTAAGAGGCTAACAGGAGCCTTCAGGTTTAAAAGTAAATCTTAATGAGACATCATTCTTCTGCTTTGGAATTCCTCTTGTGCGCAGATTGCTGACTTCATTTTGTGTTGGCTATGTAGAATGCTAATCCATTGAATGAATCTTTCAAAAAGAAAGACAGGTTTTTTTTTTTTTTTTAGGGTAGGAGACTTCTGGGCTAAAGAGTTTACAATCTGATATTTTGTAAACCTATACCTTCTGTCTTAGAATAGATACTAAGTGTCAGTTCCAAGGCAGCCGAGCAATAAAAGCTAGGAAATTGAAGTTAAGTGATTTGCCCAGGCTCACACAGCTAAAGAGTGTTGGAGGCCAAATTTGAACCAAGGACCTCCCATCTCCAGGTCTGGCCTATCCATTGAGCTTCTTAGCTACCCCTATACTCTAATTAAAGAAATGTTTACTTTTTGCAGGGCTCTTAATCTCCAAGAGCTCACAGTAGACTTGGGAGGGTAAATAGGTAAGCCAATAACTCTAGCAAGCATTAGAAGATGATCAACACATTGAGGAGGTCTGGCCTAAGAGATCCAAGAAGGGAAGAGAGTCACTTCTAGCTGAAGGGATCAGGGAAAATTGTAATAAGGAAGTAGTCCCTAAGCAGGTCTGAACTGAGAAGGAACGGAAGGACATTAGTAGAGAAAGGAGTGGGTGTGGGAGGAAGAAATGTACATCATAGAAATGAAGGCTGGAATGCCTACATGTTGGAAAGAGCAGAATAAGGTTTGGGAAGAATAAAGATAATCCAATGTAAACATGCATGAAAAGTATTGTGAAATAAGGCTAAATAATTGTGCTGAAGCCAATTTATGGAGGGCCTTGAAAGCTAATAAGTTTCTGTCTTGCCAATGAATGTTTTCAAGCAGGTGTTATTAACCAAACAAAACAAGGGAAATTCCAGAAAGGATAGAGGGCTTTTATTGATATTCTGCTTACTATCTGTAGGGGGAAGTGTGGTGTAATAGAAAATGCTCTGGTTTGGAGTCAGAGGACCTCAGTTCAACTTCCAACTACCCCTCCTCTTAGCTATGGGATTTGGGGCAAATCACTTAATGCTTCTATGCCTCAATTTCTTCATCTGAAAAATGAAGGAGTTATATTAGAAAATTCTATGGTTCCTTCCAGCTATGATTCTTCTAGTAGATTTTTTTTGTTGTTTTCTATTAACTTGCAACCAACTGTCACATTTTTCCTTGGAGCTGGATCCTTCAGTAGGATAGAGGAGAGCTGGTTTAATGACAGTTCATGGAAGGAAAGACTTGGGGATTATTATGTCTTAACAAAAGCTCAAAGTGAGGCAGTTGAATTACATTGCTGCCAAAAAAGTTTGTGCGATCTGGGTTGCATAAATAAAAGCACAGTGTTTAGAACTAGGTAGGTCCCACTATACCCTGCCTTGTCATACCATATCTGGATATTGTACTCAATATCCAGGATAATGTTTTTATAAAGATACCAACACACTGAATCATGCTCAGGGGAGTTTTGAGGCCCTTCACCATCTTGGTCATCCTCCTTTGAACATAATTCAGTGTGTTGATGTCTTTACTTAGTATCACTTGATCTATATAAAGAACTTGGGGTGTTTAGCTAAAAGGAGATGTGATTGTCATCTTCAGTGTCATAATGTGGAAGAAAAACTAGACTCATTCTGCTTGTTCTTACATAGCTAAGACAAATGGATTGGACATGGAAAAGAGAGAGAAATTTAGCCTTGATGTGAGAATTTGCTAACTGAGATCCATCCAATAGTGGCAGTGGCCACCTGGTAGATAGTAACAATCCCCTCATCTTTAAAGGTCTCTAAGCAGAAAGATTGGATGGTCATTTGTCAAAGAACCTGAAGACAAAATTTTTGCTTTTTGGTTACTATTCCAATGTGATATATGATTCTGGGCTCAAAGAATGTTAGAGCTGAAAGAAGCTTTACCGACCATCTACTCATTTTACAGGTAAGGAAACAAAAGCCCAGGAAAGTAATAAACTTGCCCAAAGTTACACTGCTAGCAAAAGTCAGTATGGTAAAGTGAGTGGAAGACCTTTGAACGTACCATTCTCTATGCAAATGCTCTCCCTCTTTATGTCTATTAGAGTTTTTCTCTCACTTTAAGCTTACACTCAAGAATGATTTTCTGCATGAAGCCTCAAATTTTAGTGTTCTCCCTCCCAAACTACCTTTTTTAAAATTACTTTGCATGCATTTGTATCTATTAACTTTATGTTCATGCTTTATATATTTTTATGTTTACTTGTTTCCTCCACTAGAAAGTAAGTTCTTTGCAAGTAGGGACTATTTCATTCTTGTTTCTTGTATCCCTAGTGCCTAGTACAGTGACTGGCTATTGAGTGCTTGATATGCACTGGGTATATAGTTTATATAGATATACATGTATGTATATCTATATGTGTATATGTATATACACCTATATATGTATATATGTTGTTCTTCAGTTGTTTCAGTCTGTTTGACTAATTGTGATTGCATTTGGTGTTTTCTTGTCAAAGTGGTTTGCTATTTCCTTCTCTACCTCATTTTACAGAGGAAGGAAGGAAGGAAGGAAGGAAGGAAGGAAGGAAGGAAGGAAGGAAGGAAGGAAGGAAGGAAGGAAGGAAGGAAGGAAGGAAGGAAGGAAGGAAGGAAGGAAGGAAGGAAGGAAGGAAGGAAAAAGATGGGAGGGAGGGAGAGAGTACATTTCCAGCTTATATCCTACCTCAGACACTCTCTAGCTTTGTTGACTCTAGGTAGAAAAATTAGTCTCTAAGACTCAGGTTTCTTATCTGTGAATGGAGAAGAGGGGCTAATAATAGCACCTGCTTAACAAAGTTATTGAGAAGATCAAATGAGAGGGCTATAAAATCATAAGATCATAGACCTAGAACTAGAAAAGGCCTCAGATACTATCTGTTCCAGCCTTATTTTACAGATGAGGAAACTGAGGTTTAAGGTCATCAAGAAAGTGCTTGTAGAGCTTTTTTCTCCCTTTAAAGTCTATAGAGATGCAAACTGCTGCTGTTATTATTAGCAAAAGCCACAATTCAAACCCAGCTCTTCTGATTCTATGCCTAATGTTCTCAATACACAAAAATGTTATTCAGTACTATACAATATAGACTGAAAAGGAAAGAATGGATGAAACATTTACTAATCACTCAAATTAACAGTTCTGGCTTTCAAGGAGTTTACTGAGGGAAGAGATAATCCCTGTGAATGTTTCAGCATCAAGTCAGATAGAAAAGTCTCTCATAGTCCGGAAGCGACAGCAACAAAACATATGGTGATGCCTCTTCATTAATGTCTTTTCCACTCTGATAATTATGTCCATTTTTGATGGGGAACCATTTGCCACTAGGCTGGACGCTCTGCTCTTCTCAAGTTCAGAGTCCTGAGCTCTCTCCATCAGCATCTAAAGGAAGACAGTGGCAATAGTAGATTTGATCTGCCTGGTACACACAGCCACTGCTTTTCTTTTCCTGGGAGTATCTTGATAGTTCACAAAGACAGACTTACAGGTATGAATGGCCGTTAGTAGATATTGGCTGACTCCTTCTCCATAGGAGATGAGGACTGGGCTTGGAAACAGGACTGATATATAGTAAGTGCTGCCAGAGTTCTTGGGCAATCTCCCTGTTGGTGATCTAGTTAGCAGTTGTTGCTGGAAGTGATGAGAAGGGTGATCCCTTTTATAAAATGAATTCTCCCCTCAACAATGGCTGTGGAAGCTGAACTGAAAGCAGATCTAGTGCTATTCCCAAGGTTCTTGAATTCACAATCCTGGGTTGTCTCCATCAGAGTCCAAGGAGAAATGATGGTCAAGGTAGTTGTGGTGGTGGTTTGTCTTGCCTGGCACATGCTGCCTCCCATCTCTCTCCTCAGGGCAACTTGCTCTTTATTTTTCATTCATTGCTTATGCAAATTAATCTGGTTTTGAGGATTCAATAATGCCCCTTGTGAGAGTTTGGGAAGAATGGTTATTATTAAGATGTGGGAAAATCTGCCAAGAGAAAACACAGAGTTAACATTAGGTCCACTCAAGAAGAATAAGCTCCCTGGAAATGGTTCCTTTGGAAGAGAAGAGGCAAAAGAAGGGAGGAAAGGAAAAAGTAAAATCCCATTTGCATATCTTTAGGACAGAAGAATTACTTTTTTCTTTAACCTTTACCTTCTGTCTTAGAATCAATACCAAGTATCCATTCCAAGGCAGAAGAGCAGAAAATGCACAGCATCACACAGCTACAAAGTGTCTGAGGTCAAACTTGAAACCCAGGTCCTCCAGAGTCCAGACCTGGTTCTATCCAAAGAGCCACCTACCTGCCCCCCTAGAATTACTTTTAAACAAGCAAAAATTATATGACCAATTACAATATATGCCATGGGGTCTTTCTTTTAGATTAGGAGTTAGACTAGATGGTCACTAAGGTCCCTTTCAACTCTGGTAAAGACTTCTGTGACTTAGTAAGGCAAAAAATAAAAAGCAAGGATGAACCTAGGTCAACATTATATTATATTCCCTTCCTTTTCTTTACCCTCTTCTCTTCTGTCACACTCACTCACTCACACACACACATTCAGCTTACTCAATTTGGTTCAATAATCTTATCTTGAACACCTCTGATGTACAAAGTGGGCTGGGGTCAGGGATACAGATAGAATACAAAGACACAGCTATGGTCATCAAAGAGCCTGTTAGCTCTTCTGCAACTGAAGGAATTTCCCCTATACTTCCCTTTCCCCTAGTATAACAAACTTCAAAAGCAAATTGAGAGCCAGTCCTAGAGTTGGGGCAGGGGGGGGAGGGGATAGTCCTAGTTTAAAATCTGGCCTCAGACACTTCCCAGCTGTGTGACCCTGGGCAAGTCACTTTAACCCCCTTTGCCTAGACCTTAGCACTCTTATGCCTTGGAACCAATAAACAGTAATGATTTTAAGACAGAAGGTAAGGGTTTAAAAAGAAAAAAAAAAGCAAATGGGGTAGCTAGGAAGCACAATGGATGGAGAGCCTAGAGACAGGAGGTCATAGGTTCCAATCTGGCCTCAGATATTTCCTAGCTATGTGAACTTGAGCAAGTCATTTAACCTTGCGACTCTTTGTCTTAGAATCAATAGATACTAAGTCAGAAGATAAGGTTAAAAAAAAAAGCAGATGGCAGAATTCAACAAAGAATATTAACTGGGCTGCAACATTATGTAAACATCTTGGCTACTAGAGTATTGTTTTAACCTATATTTGTTACAATGTTAGTCAGAGTAAGGTGGCTTGATCCCTAAAAGCATATAACCAATTTAGCTATCCCTCCCATTCTTTCTCATAAATGTCTGTCAAGAAAAAAAGGTAAAAGGGGGCAGCTAAGTAGTAGCACAGTGGATAGAGTGCCAGATCTGGAGCTGGAAGAATCTGTATTCAAATGTGACTTTAGACACTTCCTAGCTGTGTGACAAGCCTCAACCCCAATTGCCAAGCCCTTACAAATCTTCTGCCTTGGAACTGATATTTAGTATCCATTCTAAGAGAAGGTACAGGTTTAAAAGTAAAAATAAAAAGTGAAAGGCAACCTTATGTGACAGATTGAGATAACCAGCCTTTTAATCATGGTCAAGTGCTGCCTCTAATCCTTATAATTTTGGTGTCCTTGGACATTCATTTAATCTCATAGATCCCCAGGCTCTACTCTGAGACTACATTACAGTTCACGACCAAGGACTGATCAGCCTGGGTGAAGGGAGTTTCCACCCTGGGGGCAACCCACACAAATGAAATCACTTGGTCCAGCCTGAGTAAAATGAAATTAAAAAAAAAATTTTGTGTGTGTGACTGACAGATGCAGATCAAAGCATACTATCTTTCACATTAGTTAATTTATGGTTTTATTTGGGGGGGGGTTGGTTTTACATGAGGATTCTCTTACAAAAATGACCAATATTGAAGCATGTTTTGCATGATTATATGTGTGTAATCCAGATCAAATTGTTTATCATCTCTGAGAGGTGGGAGAGAAGGGAGAAAGGGAGACAACTTGGATCTTATAATTTTGGAAAACATATGTTGAAAAATGTTATTACATGCAAATGGAAAAATAAAATATCAGGGGGCAGCTGGGTACCTCAGTGGATTGAGAGTCAGGCCTAGAAACAGGAGGTCCTGGGTTCAAATATGGCCTCAGATACTTCCCAGCTGTGTGACCCTGGGCAAGTCACTTGACCCCTATTGTCTAGCCCTTACCACTCTTCTGCCTTGGAGCCAAAACACAGTATTGACTCCAAGATGGAAGGTAAGGGTTTAAAAAAAAAAAGAAAGAAAAATAAAATATCTTTGGGTATAAATAAATTATTACCAAAGGAAAACATAGATAACTAAACATAAATTTAGCTCCAGTATTGGAATGTCACTTCTTTGAGCCTCAGTTTCCACATGTATAAAATGGGGATAATAGCCTTTATACTCCCTAACTCATAGATATTGTGATTATCAAATGACATGCTTTAAACAAAATACTTCTAAAGCATAAAGCTTTATATAACCATCACTCATTAGTAGATCCAGCATTATTATTTCATGTGACCTTTTTGGGGTTTTCTTGGCAAAGATACTGGAGTGGTTTGCCATTTCCTTCTCCAGCTCAGTTTATAAATGAAGCAACTGAGGCAAATAGGGTTAAATGACTTGTTCAGGGTCACACAGATTGGATTTGAACTCAGGTCCTACTGACTCCAGAGCCAGTGTTATATCTATGGTATCACCTACCTGCTCATCATCATCATTTATTCACCTAATCCCAGTCCAAAATGCATGATGGTCTTGAACAGCACAATCCTCTTTCCCACATTAATCAGACTCCCATGAATACCACACCATTCCCAAGACCCTGGCACCACAAAGACTAAACAAAAGGAGGATATCCAAGATTTTGGCTTTTCCTTCTAGTAGCTGCATCATACTGCCTGAACTCAAGTGATTTCTCATTTGCACTTCTCCTTGTCACCACACATGTAGGTACAAACCAGTTTAAGGCAAGAGACTCCAGTGCCCTTTCCCTTCTGCCTCTCTTAAATACTCATGTGAAAGTTTCAACAATTACAGCCTCCACTCAATTCATCTGTTTCCTGAAGTCCTGGTGACATAAGAATAACCCAAGGGAGGCCACCCTACTCAACTCAGTCTACCTGTATTCTATTTTTATCTCCAAGTTCCATAGTACTTCATTTCCCCCTATTCTTTGGGGAGCTAGATGGCACAGTGGAAAGAGCACAAGACTTGGAATCAAGAAGACTCATCTTCCTGAGTTCAAATCTGGTCTCATACACTTCCTACCTTGGTGACCCTGAGCAAGTCACTTAACACTGTTTGCTTCAGTTTCTTCATCTGGCAAATGGCTGGAAAAGGAAATGGCAATTCACTCCAGCATCTTTGCTGACTCCAAATGAGTCATGAAGAATCAGACATGACTGGAAAATGACTTAAATACTACCAACTTCTGAGCTACTTCAATGATGCCTTTTTCCCCACCTTAGGTTCCTATATTCCTATGAACTTCTACTATGGCTGCCAAACCATTTCCTAATCATCCTTTCCATTTATTTGTTCCTACACTCAAGCTTCAGAGTACTGCTGGAGAAAGATGAAGGAATAGGCTGATTCAGCCCATGATAAATTCATGCTATCTGACTTCAAATGGGTTCAGTCTCATTGCTTCTCAACAATCCTATCATCAGTCCAGCTTTTTATAAATTCCCAGAAGCACTACTCTAAGCAGCTTTTCTAAACCTTTTCTTTCCTAGAGCCCTTAATCTTGCCCCATTCCTATTCTTAGCAGATGAATTCGCCTCCTTTAATCCAGAGTGGGTCCCTGATCTACTCTCTTCACCTCACTGTATCTCTGCCTTTGTCTCTATTGTATTTTCATTCTCTCAGGGCCAAAAGAGTAGATGTCCATTGTCTTTTTAAAGGACTGAGTCTTCTACATCTGTATCTTAAATTCCTTCCTTCAGGACTTCTAAAGAAACTTGGTCATCTTATGCCACTGAAACTCTGAGTTGGATTCTCTGTTCTTTAGGTTTCGTGGTTTCAGCTAGGTTGGAGGGGAGAGAGAATTGGGAATGTAATCTATGCTTCCTAGATGGGAGGCTGCCTATGCATATCATGTCCTGACCACGGTCAACGTGTACACAGAGGCCACATATAAAACTTTGGATGCAAAACCTCTAAATTTCCTACCTAATCTTAAGTGAAGATCCAGTATGACGATTGTTATTATGTTGTTTGTTTGTAGTTATAAGCCTAGCCCTCACGAAGTTGTTTATCCTTCCAAGCACAATATCTGTCATTCTAGTAGTTTCTTCCAGGTGAGCTTTGGATTTACTATTTCATAGGCCAACCAGTTAGCCTTTTCCTAGGAGGATTTAATGAACTGAAATCAGTACTACAACATGAAATCCAATCATTTTTGCTTTTTCTAAAACAATTATCATCACTTTTACATTTTTATTGGCCATTTTGGTTTTCACATTCATTATCACATTATTATTCACAAAAATCCCATTAGATTAATAGGGCAATTCTGTATTCATTTAACAGATGAAGTATATGAAACTCAGACAATCACATAACTTGTGTAAGATCATACAGCAACCAAAATGATCAAATTGAAACTAAAACTCAGGTCTTCTGAATGCTAGTATAATACTCTTTCCATTACACTGTCAAAACAGGATGGAAAAATAAGGAAAAGGAGCATATGATAAATTCCTATTATGTCAGTGCTGTGCTAAGTACTTTACAAATATTATCTCATTTGATCCTCGGATCAAACCTAGGAGATAAATACAAGTATGATACCCATTTCACCAAGCAATCAACTGGTTAATCCACTATAATACCTGCCCTCAAGGAGTTCACAATCTAATTGGGAGACTACACATAAACAAATATATACAAACAAGCTATATACCAAATAAATAGGAAATAATTAAGAGAGCAACCTCACTAGAATTAATGGGGATTGGGAAAAGCTTCCTATAGAAAGTGAGATTTTTGTTGAGACTTAAAAGATAACCAGGAAAGACAGTAGTCAGAGTTGAGGAGGGAGAGCTATCCAGGCATGGGTGAAAGTCAGATCAAGAATAAAGAAAAAAAAAATAGTTAATGAATCAGTTACAAAGGGTGACCTGTCATTGGTGATTCCTGTGGCATAGCCATAGTACTGAATCCTATACACTAGAACTCCTTGAAATATTGCATTTGCAATATGCATGGTCTGCACTTTTGGTATAAGAATACTTACTGTTTTGATATAAGTTCCCTTTAATCAGTGACTCTCTGGTTCTTGCAGTTCATTGAGCAACTTTTCTCCCTTTAGGTATCTGGCCTTTGTAGAAAATTGAAGGACATTGCCTTGTCCTTCTTAACCAATGTACTATTTTTTAAATATAGCTTTACAGCTAATTCTTAATATGCAATACTTTTCACAGCAATATAGAATACAATTCAAAGCAATATAAAATTATAGAAAGTGGCTATTTGCTCAATAAAAACCTGTTCTGCCTAGTCATTTTCTACTCTACTTCTCCAGTATTTCCCAGGAAAGCACAACTTGCAAAAGCAATTTTGGATCTTTTATGGAATTTCTTTATTGTGTTCCTGAATTGACTGAACTTAGCTATTGCTAAGTTCTATACCCTTGCTCTCTCACAAAGTTCTTCTGGACTCCTGGCTAGAGGTCTGTCACTGAGAAATTAACACCCATTCTTCCCAGTTTGGGACTGGCTCCTCCAACTAACTCTAATCTCGATGCACCTAAAATGAAAATTTGAATTCTGATGATGAGGCCTCCCAAGTCCAAACCCAGTGCTTTATCTTAACCATCTAGTTGCCTACGTCTTCTCTGTAGTATTGATCAAATATATTAAACTTCTATATTTCCAGCCTTTTTAGTCTCAGTTTCTTACAAGGCAACTGAGAACATTTGCATGAGTTCACAAGATAACCAGATCACTGACCTCAGAGCTAGAAAAACCTAAGTTCAGATTTCAACTTTGACACTTTCTAAATATGTCCTTCTGGATGAGTCACTTACCTTTTCTAAGCCTCAATTTCCTCATTTATAAAATGAGATTAATAACTAAAGTATCTACCTGAAAGACAGGTTGTGTGTGAGGATTACATTAGATAATATATGTAAAGTACTTCACAAAACTTGAGGCAATACTACATAAATGTCTCATATTTTTCTAATACAAATGGATCTGTAGACATTCTCTCCATAATTCTGGATAATCTCTCCAACAATTCAAATTTCCACCCAACAACCTTTGCCTATTTCTTCCATGTTCTCCTCTAAATTTCTCATAGACCCTCATATTTTCTTTACATCATAAGGATACCAATGGAACCTTAAACTCTCTATCCATCTATAATGATGGGGTTTCCACTCTACCTTTAATTAATGTAATCATAGACAACTTAGATATGTTAATTGAATCAATCAAAAAATAAACTAGATTCTGAGAAATGTTCCTATAACTTCCTCAAAATGTATGGACAAATCCTTAATCAGTTTGAAAAGATTATAAGACTTGTGTCCATTAGATGAAAGGCAGATGATTTCACACAGGAAGATGAATTAATAAGATCAAGTCAACTTCTCTTAGGCTGTATGTAAAAAGAGCAGGTATAAAATGGAGATTTTGAACCCTGGACTTCAATCCTCAGAAGTCCTTGGTACTTCCCAGACCTTCCTATAATCTCATCTGAGTCTTCAACTGAGTACAAGAACACAATTTAGTATTTAAAGGGCTCTCTGCCTCCCAAGCTCTCTCTTCTTCTGCTTCTAAGCACACTAGTCTCTCTACTCGGCATGCAAGATGTAGTAAATGAATTGTGAATGGGCTAATCAGCCCTAGGCACGTGCTTTTCTTATTTTGTATTTTCTTATTTCCTTGATTTCTAAAAATCTTTAATAAACCTCATAAAAATATAATTTAATTTTTACACAGGCAGTCCAGTTCTGAAGTGGTTGACCAGTCTAGTAGTGAAAGACTTCAGATTCAGATTTCTGAAAGGGAATTGATGGGGTTTTAGAGGGAAGAAATTCTCTCCCCATGCCATCCCTCAACATTTATGATGTCACCAGAGTAAAAGGACCAGTAGTAGAGAACGCATCCAGTCAAGAGCACACCAAGATCAAACCAAGAACAAACATGGACAAACATAGGTGGATACAGAAAGATAAGAAGGAAGAAGTAGCTTCAAGGATTATGATCCCTTGCCCCAAAGAGGAATACCAGAAATGAAGTAAAGCAAAGGATTTCCAATAAACTGAAACTGTGGAGTTTTCTCTTTGACATAATGTCTGCTCATTCTTTTTGGGTCTTACATTTGAGCCTACTCTCCCCAAAGACCTTAAACATGACCCTATATTGGGAAGGAGACATCTGTAGTTTCTGCTCTTGGCATACCATCTTCATAAAGATCTTAGTTAATTGCCTGAGCAGTTGTTAATGGAAAGCACCTCAGAAGGTAGGACGGTTGTTGGTTAGAAAGAGGGTGCCCACACAGATCTTCAGAGTTGCTCCACAATCTTTGAAGGTAACAGTAGTCTTGCCCTTAAAGGATTCAGCCTGACAATGTGAGTGATAAGTACACTGAGAAAGTCTAAAAATACTTTGCTATATTAGATCATAGACTTCTCACCTATGCAAATGAGGGGAATGGGAATGTCTTGTAGTTCTTCTTTGGAGTGTGATTGCTCTTTTTAATTCTGCAACATTCACTCTTGATCAATTTGTGATTGTTCTTACTGTTTTCATTATTGTAGCTATTGTATATATTATTTTCTTGGTTTTGCTTATTTCATTCTGCATTAGAACATATAAATCTGTTTTTCTGTATTCGTCATATCCATATTTTCTTATAGACTAGGAATATTCCATTACAATCACATGCCAACATTTGTTTAGCCATTCCCTAATCAATAGACATCTAGCTTGTTTCTAATTCTTTGCAACCATAATAAATGCTGCTATGTAGTTTGGTATATATGGAGACTTGTTTTTACCAATGGTTTCCTTGGAGTATAAGCCTTGTAGTAGAATTACTAGGACAAACAATATGGACCTTTCAGTCACTTTATTTGCATAATTCCAAATTACTTTCCAAGATGGTTATACTGATTTATAGTTCCGCCAATAACACACTGGTATACCTATCTTCCAACAATCCCTCCAACATTTATTATTCTCATTTTCTGACATCTTTACCCATTTTCAAAATGTGTAGAGAAACCTTGGGGTTATTTTGATTTTCATTTGTCTAATTTGTGATTCTTTCATGTGGTTGTTCATAGTCTGCAATTCCTTAGAGTGCTATTTACTCACATCCTTTAAAATACTTACCTGTTGGGGAATGGTTTTTGAATATCTACTCATATCTCCAAGTGTATGTATATGTCTGTATATATAGGCATCTTTCTATCTCTATAGACATACATACATGTATGCATATATACACAATATAGACACATACAAATATGCACATATAAACATACATTTATGTGTATATATGTACATATATGAATGTTTCCTCACTAGTTGTTTATAGGTACCAAACCCATTTCACTCAGAATCATAACATTTAGAATTGAAAAGGGCCTGAAAGACTACATAGTCCTTAAGAGAATAGTTTATAATACATTTGAAAAAGTAAAATTTTAAGTAGGTCAGCTTCACATGATTATCTCAAGAAAGACAGCAGAAAAAATTGTCAGCTGACCAATTTACAGTCACTTGGAAAATCATTAGCATCCGTGCCAGATGGGACCTGTCAGTTCTTTGTAAGCAAGGTAGACTTGAAAAGTAGATGACTAATGATGAAAGGGATGGCTTCAGAGAAACTTGGGAAGACTTATATTAACTAATGAGTGGTGAAGTAGCAGAACCAGGGGGGGAAAAATGTGTATACTACAATGTTGTAGAGAATTAACTTTGAAAGACTTGAAAACTGATCAAAATAATGACAAACCACAATTTTAAAAGTCTCATGTTGAAACAGGCTACCTACTTTCTCAGAAAGAGGTGGTAGAAATAGTGGGCAGATTGAAACATATTTTTTGACATGACTAATGCACGAACTTGTTTCATTTCCGTTTAACATATAACAACTTAACATTTAATATAACATATATATTTATAATGTTTTTCTTTCTCAATGTAGGATAAGAGGTGATAGGGAAAGAAGGTAGATATTTATTTAAAAAATAATTAATTTTGTAAAAAAGCAAATGGCTACTAGCAATTGTTGGGAAAATCAATTTTCTATTCTACTGCTGTTTCCTTCTCTCCCACTCTACCCACTCTCCTCAACTTTAGACTGGAAAACTAGTGAATGCTCCTATTCAGTTTCTGTTCACATGTCCCACTCTGAACCCTCTTATCTTCCTTCATCATGAACCAAATCCAATCAAAAGACCCTGTCTTATGCTTGACAACAGCTCAACTCATCCGTCTTCTTGGTATTTTTCATTCATCATTCCTTCCCCCACATCCATTGCTCTAATTGGCAACTTCCTGACTTTATCAGGATTTACAAAGTACAAGACACCCTGTTCAGACTTTACCAGTTGACAGAATGGGCTGTGACCAGAGATGTGCTGGAGCCAACTCCTACTGACTCTGAATAGTCATAAAGTTTTAGTGTGAGCATTTATACCTCTGAAATCAGGAAGTGCCATAAATCAGGGCTGGGTTTATTATTTTGTTGATTGTCTATACATAAGAATATGATAGAAAAAATGTTATTAGCACAGATTAAACTTAAAAGTATGTTGTATGTACATTATTTTTATCAAGGAGGTAGTTGTTAAACATTTACCATTATAGCCCATGTCATGATTGTAAGATACTATATAACATCCCTTGTGGTTTAAAAATATATATATATGTATAGCCCCTTTATGGCAGAAAAGAAATGGGGATAGAATTTGGATTGGAAAAGATCAGAAAGCAAATGTTTAAAAAAAATAGTTTCTACATGTAGGCAAAGAAAAGAAATGGAAACAAAATGGGTAACAAGCAATTGGGGAATGGCTGATTAAACTATGATATATAAAGTTAATGAAATACTCTAAGTGCTCTAAGAAATGATGACTGGGGGCAGCTGGGTGTCTCAGTGGATTGAGAGCCAGGCCTAGAGATGGGAGTTCCTATGTTCAAATCTGGCCTCAGACACTTCCTAGCTGTTTGACCCTGGGCAAGTCACTTAACCCTCATTGCCCAGTCCTTACCACTCTTCTGCCTTGGAACCAACATACCATATTGATTCTAAGATGGAAGGTAAGGGTTTTTAATTTAAAAAAAAATAAATGATCACTAAGGAATTCAATGGAACATGAGGAGATAATGCAGAAATGAATAGGTCCAAAAAGAACTATATACCCAATTGCTATGGCAATATAATTAGAAAGATCAGTAAAAAGAAGCCAAACTCTACTATTGGGGAAAAAAACAATTATAGTCCTAAAGAAAAGATAGGATATATGTCCTTCTCCAAAGAAAGGCAGGTGACAACTAGGACAGAATATTGTATACACTGCATGACATTATCAGATTATATGACTATGCAGAGCTTCTTCTTAACTATTTCTCTTTCAGTCAAGAGAGTTCAGTTACAAGAGGTAGAACGGATGTGGGTCATTTCCAAAAAGAACTTTAAGGGAAAAATAAAAGATATCAGTAAAACATTGCTTTAATTGAAAGGGCTAAAGTAAATGATCTCTTGAGTTCCTTCTATTTCTTCATCTATGATCCTACAATGGTGGGTCAGCTGATGCACTCTTCTGAGCATTAACTGATGTAGTTAATTCTGGAGAGATCACCAGAAAGTTG